>NC_135694.1:23374759-23677952 GCF_964276395.1 Gasterosteus aculeatus
ACCCACGGCCTCCCCACCTCGGACAGTAATTGTTGACTGCATGTGAATTTAAGCTACTTTTAGCAAATCAGGGAGAGGATTTATAAAAGTTAGATGTGAGAGTTTCAAACTCTCTGCGAGAAGGTGTGTCAAAGGAAAAGGTGTCGTCCAAAACGACAAAAGAGTCGCTGAGCATAAAACGCGTGTGTGTTTTAGCATCTGCAGCGCGTGAACGGGTTACAGATCATTACTGACGCCGGACTAAAAACAGGCCCGACTGAGAGTGTTTCCACGTCTCAGGTTTACAACACGGTCTTCTACACCACAAGTTCCTCAGTTTGCTGTTCTGCTACACAAACACACACACGGCAGCTGATCGATGCCTGTGCACACGTCTCAATGCTTTCCCTTTGGCACCTGAAGAAAATGTGACTACTTTGTGTTTCCACTTTAGTTTTCATCATGCGTTCCAGTTGCATTCTTAAGTCTTCTTTCATTCAAAGCAGACGTGTTTATGAATGGCTGACAGCACAGCGAACTGGGGATCTCGTTGTGCTTCTCTGTGCAAATGACCACAAAGCCGCAGACTTTGTTACGTGTTGCTATGTTGAGTCTGTCCACACACCCCCACCTGTGGCCGGTTTAAGTCCTTTTCTTCAGCTCCTCGTCTGTTCTCATCTACTGGCTTCACTGAGAACAACAGAAGAACACAAGGTTTGCACTTGTAACCCTAACCTCTTAAGTACGGCCCACCGCCACCGCAGACACCTGCATCCTGCCCCTCTTCTTCTCGACCGCAGGGCGGTGCAGCCCGGGGGCGTTTAAAGAAGTGCACCTGCACACATTTGCACACTCTTTCCCCCCCCGCCCCCCCAAAGGCCCCAGAACCAAGAAGGTGTCACTTCATTAAATTCCACCGGCAGCCTCGTTCCCGTCGGACCTCGGCTGAAAAACGAAAAGGGAAACGCGTAGAAAGCGAGCGACGTACCAGGAGACTTATCGGTTAGAAGGGGGGAGTAAAGACAACAGTCCTGTATTACGCATCCAAAGTGCTGATGCTGTACAGACGCCATGATAGTGATGACGAGGTCTGATGCTAAAGGGGGCACACAGGAAACACTGACATTTTTTTGGAAGCGAGCCTGCGGAACTGAGGGAGGGGGGGGAGGTTCGCTCATTCGCTCGTGCATGAGCAATAAACACACACACACACACACACACACACACACACACACCGCTCAAAATGGCCACCGAGGCTCAGCGTTTGAAACCATGGGACAAGAAGTGAAATCACCCCGGTAAGCTTAAATCGACTGTCGACCCCCCCCCCCATCCCCCAGTCAGCATCTAGACCGCGAGTCCCCTTCTCCCAGAGACCTGATCAGGGACGGAGACTGGTGTGTGAATGTCATAAAGCAGTACGGGTGTGACGGACTGCGGCCGATTTGCACCGATCCCCCTCGCGGTTCGACGCCCTGGTGAGCCACGGATTCATTTCACAGTTTAACCTTCGTAGAGAGAAATACTGGTTTCGCTTTAACGTTATTTAGGGCTCGATTTTACAATACATTTAGGAATGAATATGTCTCTTTGGTATAGTGTATTCAGCTCTGCACGCCACTGTGCCTTTTGTCTCGGGTCAAAAAGCACATTGAAGTACTGTTGGACAAAACAATTGTGACTGAAGAAAACATGCTGTTGTGTGTAAGTGTCGTTTGAATCGGCACTGGATAGTATTTCCTCTTATTTCGGTGCGGTACCGTTTCACAAACTAAAGTGGATTTTTTGTCTCTCCGGCCACTGCCGCCGGAGACGGAGGAGCCACGTGTCGGCGTGCCGCTGGTGTGAAGGGACCACACAGAAGGCCGACGCGCCCCGATGAAAGGACCTCCTGTCCTCGACCTCCTTCCATTTGCTCTGCTCCTCCTCCTCTTACTTCAGTCACAGTGTGTCTCACTAAGGTGACTACCTCCCCCATGTCCCCCCCTCCCCTTTCCTCCCCCCGTGTTTTCCCAACCCCCGGTGTGTGAAAAGCCCCCCAGAGTCAAGTTAAGCACCCCAATGCTTCCCCGCCCCCCCCAAGAGAACCACATCCACCCCTTTGCTCCCTGGTCTGTTTCCACATTGCCTCTCTGTCCAGTCCTTTTTCCTAGGTGGTCCCACCCCCCCGTGTAGCGAATGTCCTGCGGTGAGGATGATTTGTAACCCTTCTGCTCCATGTAGTTCATGTGCACATCCAACTAAGCATTAGGCCATTGTTGAAATGTAGTTCTTGTATTCTCATTAATTGATTTAAACAATCTGTTATAGAGAACGACGTGAAACGAGAAAAAACAGACTGTTTCTTCTCGCTGACATGAAATAAACTGATGTAACATGGGGGGAGAGAGAGAGAGAGAGCATCATCTTGAGAGAAAGGAGAAACGGCTGGGAGACGACATCCAGTTACATCCACAACACTGCATTTCCTTTTTATCCCCCAGAAAACAGTACTGCCCTGCAGTCACACAACTCACGTGATGCCATGTGTGTGTGGCTGACAAAATGAGTGTTTACATGAGAGAGAGAGAATGTGTATGTGTGTGAGTGTGTGCGTGTGTGTGTGTGTGTGTGTGTGAGAGGCCAAAGATAGAGACTTCTGGCAAGCTAAAATTCCCCCCTGTGCTAGAATTTACCAGATGGCACCGGACAGATTCAACCAGAAGTATTACTACTAACACACACACACACACACACACACACACGTTGCCTATTCAGGAATGAAGACGCATGCAGTGTCAGGAATAGATGCAGATTTCCATGCAATGAGAGCTTCTCATACATGCGCACGGTCTGCATTACATCGCGGTGAAGCCTACACTTTATAAAAGGTGTATTTTCAATAAGGTCATTTATATTCTGCACTACATTCAGCTGTAGGTGGAACAATCGAATGCAGTCACAACAGACGCGGGCCCTTTTTGTTGTGCACCACAGGAAAAAGGCGGCCTCAGTCAGGAGACAACAACAGGAAGGCTCAGGACCAAGGCGGGGGGGGGGGGGGGGGGGGGGGCGCCCGGGGACCCAATCAAGACCTTTGACAAGCATTGTTCCACTCTGAGGCGGGGATTTAAAAAAGACGTCATAACCGGCCAAAGGGTGGTGTTTAGACGTTGTGTGGACATAATTAAGATGTCCACAGCCATGTTGGACGGTGGGATTACTCCTCATACATCCAACAGCTCACAGCAGCTTGCAGAGGCAGCTTTAAAAAAAAAGGTCACGGCCACTTAAGCCGTGTTTATATTCAACACCGCGTTTTAGATTTAAGAAGATCGAACTGGACTAAGGCACCTGCCATCTTATGAGCCTTCGGGGGTTCTGGTGAGTCTGACACGACAACCGTACCAACGTCGGCTGTGTGACGGGCTGAATGGAAGTCAGCTCAACTCCGCCAAAACGCGCCAGCCTTGTTCACCGCAGCTTTCAAAGGCCCACGGGCCTAGAATGCAGAGCGTAAAGGGACGGCGAGCGCTGCCGTTGTTGTGGTTACCGTGTGTTTGGCCATGTGATCTTTGGCCCAGAGGGGCCACCAGACAGAAATGTGTAATAAAGCCGTCGCGCTGGTATCTGATGTCCTCTTTCTGAGTAAGAGTTCTGCTGGTTCCCTAAAGATAAAGAGTGCTTCCTCATTTCAAGAAAGCTAAAGAAAATAAATTAAAAAGGCCTTCAAGCATTCTTGTGCAAGGTCCAATGCTTTATTTCAGACCACTCACACACACACACACACACACACACACACACTTCTGGGATCATGAGAGAGATTTAAAGTCAGATTGCTCCACAGCATCTAACATGCAATGATACATTTGTGCGGGACAGTATGAAGGCCTAATAGACCTTCTCTATGCTTTTTCACCATTCACACTGACACGCTGACACACTCTTTTATTGATTTATTTTATTGATATCCACCATATGAAACATTCGCAGGATTATTAGTGTCCACAGTGAATGTTACCAAATCCCTGAAATCTTAAATACTAAAGCTGACTCACATTGTCAGCTGAGGATTACGGCTCTAGTTTAGTTAGTTCTTGGTGTATTTGACCCACAAGCTTCACCAGAATGACCTGTGGAGATAAATAGTCAGGTCATGGGGGTTATTGAGGATTATTTAACAATGGTGGACGGCTCTAAATGACATACACCGATGACATACGATACCTACGGATTATTTTTAAATAATTGATTCGGTCTTTTCACAAACAAAAGGCAAAACATCTTCACTTGATATCTGAAATGTCAAGATTTCTTTTTTTGCTTTTTTTTAAAATAGTTTTTTCTTACTCAAAATTCAATGTCCTTGGGTTTTGGGCTGGACATTGAACTTCTTAAATTTGTCCTGACATTTGAAATTGTAATTCTCAACTAAAATGAACAGATAAATTGATTATTTCTGTTATTAACATTTCAAATACACTTTGAAGCTCAGCTTTATTAGCTTAGCTAGCTAGCTGAACATCCCCGGCAGAGAGAAAGTCTGCGTTTAAAGGTGCGTACGTGCGATCCGGGGACCAGCTGATCCGGTTGGAAGAGCCAGTCGATGAGGCCTGACCTTTGGATGATGCTCCGTTGCTAATGTCCAACCCGTCTGGGACCTAAAGTCCTTAAACACTGACCCTCTGACGCAGGAGCCGGACGCATTGTCCGTCTGTCTGCGCTGGCACGGGGACATTCGGATACGGAGACCGATTTATGGACGCGCTTATAAATGGTCAAAAATGTATTGGGAAGAGGGACAGTTTGTTCTTGTTCGCTGGCTGCCCTGGTGCCCCTGCCCCCCCCCCTGCCGCCCCCCCCCCCCCCTCCCCCCAACACACACACACACACAGTCTGTGCTGGCAAAGGCAACGTATTAATATAAATGTCCCCTCAGCTGGAAATTGTTTCCAGAGGAGCTGAAAGGCTCCTTTTATTAAGCGAGTCAAACACCGCCGCTCCCCATCCCTCGATTCTCCTCCACACACTTTCTATGCATTCTATTTCTACTCAACATTTCGACTCACAAGGAGAGGCAGTGTTGTCACACGAGAGCTTTTTCTTTTACATCTATTCAAATTGTATGTGGGAAAATGACAGCTACATCTTGAAACCTCAACATTCAAATAAAAGACAGGCAGGCAGCGTTTTTCCATTAAATGAACAACTGAAATCATCACAGTGAGAACCATGATGTAGTAAAAGTATCCATTAGTAAAGTCATTATGGAAATGGGAACAGGTGACTCAGAAGTCTTCATTAATGATTGGCAAACACTGTCTTCCAATGAAATCATTTATGAGGCAAACTCAACAAGACAAATGAGCCAAAAGGTTAAACACGCTGATGCTTTCAGGTACTGAGAACTTTATTAAAGTAAATGGTCAGCACAAGGAGCTCTTGTTTGGATGGCCAAGCTCCTCTTTGCGTTTTTCTCTGCAACACAAGTTTCTCTCTCTACTTTCTCAATTCAACCAGCACGCAGCATCCTATGAGATCATTGCTTCGGTGCGAGGAAGCAGGAATTCATCTTCTCCTTCGTCTTTGAGCCAATATCTTGCTGGGCTCATTTGGTTTAACTGAAGAGTCAGGACCAGGAGGTCACGTCTTTGGTATGGTTTAGTATTCGGAATATTTTTGGCTTTTCATTTTGACATATCAACATCCACCACACAAGTCATTTTAAGAAAATAAACAACAACGATCAGGGGGTTTTCCCCCCCAGCTTTCCGGTGAATAGTAAGACAAACCCAGATGCCACACTGCGCCCTTGTGCGCGAAAAACAACGCCCTTAAAAACAAAGTTCTCGTTTTTGTCGTGCGCGCTCACGAATTTTTGGCGAGGCCAAAAATTGCAACACGTCTCACTAAACTGGAAGAAGCGCCGCTTTCTTTTTCGCGCCATGCAAACGTGCCCGCGGTGCATGAACAAAAAAACCAGACAACCTAGTCGTCGTGGTAGTGCTCACACTCGCACATCTGCGTCTCTCTCCGAGGGTCCTCACTTTACTTCTGTCCAGCATGTGGAACCCAATGATGAGGAATTCGATAACAGAGCTCCTGGATTTGGTGCTCATTACACTTCTCGTCACTGCTTCTAGGGTGTCAATGTCCAAGGGCTTAGAACAAGTGTCTATTCACGGTCAAGAGGGCGTAGGACCCTAATCAAGGGTGTAGTCCAGAAGCTTCCTCGCCAGCCAGGACCCCGGGAGCCCCGAAGAACAGTGAAGTAGTTCAACACATTCCTCCGCTTGAGCAAAGCCATACCTGCCAACGTCGACTCCTGAAAAGGGGAGGTGCAGGAGGGGGATGTCCAGGCAGAATAAGCCCTTATCCCAGCACGCACACATCAAGGGTTTTTTTTCTTCTTCTTAGAAACCCTCACAGACCCATTCAGTCTTCTAGCTGGGCGGATCAGAAATAGAAACCAACGACAAAAGGAGGTGGGCTGGCACTTTCGAACCGTGTGAGCGAAATCTAATAGCTAGTTTCATCCTAAAGATTTAATCCCGCTGGTTATTATGGTTTGCTTTGTGTGGTTGCCAGCAGGCGGGGGGAGGGGGCGAGGGTGGGGGGGATCTCTAGGCATCTCACGATTAGATTTAAGTCCGATTCCAAGGGCCCCGATGCAATTATGACACGATTATCAATTCATCCTTCTCATTCAGATTAAAAAATAGACGAGTTTACTTCCAGTATTTCCGTAGCGGAGATGCGTCGACTGGATGGTTACACTTCCAAGCATTGCAAAGGGAACCGACAGAGAGGAAATGGGCCTGCAGCAGCACCGGCGGGGCGAAAAACACAGAATTCCGCGTGTTCTGACTCATTTCACATAACAAGCTTCCCCTTTTCACCTATAAGCAATAATATAGACAAATCCCCTTGTTATAGGCAGCGGCAATTCTTCTTCTTCAAAAATAACCCCAACGCGGTGCATGTCTACGGTAACACGAGATTCTGTGTTGGAGGGTTTATCTGAGCCGACCGGATGGTATTCTGTGGATACAACACAATGCAGCGACATGCTCGAGCACTCACACAATGCCTCGTCTGGCGACATAACAATAATAAGAGTACTGCGCTGATCACGGCCACCGCGGAGCAAAGAGGATGTCAGAAAGTGCCGAACGTGCAAGATTCATACCGGTAAATACGTCACAATAATAAAACCTGAACTTGAGCAAATAAGGTGTATCATATAGAAGCTTTGCACTGTAGTGATTCTAATGTACAATATACTCTATAGACACCAGCTGCTTTCCCATGATTCGTCATTTAAACCACCAAAATTAAATTCCATAACTGAATATGCAACAGCCCCCTGTGGTGGGCTTCGTTTCTTGATGTTACTGTGGCAGAAAGGAACGCGGCAATGATGATTAGAAGCAATCTACTTACAAACGACAACGTCGAGGTTCACCAGCAAAGCAGCAAAAGCGACCAGGTTGATGAATTCACAGTAAAGTAGTCTGGCTCGGCTTTCAATGCGGCTCCATTGCAAGTTCAAAAAACAAAATATTCATAACGGTCAGGTTACAAGAAAGGTTAGACTCGTTCTGTACTGTACATTTTATATTTCTGACACAACAATCTTCACCACTGTGAGCACTATGACCCTCAAAGGGGACGCGTGCATCTACGAATAACTGACCTGCTGGAACAAACGTGACAGACGGGGAAGGAGCCGCCGTTGACAGGCACGTGCAGCAGGTGTCACGTTTCAAACGGGACATTGCACGGAAGCACAGACACGGGCCTCACTGGAGGGCACGCGGGCACACATACGCAGTTACATAAGCAATCGATGGGGGAGAGGTTCTCAATGGGACTTCCTGTTGGTGTGTCGCACATTCATCAATACAATTGAATTTATTCTACACGTTAACAAAACTCATCGACGAAATGCCGATGCTGGACAACACCTGCCTTAGGGTTAGGGCCCTCTGCGATACAAATGATATATGCTTTGCAGCATCAAAGTATGTTAGACACCCATTCATTTCTTTACCATTATTATTATTTTTATTATCATCATCAATCATTCATGCCATTGGTTTTAAGTAGAATAGATTTCTTCAGCCGCCTCGTTGCACAATTTGTCACCATCTCAGCTCTGACTCAGTTCCCTGATCTGCTTGAAATGAATATGTGAATGGTTGAGGACGACTCCGGCATCTTCGGAACTGCAGAACTTTCGGAACTTTTCCATCGCGCGCTCAGACCTACATGTGACAACGTCAGAGTTAATATACATCAAACCCCCTGCACCCGGTGATGGAATCACGACCTGTGACTCAGACCTGCGACACACGGCGTCCGCTGCTGCGCACATATCCGTCGGCGCGCTTCATCCAACTGTCGCGGCTTTAAAAGCGCTCTTTCTGGCGCTCAGAGTGTCAATCAAAGGCCCCGTTGGCAGCTCCCGCAGGAGGCCGACGTCCCGCCCACGCCGACCTCTCCCTGTCTTGAGCTACTCGATGTCACAAGTGCTGCGCTCAGCTTAAAGTTGGGTGGAGGGATGGGGAGCGCCGCTTCCAGCGGCGAGGACTCCCCAGCCGCTGTTCTTTCATATGCAAGCAACACACCGCTGACCTCCGACCCGCAACCTTTGACTCCTTTGTGTGTGTCTGTGTGTGTGTGGGCGGGTCCCCCGGGGGGCTCTAACAATGTGGGAATGAACTATAAACTGCTTTCATAGCACCGTCATGATAATTAGCCACACACAGAGTAACAGAGGTGAGCAGCTTAAAGCCACATGCCGGTACCGAAAGAGTAGGTTTATAAATAAAACGGTTGATACATTTAAAGTCATTTTTGGCTTGTCGGATGTGAATTCTTGTGGTGCCCCCCCCCCTCCCAATACTAAACTGATATTTAAAAAGACATCCCCTTAGGCTTTAGAAATTAGTCCCATGCTCAGCCTTTTTTTTTTACTATATTCTGACATTTTGCAAAAAATTATTAATAGCATCCCTGAATAACAACCTACAAAGTTAAACCTAGTGAACGTTTCCCACAAAACGACACTAGCAGTATTTCGCGACAATGATAATTGACCCCACAGACCTCGTGTGGTGCAGGTGCTGCCTGAACGGATGAATGATGAGGGTCCAAGGACCGAAATATCAATTAAAAAGAGTAAAAGTGATCGATCAATCTTTTACAAAGCTCTGGTTCCTCCGCAGTCTGGAGCTCCTGATCCCACACACTCGTCAATAAAACTGAATGGTGTGCAAGAAAAACCTAAAAACAATTGTATTTGGTTCATTTGGAAGGTGTTACGTGGTCCGGAGTGTGTTTATTCAGCGGGTTTTATCGGAAACCCGAGACGCTCTGTTCTTCTCCTGTCGGCTCGTCGCGTAGCCGCAGTGTGACCGTCACCGGCCATTACACCTACTCGCGCCGGCATCCAGACTTCGGATCAAAAAGGTGTCCCGCTGTTGCCATGGGAACCATTTAGAGCCCCGTCAGCGCTTCCGCGGTCCACCCTGGAGTGAGGCAATTAGCCCTCCCTCCCCATCCTTCACTCTTCCTGTCCCACCGCCCCCCACCCCCCCTCCTTCTTCTTCTTTTCAGGATGGAAAAAATAAATGCCCTCCTCCATCCTCAAGACGCATGACTATTCCGTCTCTCAGATTCATTCACCCACAATGTTTAGCACCGGCAATCTCCTCTCCTCCTACTCTCACACCCACTCTGTGTGTGTGTGTGTGTGTGTGTAATATATATACACACACACACACACACACACACACACACTTCCCTAGACAGAATGAGGCTTGATTTTAACAACACAGTAAGAGTTAGATGCAAACGGTTGATTTTTCCCCCATTTCTTCCGGGAAGGAGCTAGAAATATCTCACTTGTGTGTGAAAATGTGACCTTTATGTTTGTGCTGCAGGCATAGTGATAAGCTGGGACTAAAGACACAGGGATCAAAAATAAATAAATATATTTAAAAAATGCTTGGGAGTTGGCAGAAATAGTATGATTTTACCATTGAACACTGACACTGGAAATAAAGGATGCGATAATAACGTGATACTTGAGGGGATCGGGTGTGTTGCTTAAAGACACTTTATCATCTAGCGAGGTTCTCTGGATGCGTGATCGTTTTATAATACAAAAGAAAAAACACCGCACACACGGATATCAGCGTTAGGAAAGACCGTCTCTAAACTTTAGACCTAGATTCAGCCACCGGGTCATAAGAGGTCGGCGAATAGGACCACCGTACCCACGGAGAGTCTTCGCGATGCTGCAAACTTTAGCTATACGACCGCGTGGAGACCGGCTCACCCCTAACTTATCCCAACGACATAACGGACCTGCTGTCCAGGGGATCACAGAGACTTGGGATGAGGCGGTTACAGGCGCAGCTGATCTCCGCGCGGAGGGGCACATTACGAGCTTTATCCTTTCTATACATAGACCCGGAATTATTCTCAGAGCAGCGAAGATGACCGGCACAGAGAGGGGGGGGGTCGTATCACGTCTAAGAATGGCTGAGCCGAGTCAAAGTCCTGTTACACGACTTTTAATTTGCGGAACAGCTCGCCCAGGAGACAGGAACCTTTGTGACGAGAGTTCATAAAACACACCGTGAGCCAAAACAAGTCATAAAGAAGGACGGCGTCTCGGGAGGGCCAGCAGATAAAAGTCGCCCGATGGCGACCGCAGACTTCAGGTCATGGTTTGGCCTCCTTTGAAAGCCCCACTACATCAGTCCGTGTGACATGATGGGGGGGGGGTGGGTGATTGTGCTACGCAATGAAACGACCTGTCAACGTGCACTTGGGAGCGGGCAGGAGAGCACCTCGCCTTCTTTATTTCTCCGTCACTGACATAATTGCCCAATACTTCTGCAATGACTCACTTATGCCATGAATACGTTTAAAATACCGACAGCGGCCCGTCTCCATTTCCTGGAGCTCAAGTCGACGTCCTAACAAAATGTTACATACGCAGTTATATGAAAACAAAAATGTGGAAATCCTCACAGTTTAGGGCTGAAAGTAATGCTTGATTGGTAAATGGTGATCGGGACCGGCAGTAAATCTCCACAATCAAACGTATTAAATGAACATCAACTGGCCATTAGTTGGGTCAGACTCCCATTAACATCCTGATGCAAATCAGTGGAAAGTTTCGAAATCAATGGGAGACAACGGCTGTATGGAATCAGAGGAAAATACATTTGAAAAACGGTTCATCAAAGTACAAAAAAGGTATACAAGGGTTCCATTTAAGAAGTAAACATGTGGAAACACAAGTTAAACTGCCACTTTACGGGGGAAATCTACTTTGTGCTGTAGATCCACGAGCCCAAACTTTGATCAAACACGTCGCCGTTACACGTTACAGCCCATAAACACCAAGTCCCACCGGGTCGATGCAGCGAAGGTCCCCGAACAGCCGGAGGTCGCACCTGAAGAAACCCTGGAAGGAAATGAGTGGATGTAAATGGTCAAATTCTCTCACCATGTCCGCCGGGGTGCTGCTGCCCGTCATCGTGATCCTCGGAGCGGGTTCACACGACACCACGAGCCGAATGTCTCGACCTTTTTTTTGTCGGTCTCACACGACAAACGTCGCTGTCGGGGTATCGATGTAATCCCGGGGACTCTCTCTCGTTCTCTCTATGTCTCTCTATGTCTCTCTCTCTCTCTCTCTCTCTCTCTCTCTCTATCTCAGAGATGTCGGGATGTGATCTGCGACGCTTCTTCCTCTCTATTGCACAACCGTTCCGTTGATCATTTCCCACACAAACGGGGACATTTGGGGGACCGGGTGGACGTTAGCGGGACGCGGTGCGGACCCGGGGGCCTCCTCCGACCATACAAACATCAAGAATATCCCGCTTTTTGAAGAAGAAAAAGAAAAAGAAGAAAAATGTGCCTACGCCATGCGAAGGAAAAAGCAAGCCCGACACTGCTGGCACATCCGGACACGGCTCCGTTTCTCTCTCCGTGAAAGAGGAACAAAAAGAAAATGTTTCTAAAAAAATATCCGCAAGGTTAACGGTTACCGTCCTCTGGTGAACCCGCGCGGGACGGAGGAGAAGACGCGACGCACGAGGCGGAAACGTGTCGGTGCTCGTCTGTAAAACGGCCGTTTGTTGTGGTCGTTGTTGATCAAAACGTTGCAGACTGCGTCGCCGTGGCTTCGCGACCCGTTCAGCTGTCAGACTGCCTGCCTCCCTGAGCCAGCGCCGACGCAGCAGCAGAAACAGACGCGAGACTTCCGGTTGTTAATTAGGAAAATAAAAGCACTCTCTTTCTTGTTTAAAAAAAAATTCATTTCAGAACATCTGGAAATAGAGTTATGTATACATATGCATTTTTGGTTAAATTCAACCTTATTTATGGATTGAATAAATAGAATAGGCTTGTATGTAATTAAAAAGTAAAGGGTAAGTGTGGGAAGGGGAAGATGTGGACCGTTTGAATGGTATGAAATGAATTTGCTAGGATATATACAATTAAACTGTGCACAATATGAATATATGCAGCAGGAACCAAAAATATACTGCCAAGTACAAATAATGGCAACCAAAGACACATACAGAATAAATGTTTTACATTCACAAATAATATATTTATATGCACATATGTAAGCCTGAGAAAAGCATTAAATGAAATTGCTTATCATGCTTCCCAAAAGAGTAAGGAATACAAGCAAAATAGAGACCCTGTAGATTTCCCTGTCAATGAATATGTCACAGCACTGTTTAGATAGTGAGGGCACATAGATACAAAAGGGGAAGGTGGGGTAAAATGGAGTCACATTCACCCAACTCTGCATTGTGGAATATTCAGAATATTCAGCGGTTAGATACCTGAGTTGATCACATTAACTTAAATTAGCTTTTTCTTTGTCAACAAGTGTGAAATACTTAATGGCCTGGTTTGCTCGCCCTCCCTCTTATAATCCTCTTTTAATCTTTAGGACTCAGCCATCTGGGGACTGCAGAGCTACATCAGTTTTCTCTGTGTTCCTTCCTGTGTGCACTCCCGGCCTTTTCAATATTTGGTTAAAGCTTTAATTCAGTTTTTCATGTTAAATCAATTACTTTTGTTAAACCATTGTACTGTGGGTCCCCCATGTTTGTCAATAACCAGGTTGTTGCTGTTAAATAAGTCTTAATTCAAAATATAATTAAGTCTACATATGTATAGAACTATAGGTCACAGGATGTACTTCAAAAGCTTTGGCATGTAGAGTCTGTGTTACATTATCGTTTTATTTATCATTACTATTGATGTATTTGAACGTAAGCTGTATTTAGTGTTGCTGTTGGTCGAGCTGGACTTAACTACTGTCCATGAGATAATACATTTTCAAATGAGAATTTACTTTATTACAAAATGTTCTACACACTTTTGATAGAAAGCCTCGTGTACTAATTGCATTTGTTTCATTTACAGTTTACGTTTTATTTTGAAGTCAGAAATATGTTATATCCGGGTTTAGTAAATCTCAGTGTGCAGCTTGATGAAACCCCTTAAAGAACATGGCGGCAGTCCCTTGATGGGTGGTTCAACAGGGAAGTGGGTGCTGTAAATACTGGGATCTTGAGGGGGAGGGAGTGCAGTTTTAGGTGGAGGAAAGACTACACACGCAGGCTGGAGAAATGAGTAAGGAGACGGCCTTATTCTTGCAAAACCGGACTCCGAGATTGAGGAAGTGGGGATTGTTAATTCCTTTCTGGGGAAATAAAAAACTAACGACAAACTGTTGTAAATCTCTATGTCCGTACACAATCTGTACACAATAATACGTTTTTGCAGCCATAGAAATGTCTCAATCAAACCCTTTTCTAACAAATACCAACGTGATTTATACTTATTTATACTTTATTAACAATTTAAAAAAAACTTTGGGTTGCATATTGCGTCTGGAAAGATCAAGCTGTGCTGTAGAAAAGCACCGCTCTGAATTCAACCTCCTTCAGTCTTCTGGGATTCATAGTGGCCCTAACATTTGACAGCCATGCCAGGTGATAGTTGGTCCATTGGAAATGATCAGAAGTGGTGGGGTGGGTTCACCCTTGTGTAATGACTCAATCAATAAATAAGAAAAATCGATACCCGGGCTTACATGTGCTGTGACAGAGAGTGGAGCCCTGCAGAGTGGAAGAAACGCAATTTCAGGTTGTGAAAAAATGTGTTTACATCAAATATTTTTTAAGTATTACTATTACTTCATCCAATATAGAAAGTATTACACTGATTAAATAAAGTAAGCTATATCATAAAGAGTATTAATAATACGTAACAGTCTCATAATGAATCAACATGGCAGTGATGTTATTTATAGAATGCACCTAATACATTTGTAATATAATATCCTGTCCTTGGGGAAGTTCTCCGCCCTGTGTGTTCCTCTGTGTGTGTGTGTGTGTGTGTGTGTGTGTGTGTGTGTGTGTGTGTGTTTCCCGTCAGAGGTCGAGATGCATATCGGCAGCAGGTCTGTCCTCTCTGTGGTGGACTGAGTGAAATCCATTGTGGCACCAGAAGTGGCTTTTCTCTGAGATCTACGGGATTAACTACCTAATCTCCCCACCATGAAGGGAGAGTGGAAAAGGGGGTAGTGAGTCTGACACACACTCCCACCAACGCACACACACACACACTAAAGCATAAGTATGCTGGCAAAAACACAAACAAAGTGGGAATCTGTTTCTGTTGGCTGTGTTTTAAAAATGAAGGCCATTGTAGGATCTTTGGCTGGTTCCGAATGGGCAGCGACTATGACTATTGCCAATGTTGAATTCTCTCTTGATTATTGTCCAATCACATTGTTTTCACATGTACAATGTTGGAAAACGCTCTCAAGATAACGGTTTTCATTTTTTGTGTGCTCTCTCAGCAACAATCTTGGATCAAGGAAAGTAAACGTGTTGATATAAATGAGAACGCAAATATCAAATTATTGCAAAGCTTCTTAGATGAAAAGACAACATTATTAGTGATTTTTAATGGACTTGTCGTTTCAGTTCTGAAACAGGGGCACACCCTTGTGTTCAATCACTAGATGCAGATAGATAGATAGATAGATAGATAGATAGATAGATAGGGGGGGGGGGGGTTGTGTGTGTGTGTGTGTTCCTTCCGTCCTCGGGGGCGATTTAGGACCAGTTAAAACTTGTCCAATTAGTGGCATAAGTTGTGCTTCCAATTAGGAACGAGGTTATTATTTACATGAATATGAATGTGAAACACCTAAATGAATATATGAGACTCGCTTCTTTACAGTCATCGTAGTGGTTTTCGACAAATGCCTGTGAATCGTCATCTGACCAAAATGTTTCTAGATCAAGTGCATACGTATATGTGTGTGTTTCCCTCCTCAGGACCTGCCTGTACTTGTTCGACGGTGCACGTCTGTGTAATATGAGTCACCTCTACAGCCCCTCACGTCTTCTCTCTAAGGTCTGCTGATCAAATATAAGCGTTTCATTTTGTGTTAATACAATAAAGCTCTGTCACCCTTTTTAAGCCTCTCGACTATGTTCCCATTTACAATTTTTCATCTGGGCGCCTGCTGTGTCGCTCGGACCACACACACACACACACACACACACATATAAGGTACACATGAAGCACATATGGAGAACCTGAGGAGGAGTCTCTGCGTTTGAATAGTCTAAGGACATGATTGTAGAAAATATCCTCTGGCGCGCTGACAGAGTAGAAGATTAACTTTGATCTATTCCTGTTTCCGCCGTCACGACAAAACAATGGCTGTCATTTGGCGTCGGCCTGCACAACACGCGTGGTGGACGCTCAGCGCAGCAGCACGCGGGCGTCCCGCTGTCTCTGCTGCCACGGCCTCCTCGTGTTTCCCACAGAGAATCAACGCGCTCCGGTGCCATCGGCTATTCTGGGATCTCGCAGCGAGTGCAAAGGTCGCTTGTTGTAAAGCCAGCCAACGCAACTCGACAACCTGCGTCACCGTTCGGTTTGCGTCCTTCCCGTGTGTGTCCCTGAACCGTCCATAACCCCCCCACCCCGGATTCATCTATAGCCTGCATTAGAAACATGTCCTCCTGTCATCGTCATCAGCAACTGTCATGCACCCGTTCTCGTCTCTGGTACAATGTCTCCGATCCTAAGAGAGTGGCCTTCGTTACGCAGGATCATGTCCCTCTCGAAAGGAACAGCCTAAACCTGAGTTGGATTTGTCTCAGATGTCTCGGGAGACAGCGTGAGCCCGGGCTTATCTATAATGAACTGTTTTTGTGGGGATCAGGAGGAGGCGGGTTCTAGTCTGCCTTCCTGTCCGACACACTCAGTGGTAAATATACACACAGAGGCTCGTCCCCAAAGCCTTCTGACGCGTCTCCCTGCCGGCTGAATCAGAGTTACAAGTTGTATCTGAGATCTCACGTTAAGATTTACAAGAAGTGAATTCCTTTGAAGCCCCCGTCGCTGTGAAAAAAAACAAATGGATGTTTTTCACCGTGTGTCTATATCTATTCACCTGTACCTGAGGGAGGGGGGATACGTCCAGTTCTCTTCCTGTTTGCCTGAGTGGATTTGGGAGTTATGTGTGTGTGTGACAGAGAGAGAGTTTTAGCTGCTCTACCGGGTTGGTGGGCCACCTTGGGGAAGAAAAAAGAGATTTCTCGCAGTATTTGTGGTTCGCAGACAAAGTATCTCGACGACGACCCCCTGACGTCTCATTTACCCCCCGAAACCAGATGTTTCAGTAAAATCTCCCAAATACTTGCGCGATGATCCATTATCGGAAACCTCTTTGCCCCTTCGGGGGGGGGGGGGGGGGTCGTGGCGGGTCCATCCCGGCCCTACATCGGGAGAAGGCCGGCTACACCCCGACTGTCAACGGGCCGACGCAGAAGCAAACAACCACTCACGCTCACATTTACACCACCGGGGGCAATTTAGAGTCAATCAGCTGAGCTGCATGCGTTTGGACTGCTGGAGAGGAGCCGCGTTGACACCGGAGGGCCGTCCAGTCCACGATTCAACCCCGGGGGGCCCCAATTGCTGTGAGAGTGCCGGCCGTACGCCACCGTGCAGCCATCCATCCTCCCTTTTCTAGAGTAATACAGCCTCACAGAGCTTCAGGCAGGGCTGCGGATTCTTAATCTTGTTTCTTTTTATAGAGGCAGTGATTATCTTAGTTTGATGTGAATACCTAATTTTAGTTTTATTTTAGGGGGGAGTTATATCACATTAATAAAAGGTCCAGACAGTCTTTCTTTCGTTCTTTCTTTCTATCTCTAAAAACCAGCGGGATGATTTTTGAGAGAACGCATGTGACATCAGGAAGACACCTGTTAAATTATAGTCCCGTTCTCACTGTGACACCCCCGGTTTCTATTGTTGTGATTAAGGTCTCAAACCTTTTCACTGGTTTCCGTCGGATATTATTGGCACGCACATATTTTTAGAGGAAGCCTCATGCAACCTCTGCGTACCAGAGTCGGCCCTTTCGCTTGCTTCTTCACCTCCCCCATCTCTTTTGTTCTCCCTCGCTGTCCTCCCTCCCTCAGGGTGACCCTGCAGGTGTAAAGCAGAGGGTGAGGCGCCGCTATCGGCACTGGCCTTATGGCTGCTAATGTGGATGTCATACAGTTATCATGTCACAGAAAAGCTGTTATCAGACGAGCAGCTTGTCTCGAGGCTCCAAGCAAAAAACAAGAGGACTTTCAATATTTACGACTATTGGAAGCAAATATTCTCAACCTCGATGATCACGACGGTGATTGCAGAAGACGAAATTAAAAACAAACAATGGGTAGAGCCCCCCCCCCCCCCCCCCCCTTTCCCCAGCGCCGACTTACAAATGGTGTCCAAATCGTAATTTGCAAGGCGGCACAAGGGAAGTTCCGCTCTGCGTTTGTTGTCGGCGCCTCACCTCCTGCTTTGGTTTCCATCAGCGGAAATTCTCTGGCTTAAAGTCAAGAGCTGACGTGCGCTAAAACACGCACACATGGACACGCACGTACACACAAAGTTGATTAGGCACCAACGGCCTTGAGTGATTCAGCATTTTAAGTTGACCCTGAATTAAACCACCTGGAATATTACTCAACGAGGTGCAAATATTACTTGACATTATCCAAAGTTCATGTTTTAATTATGGCCCAAATTCTCAATCTTCCTTCAAGCTCACTTTAGAGAGTTTAAAACTAAACTGTGAGCAGTGTTACATTTCAAAACATCAGTGAACTTGGATCATACAACAAAAAATACTCTAATCTTTAAAGAGCAACGCGGTGCTGGTTGTGCTCCGAAGGATACAACGGACGCTCACGTCTCCCACTGGAGGCGTCCGAATGAGAACTGCTGCTTCTCAGCTTGGTACCAAGTTAGTAGATTGGAATCAGCTCTTTGTTAAAATAACAGCGACGGCTTGTTGTTTCACGTGGAGGCGAAACAGTTTTTAAAGCCTTATCGCACACAGCCTGCATATATTGTTTGTAATGGATACACAGGATTTTACAGTTCGGATCTGTTATAAATTGCTACAAATCCAGATGGGCCTCCTGCAGGGAGACGCGCGCGGCAGCGGCGTAATGTGGCGTGATGCACATTTCAGTTGACAAAACCTCAAAACACTTTTTATTATGAGGGACACAGTATTACCTCAAACTCCAAGATAAGAGGTTTTCCCTTTGAACGATTGCTAAAGGGCACTGCAACAGAGTAACTCCTTCACTGCACTTCATTCATTCATCCTCCAACCTAGTTACTGTATGGCAACATTCAGTCACACATTTCTTACTCTACATAAGCATTGCTTACTTTAACTGAAGAACAGGTTTTTGTGGGACTTGCTGCAGTTTAGCTGCTTGTAAGAGAGTGACTTTCATTCCAAGCTCGATTTACAAAACAAGCTGTTTTGACTAAAGAAACCCAGCAACACAACTCACCCTCTTTATTATTCCCTACAGCTTGGACTCGTCTATGATTTTCCTGCCATAAGTAATGCCATTAAATCAAGTAAAGTAATTAAATCCATCACCTTCAGTATAATCCTTGATATGCAAATAAATATGTAGTTGTATTGAAATATCAATGATGTATGTTAATAAAATGGGGCACGTTTAGAGGAAACGTTCATGCAGAGCGACACACACTGCTCACAGGTTCGATTGAGCATCTTTCACTGATTTATTTATATACCTGAATGATTCTTTCTGATTGATCATTGATAGCAAGCGAGTTGATATTAGGGAGGGAGGGGTGAGCGGCCCTTTATGTTCAGGTCAATAAGAACACTTGTTACTGTTGTGTGAGTGGGTTTGATTACAGTGTTTAGTAATTCATGTTATACCAGCCTGATCTCCAAAACCTGTTCGTAAAAATGTATACAAAAATCTTGAACACAAATTCGTAGTGATACATACAAAATAAATACGGGCTGCAACTGATGACGTCCCCCTATTCAAAGTGAATGGGGACCTGCACCCCGTAAACACACTTTGTGAAGTCTAACGATGTAAAATAAACGTATTGTGATTGCATTTTTAACGAGACATCAATGTTAACTTGTAAGAATAGAATACTAACCCTAACCCCCTCAAAAAATCCAACATGGTGGAGAGACGTTCACTCAAGAATCCGACATGGTCCGCCATGTTGTTCACTCAAGGGGCGTGGTTAACCACCGCCAGTTCGTATGTATTGTTACGAATTTGTATGTTCAAGATTTTCGTATACATTTTTACGAACAGGTGTTGGAGATCACGTTGGTTATACATATACTTAAATTACTGAGAGGAATCCAGATTATATAACGTTAATGTAATGTAATAAAATATAGTAGCATACATACGAATACAAACACAGGGAGGAGAACCAGCAATGTTTCACTCATCATTGACAGTGATGGTTGTTCTGGTTTCATTGACAAGGTGTGAAAAGGTGTGAAGCCGGCTGCTGTTCTTATTTAGTCCAGTTTCTCCCTGTTTGTTTAACAAAGGAAAAGGAGCTGCAGCGCCATCTGACAGAGGCCCGCCATCGATGACCACGGGTTCAGGGGCCTCCTGCTGGGTGGTTTGTCGGTCCACTTGTGGTAAATCTGGACATGGCCTCTCTCTATAATCTCTCTCTCTCTCTTTCTCCCTTTTCTGCACTGAAGGTGTGTAAAATCTAAATGTGTGAGTCACACTCGTCTGTTCCCTCACACATTGGGATTGTTGACTCTGGAAACATTACGTTGGAATAAAAAAACATGGAACCTGAAAAACATGCTGTCAGCTGTGTAAGTTAATAAATAAGTTTGCTACTGCAAAATGACCTGATTCCTGATATTAATTTGGAAAAAAAACAGTAACACAAACTGCATATACATAAAACTTCAAAGATACAAACTACTGTCTTAATTGAACATACCTAAATGTTATTATGCTAAATATTATTTTAAAAATGTTTCAACTGGATTTTCTCATTCTGAAATGAAACATCTTTCTAAAAAAAGCTAATTTATCTACCACTGTAACATCCCTTTGTGTTTTTATATATGCTGATGACACATAGTTGCACCTCCCGGTCGGGCTGTGGGTATAAAATCAATGTCTCTTATCAGGACTTTAATAACGAGTTAATAACTAGGGCTGAACAAGTAATCTCACCCAGATGAACATTGCATACAAACTGCATAAACGACCCAACAGAGTCAGAAGCACCTGGAGGAAGCCACCATTGGCCCATATACTCTCCATATGTGAATGAGACGTCAGCCTACAGTACCACTGTGTGAAATTGAAAAAGGGTTTAAAAATAATCCCCGTGTGTGTGTCACGTTGTTGTAAGAGTGGCGTAGTGCCTGTGGGGAATAGCCCAGTACCTATAAGCTCTATGAGTGCACGATAGAGAGCGGGAGTAATGGTTTATGGGCTCGGAAAAAACAATATTAGCCTCGCCGCCACGGCAACAGTGTTACCCGTCCCTCACCATGTATTCAATGTCCTTCTCATCAGCCACACAGTGCTCTTAAAGGTTTACGAGGCTGATGCTCTGGTCTGACAGTTTTTTTGCATAATGACAAATTAGTGTGAGGCAAATAAAAAGATACCATCTTTTTCCTCTACTTCCCCTCCCTTTATTTCAACCACAGTTTCCATTTTGAAACTCAGATTTAAATGTTGGTCTGAACTACACTCCTTCCATTGTGTGCTGACTGCATCCTTGTGGTTTTTGTGCGTCGATGACCAGCATTGTACAGCCTTTCATCTCAACAGGTCTCCGCTACCCGTTTTTTGGTTTGGATTTTATTCACATTCTGTTTCCCTTCTTCATTTTCTTTGCTGGTTCTTCTCTCAATATTAAGACAATACTGAGCAACCCCTATGATATTAACGTTTCGCCTCGATTTTTATTTGTGCATATTGAAGCAGCAGCGCGCAGACACACAAAACACAAACTGATGGAGAAACTCAGTGGAGAATGTGGAAGACCGAAGGTGTTGATTAGGGATCAATAAACGGAGGTTTAACACTGCTGCTGAGAACACATTTCTTATCCTCTCAATGTTTCCAGTCTGTTCTACAGCTGTCAGGCCTCATCACAGCAATGTGTATTATTTAGATGGCAGCTTTCTTGTCACTGTGAATCTTGGCATAAAGCTGAAAACCTACACAAATAACACCCAGTCAGTAAATATTATGATTTGTTTTCTCTTTTGACAGATTTGAAGCACAAGGATGCGTTTGATCCTGGAAGCAATGAATGTTTCATCAGATCTTCCATTGTGCCAACTTCTGCGGAATGTGATTATTTCCTCAGTGCATATCTAATATCACAATCTATCAATATACAACCAATTATATGCAACCGCGAGTGCAGCATGACAAATCTGATTTCACAAGAACTCCACATTTGAAAAGCCTTGAAACCTGAATGGTTGTGAAACCTCCACAACCATTCGTCGGCTTAAAAGCTCCATAACATGCCAACACATGCTTTCTTTCATATTCGGAGACATGCATAGAGGCACTTGAATCTTGACTCCCACTAAGAAACCTTTTCAAACTTTTTGGGGGGTCTATAATATGATTAGGCATGCTGAGTTGTTACACCTGTTGAAGGATGTGACAGTGAAAACAGAAGTGCTGCACACTGCGACGACATAATTGCTGCTGCTCAGTAAATATTTGTAATACATTATTCTAATATGGTGGTTGTAGAATTCGTAGAAAGGCTCCAACCATGATAAGCAGTCTGAAGGCAAACACATGGTGGCTTTGTCATTTGAAACAGCATCACCCAGTGGAGGAACAGGTTGTATTACAGTAAACGGCAAGGTGGAAACGGGGATAGAAAATATCTTTAAGACTCTGATTCAATCCAATCAACTCTATGAGAACAATTTAATGCTTAATGCAAATACACAATTAATAAATGTGTTTTTCTTTGAAATCAGTCCACAGACAGCGAGCACTTCCCGGGGAAGTCAGCCGTCACGTGATTGGTGCAGAGGGAGGCTGGTCCTCAGAAAATGCACCCGATTGGTCCCCCACTTCCAGAAGACAGAAAATATTTAAAAAGATTCTTTTATGATGAAGACATCAATTGCACACACACAAATACAAACAACAATAAAGAGTGTATGCACATTATATCAACTTAATTTCTTGGAGCCCAATCAAGCTTAATCCTAAAATTAACTCTAACCTTATTATTCTAGTTTACTCTAGAACTTAAAATATGCACACACCCTGGAGGTTAATTCCAGTTTACATCATGAAACAAGGCCAAGGTGTTGGTCCCAATAATGTGGCAAGAAGTAGATTCATATTACCACAGTAAAATGTGCCTGTGTGGACGTGTGTCTGCATGCATGTGCAGTGTGCTTTTGTGTTGTGCTTCCATTGAGTCACGTCCTGATGTGCTGTTTGGTCACATAAACACTTGGAACAAGTAAATATATAACGTCTACTTTTTCAATGAGTGGCTACACTGACACCATGTCAATGACAAGCTAAAACTATTTCAACAATTCATAAAAAAGACCATCATATTTCACATTTTTCGTCAGTTTGTGGGCATGATCTTCACTCAGTGATCAATTTCTAGATTGTTGTTTAACATTCCACTTACACACATTAACATTAAGAAAACACTGTAGAACCACAACTTCCCATAGAAAAGGGTAAAAGCTTAAAAACTCAGTGTCACAATTCCAATGGCAAGTCTCCTCTTTTATTCAGAAAAAGAGCTTTTCGTCAAAGCATTCTGCAGGAGTTTGAAATGCTCAGTTGACACGTCCTCGACAGACACGGGGGTTGTGACTTGCTTCTAGTGCCGTCTGCAGACTCCTGGCTGTGCAAAATGCCTGTTGAGAAAAGTGTTTTTTCCACAGTGGATTCCACAGTTTAAATACTTGAATAGATATCTGTCCTCCGGTGTGGTTTCTCAGGAGGTGACTGATCATCGCGGTGTCTTGATCTCGTCTCAGACGTCAGAGCTCCTCACTTAAAAACTGAGCCTTCAGGCTCTTAAGTGACAAATGTCTCAGCTAGTGAGTCAAACAAAGTTTTGTCTAGTGCACATTTCCTAACCCACACATGTGAGCAATGATATTCTGATGTGACATTTGCATCCGGTGTTCTGACTAGATAAAAAAACTAGATATATAAAAATATATAGCATTGTCCCTTATTATCCCTTTGGTAAAAGGTTCAACGTAACAGAATTGTTGGCGAACTACCTTAATAACTAATATACAGGAAGTCTTTCATACCTTATGAAGATCAGTTTTGGAGCTTGGTAAATTGGGGTTGAAATCTATTTGTCAACATCAATGATATACTGTATGTCAGAATAGAACTTTGCATTTTGTTATATTTGCAGATGACACCGATGTATTGTGTTCAGGGAAAACTTCAATACAACTAAAGGGAGTTAGATGAAAACAAATGGTTGGGAGTGATGACCGACTCATGAAGATAACAATGACATCTAGACACCAGAAAGCCTACAGAGCTTCCGATGTAAACTAAATAAAGACCCATCTACCAACTTTACCTGGACTGTTTGGCTCTTTATTGGCACTTTGCAGTTTGGCTTTCTTAAAGAAATTGTACTTTTCTTGATTATTGTTGTTCTGGGTCTCTACTCTCTTTGCTGAAAGAATTTATGAAAAGTTACTTTGGATAAAAGTGTCAGATAAATGACAAATGTAAATCACATACATCATCAAATCAAACCTTTCCAGAGAATAACACAATTTTGCATATATATATAATATTTGCTTTATTTTCATAAATGGGAATATACCTGTATGTATCAATTCTTTGTATTGTGAATAAATGACCAAGGAAACAATAATACATGTCTGAAGAACATTTCCTCAAGTACCCCACATGTGCATTTTTGACATAAATGTTTTTTGCTTATAATAAGAGTAATAATTGGTTATTTCTATTGTGGGGGAAAAGTCATTGCAAAATGTATTGGGAAAACAAACGACTCCTGTCTGGTGTCTCTTGCAACCACTAAGTGTCACCAGAGACCACTGGTTGACGCAGCGCGTGCAGCCCGGGCGCCAGGTGGCTGGGATTAACGGGCTTTGGAGGCCACAGTGGCGCTGTGTGGTTAACGCACCGTATGCGCACTTTTCGGCCTGCTCGGACACCCGATCAGCAGCTGAGAGCAGCCACAAAGCCGCTGCAACCGTTCTGGCATGGTCCCCCACCCCCCTTTTTATCGTCCCTGCATGATCCTCTGCTACATGAAATCAAGTGGGCCACATCAGTGGATTGTGGGTGTGAATTCATTCACCATTAGAACTGCTCTGCTCTGTAGAGGCTGTAAGGCAGGCCTCGCACGGTAGGGAGGGGGGGGGGGGGACAATAATCAGCAGTGGCAGCAGCTTGCAGTTGTCACATGTTTGGTAATCGTATACGTTCGGCCTCCAGTGAGTTGTTGCTGTTGTTCACATGTAGCCAGCAATTCTATGATATGACTCAGGGTTGGGGTGGGGTGTGGGGGCATATTCCACTATGGCTGTCACCACCTGTTGGATCCACATTTAACTGGGGGGGGGGGGAGGAAGCAACAACAAAAAGCAAGCAAGCATCATCAGCGAGTGCAGGGGAAAGATCAGGAATAGCGTGAGCTCGCTTCACCTTCCGCGCACCAGCTGGGCTTTTATCACAGCGGTGCAGAGGTCAGCTGCTGCCCGGCGTCCGCCTGTCCTCCAGTCTGCTCGGTAGCGAGACCACCGTCAGTAGGCCAAGGCCGACATCGGCGTTCCGCCCGGGCAGATTTCAGTACAGCACAGTGGACGACGCGGCGCCTTCAATTTACACCACGGATCCGAGACACGTCTGCACCGCTCAGCTCTCTTCTGTGCTCAGAGTGTTGGTAACCCCTGCCTGAATAAGCTCTCCCCCGTGGGGAGGGAGAGGGTGAGGTGGGGGGTGCGGCGTTGTTGCCACCACAATGCACAGTATGAGAGTGTGTGCCTTTTTGATTTTCATCTTCGGTGCTTTGTACACAACCATATTCTGATGGCGTTTTTTTTTTTTTTTTTTTCAAAGCACATAATCCTTCTTACATAAATGTCCCCCTCCTCCCTCCCTCCACCTCCCCAGAAAGGAGTACGTGACAGATGAAGCAGCTGTATCTAAATAAAACAGGAACAGCCAGTGATGCATGTAGACATGCACAGTAATCACGCTAGAACTTTCAGTGCACCTCCGCGAGGCCACGGAGCTGCCGCACTGCACTGCCGGCTCGTCTGCACGCGCTGCGTGAACTGTTGTGAAGAGGAATCACGCTTCCAGCGCAGATCATCAGTGGGAGGACGGTTTTCACTCTATTCAATTGTCTCCCAGCGTCATCAAGAATTGGCTTTGCCATTGCAGCGTTCACCACAAACGACCAGCTGGAAAACGATGCTTTCGCATCAGTTATCAGATGTAAGCAGACATTGGCAAAGTTCATATTTCAGTTTTTTCATAAAGCTGCCACTGAGCTCACCCCTGCTGTTACACATCAGGATTGTTTTTTGTTTTACAATGTGTATTCATATTTATTTAAAGTAGTCTGAGTGAAAAGCAGCAATACCTCATGACACCGCACACGATACAGATTTATTAAAAAAAAAAAAAAAAGTTTATTGACATCCGAAGCAATTTCAATTCCAACAACAAGCCGTTTTTTTTCTTATTCTTGCTATTACAGTGGTACATAAAGATCAGTAAAAGAACTGTGGTACGTTAATTTTGATAACATGTCATTGAAAACAAGAACACAGGAAGAAGGGGGGAACAAAAGAAACACTCAGATCTAAGTCAGAACGCTTTTTATGTGCTGTGCACCTCTAGCTCGCCTAAATACTGTAAGCCCACCCCCTTTGCACTGTACCAGGCAGGATGGTGGTCTAGTAACTATCACCGAGAAAAAAAAGGAAAGACAAAAAAGACTGGCAGAAAGATACAGACACGATAGTTGTGTAGTGTCAACTATACAAAAAGGAGAAAAAAACTGTACAGCATAAAAACAACTGATATACACAGCCTTTTTTGTTGTTTTTTTTCTACCCCTTGGATACTAACATATTTTCTTTCAGTAAGTGAACTGTGTACAAGGGGGTTAAATGCTTTATAAACAAGAAAATGACCACTACACATGTCACTCGCAATCTACTCGTCATCGTCATCGTCGAAGTCGTCGTCGTCGTCGTCATCGTCGTCGTCGTCGTTTTCCACCTTCTTCTCCACCTTGGGCTGGGCCTTCGCTGCTGACGGCGCCCCGGCGGCGGCCGGCATGGTCTTGGCGCGGTACGCCGCCACGTCCTGCGGGGGGGAGGACGGCAAGGTATTGAACTTCTGCCCAGCGGCCAATCAAAAAAGCTCCCGAGGGAGAGCAAAGCGAGGCGCGAATCGTCCTTTCGTGAGAAAACGTAGCAAAACCCGTGTCTTTACCTTCTCGTACTTCTCCTTCAGTTTAGACGCCTTCTTCTCAAAGGGCTGCTTGTCCTCCGAAGCGGTGCCGTTCCACATCTCACCCAGCTTTTTGGCGACATCACCGATGGTCAGACCAGGGGTCTCGCCTTTCACCTTGGAGCGATACTCGGCGCAAAAGATGAAGAAGGCAGATCTAGAAGAGGGGAAATGACATTTGTGAGAGTGGGCACGTCGTTTACACAGTTCATGTTGCGTCTTTGTAACATAAGTCACGATTCAGACAGTTTGGTTATAAAATCATTCCAAGTGTCTACTTGGGAGAACTTACGGGGGTCTCTTGGGAGCATTCGGGTCCTTGAACTTCTTCTTCTTGGTTCCCCGGGGGGGGATGTAGCTCATCATCTCTTTCTCATAGCGGGCCTTGTCCTGTCTGGCCAGGTCCTCAAATTTCCCCTTCTCCTTAAGAGACATCGTCTGAAAAAACAAACAAACCGGAATTCACTGATTATACCATCTGTGTCAACACCCTTTGTACACAAGCCTTTAGGGTATTTCTCTAGGGTGTCGTAAATATTATCCAACACCCTGAACCCAAATGATCTTGAAGTAGACTAATTATGAGTCACTTTAGTCCATTCTCAGGGACAACATTTGTAATTTAAGAACCTGACTAGTCTATTAGATCACCATCACCCATTGAGCCTACCTTCCATCGCTCGGAGCACTTCTTGGAGAACTCCGAAAAGTTAACAGAAGCTTCGGGGTGTTTCTTCTTGTGCTCCTCCCGACAGGTCTGGACAAAATATGCATAGGAGGACATCTTGCCCCTTGGCTTTCCTGGCTCTCTCACCATCTTGACGGTAGTATCTCTATTTATAGAATTAAAAAAATAAAGGAAACATTTAGATTACCTGTGAAAAGGCCTTTTATAAATATCCAATGTCATTAGGTTTACCACAGAAAGAAGATTAGGGAACAACTGCCTTAGATGTCGGGATATATTACCCAGCTTGTGTATCCATAAATCATTAAAAAACAAAAAATTCAAATATATGTATAAGGAAAATGTTGTTTTTAAGCGTATGCCATAAAATTATATATAAAAATAAATAGCAAGTTACCCGTGTTATACAGAAAGGACTATCTTTGATTTGTCCCCGTCAGACCACTAGGCTGCAGAAGGCGCTTCTTGAGTGACGCGTCCTCCGCGCTGTCAAACCGCACGAAGTTAAAGAGCCGATGAAAACACTCCGCCAACCCGGAAAACGCGACCAGAACGACTTTAAATGCATCGATAGAAATCTGAGCTGTTTGCAGAAAAACCGAAGTGTCGCTGGGGTTAAACAGGCTGAAACACATTGCGACAGATTAAAGATTAAAAAAAATAAAAAATAAAAATAATAATAATAAACACTTTAAAAAATATATTTTCGCGATCACCTTTTACACCAAACTGCAAAAGTTCCCCATGTGCGAATGCATAACACGACAAACCTCCGTGGGACCGCACTAGTTTCCCTAAATATATGTATGTATATATAAATATACCGTCAAATATAATCTGCAATAACAACAGACATTCTGGAAACTGTTTCCATTCATATTTGTGTTTTATGAAACAGTACAACTTTGACACAAAAAACACACAAAATTCACAAAAATGCGTATTTATTGGAAATACAATACTTTAAACTGCTAAAAAATGTCATTCTTCAATCTTCTCTTCAGTCTTCATCTCATCTTATTCTGGAAATAATTCTGTCATTTTGTCTAAAACTGCTAAAAATGTTCGCATATATTTCCCCCCCATCAAACGCTACTGTAACTCCCAGCTAAGCTGAAGTAGTAATGGCGCATAGGCTTTCGTTGTGAAAAAGGAGGTCAACAACGACGGCAATATTTCTTCTTCCATTTTGTGAGAATGCCTTCTTCATGAAAGAAAGTCCCCCTCAAATGTCTCCTCCCGCCCTCCGGTTCGCTTTGCAACGCGACAGATACGTCGGGAAAGCCGGCGATCTTGACAAAATATTTCCCCCGATTGATTCCTATTGCGCTGGCCGGTTTGTATAGCAATACATTGGGTGTGCTCTGTGTCTATGAGCGGTGCTGCGCTGCCGCTGCCTTGGTTTTCTATGAGCTCCTAATGGCCGCTCGTCTTCATCCACTAACATGGAGAATATGGCTCCTTCTCTTTGTGTCACTGCATGCGATAGAGGGCAGAGCGACCCCACTCCGCTTCGACCCCACGCCAGAACGCCTCGGAAGCCTCGGAAAAATCCCGCGGCGGTGCCGTTGGACAGACGGAAGCTGGAACTTTCTTTTGCCGTCGTTACATTTTATAGTTGCCGGTTTGTTTCGCGAGAAAACCCGGTTGGAAAAAGTTGAAGCGAACTGCGCCTCTCGTCGCTAGCTTTTCACCACTCGCCTCCGATGCGAATACAGTCAGCCATTACAGCAAAGCGCAGATCGTGAGGGAATTTTTTTCGCCGTCTTCCTCGACATAATTTTTGCAAACAGGCACATGGTTGCGTGTGTTTCCAGGCGTCCTTTCTTTTTATGATGTTTTTGTATTTTTTTTATGTTTGGTTAAAAATTAAAAAAAACCCGCAAGCTTCCCCAGTCTTCACATGACAGGCGTTCATCTTCGCAAAGCACTGCAACGGCTAGCGAGCGGAGGCTTCTACCATTGTCGTTCAGCCGTGTTGTCCGCTTGACATTTCTCAATATTTACGCGAAATCCACCGTTTGCTTTTATTCCACTTTATAAAAACGACACGGCAGTAATATACAGAATTATTTGTATTCAACGAAATTGAACATTTTTGTCGATTTTCGCTCAAGGTTAATATTATTTTCGTCCTTTTTTTCTATAGAGCGTCTGCTCCACACTCACAGGCAGGGTAACGTAACGCTACCTGCTTTGCGCCGGTTATTGTCATGTTGTTTTTTTTCACCTTTCACAGCGATAAAAATCATTTTCGAGATACGAGAGGCTTCTTATTCAATCATAGCAACCACGCGAGTACGATATTTCGACATGTTACCGTCATTATCATCATCACGAACACTTAATATTTCCGTGTGTGATACTTACCGACGGACTATGGCTGGATCTCAATGCTCTGCAATGGCTGTGAGTGAGGAAACACGGGCGATACGCAGTGTCTTCAGTCTCCAGCTCTCTAACATTACTCTCGGTGGAGCTCTCGCGCCATTGGCTATCGCCCGGCCCGGAGCTCCTCCCATTGGATGGAGGGTTTTCATTGTCCTAATAGAAGACGAGCACCCATTGGCTGCCTTTTGTGAAACGTCACCAATGTTTTCTGAAGCGCGTAGATACAAAAAATATTCGTGCCCCAGCATGCTGGAGCTGGTAGTAGTGTAGTGTGTTTGCCATAGTGTTGAATTCACTGCGTTGAGCCCGGCGTACAGTAGGCAAGTTAAACGGAGACAACGCGGAGCGCTTGTGATCAGGCAACGGGTCGGCTGTACGATGGTGTGCGCTCGTATTCGGGTGGACTGTCCGCGTCTTCATCAGCAAGCTCCATTGGACATTCTCCCCAACGCGCGTGTGCTTATTTGTAATTTATTACTTAAAAAAGGCATAATGTGTAAGTCGTGTTTTCGCGTTTTAAAGGTAATAGACACATTTGCTCATGCGGTAGGGCACATTTACACACTATATTGCACGTTTTAGAGGGTATAAGTTAGAATTAAAACACAGTGGCAATATGTTTAATAGTTTACCTTTTGATTGCACCCCGATTTGTATTTCACAAATGTGTCACAACGCTTATTTTAGCACATTGTGTTTTTTTTGTCTCTCTGACAGGTATACACAATTAGCTGGCGCCTCTCTATGCTAGTCAAGATGTTTGCATAAATGTCTGCAGTCCCTATTAGGCTAATATACAAATATATTAACAGGCATTGAATTGCACTGCGTTTTTTCACAGCGGCCTTATTTTTTTGGCTTCATTTGCAATAGCTGATTAAATATGAAAGTGTGCTGATCCACAATTCGAACATAATAATGGAGATCAAAAAGCCACCAAACTAATTTATTGTTAGAAAGAACATATTTGAAAATCATTTAGTTCTGCAGAATTTTTATTTTATTTTGTTAAGGTTAGGGTTAAATAAAGCTTTCTGGTATGTTTAGCATTACATTTAAATGTACTAATTGCATATCCAGTAGATATAACAGGTCTTGATGATCGCCTCATTAGGGCCTTTTGGCTCCTAGCCCATGATACATTGTTCTGTGCAGTTAAATGGGGAAAACTCTAAATTACCAAGTACTTACAAAGGAAAAAGATAAAAGGGATATTCTAATGTGATGCCATTGCACATAATAAAAACAGACCAGGGCTTTAAAAGCAGTTCAAAGATTTGTTTGAAATTGTGTTGCGTTGGACCATATTACTAAATGTAATTTTACCAAAGAACAATCTCAATCTTTCCTCTTAGATGGTTTATATGTGAGAGCTTTTCTATATCCTTACCCTATAAGGTTTCAGTTTTTACACCCTTTCCCTCTCTTATGTATCTGATATGAATTCAACAACACGCTGAAACCATCTAAACAATTCAGTCATGTCACTAATTGTTCATTTGCATGTTTGTCTGATCGATAACATATATTCTAATTTTACACAGTAACGCAATTTGATGTAGACTACACATGCTGCAAGCTTGCTTTAGCATCACTATTGGGCAAAAATTTGATTTTATTGAAAGCAATAGTCCCAGTAATGCGTTGTTGACATCTGACCCCTAAACATTGCCCTTGCTGTGATCTGGAGTTACTGAAGATAGGTGTTATAACCTAAGAATATGCATGTGCTTTTTTCAATTCATATTTTTGTTTAAACTTATAGAATACTGATGTTTAGGGAGAAATCACAGATAAACATCTTTGTCACACATAACTAGAGAATAAAAGGGCAATCCTTTTGACTCGCCATCTTCCCATGAGGATGAGTTCATATGTAAAAGGGCCTCTTTGTATATTACTTTTTCATTATACTCAAAGTGGATGTAATGTAAGTATCTGACATTAAAGCCTTGAAAGTCAGATAATTGTCTTAACTTGGTGGGGGTGGTGATGGAGTTCACGATTACAAAACATCGCCCTGATTTGCAAAAAATAATCACCTGCCTTCTGCTGGTAATAACTGCACATTTTTCTCAATGGATTCATTGTTTTACATGCCCTTGATATGGAAATAGTTATCTAACAAATATGCATCTGCTTAGTAGCTAATATAGAAACAAAGAAAGATGGCCGACGCAGAGTTTTATCCTTATCCTTGAATTAAGAATGGGAAGGGAAGGGTGAGCTGATTCCAAATGCCAATCACAACACAGACTCAAGCCACATGTCTGCCTGTGATGCTGCCTGGCTCTGTCGTTTTTTCATCGGGAGATGCCACAGCAGAGGAGCTATAGCCTGCTTGTGAGGCTGGAAGGCGGCCGGTTTATGCATTCTAATGAGAACTCACAGGGAAAGATATGCAAATTCATTTTGTCATCAAGAGGAAAATAGAGGACAGGAGAGCAGCAGATACAGGAGGGGCTTAAAGCAGGACTGCACATGAGAGAGGCGGGACCGGGTGGAGGGAGATGTTGATGCACGTCTGTGAATGTCTATGGGGGTTGGAGCAAGAGGTGTGAGAATTGGGCTGTGTTTCAGAACCAGAATGTGGGACATATGTAACCCCCACTAACCAACTCACCCTTTCTATCTCTCAAATGAATAAATCAGCCTGTTACTGTAAAGCCAGAAAATAGACTGGATGAAGGAGACATTTGTGCAGGTCATTCAAAATTGAAATATCTCGTGCTTATATCTAAAATATCCGAATTATGCCATTATCTAAATGATCTAATTAAATTACCATTACCCAGACTATTACTGCTGCTACAACTAAGAATAATAAAGCATTTTGAAAATTAGAATTATAATTTTTAGACAAGCATTTCATATGCCCCTCATAGAAATATGACATTAATGTTTGTATTTATTATCTTCTAAAGGCACATGCGTAAATATAATTACGTGGATCTACTTCTTTTATTACGTCCTTGTTCATGTACTCACACCGATTATCAGTCCCGGCTTCATGGGTGGTACCTTCCTAACACGAACAATAATCTCACCACATACTACTGCAACACACTCGCACTACCATGTGGGGGTTTACGGAACCTTTGTCTGTCAGAGGCGGGGGGGAAGACTAACATCGACGCACAACGGTTGCCGAGCGGAAAACGAACGTTTCATACACGAACAGGCAAAGGGATGCACATGGACCTACTCCGCAGGCAGGAATGTACATTCATATAACGTTCTGGGTGGATGGAGATCATCTTTCATCACCATGATCTCAGTTGCAATTTAAATTTGCTATCGGTATGTATGCATTTTTTTCTCTTCTTTGTGGGAACAGAACACGAGACTGCGGCGACTGTAATGAATGTACTGCGTTAGGCTACTGTGTTAGCATGCTTGCCGCCAAGTGCAGTGAATTGTAGTTTCGGGTTAGTTAGTGGATGTAGTCTGAGAGAGTTTGGCCGGTTTCATTGTAGCATGGCCTCAACATAATGTATTAGCCAGCTGATAGCAACACGCCATTAATCACCGTACGTGAATTCCCACTTAAAATAATTGTATCTGCTGTAGTTGCGGTCTCTTGACTCCGCGCGGTCACATGTTGACCTCAAAACGCAGCCATATATTCCAACCCTTTTCCTTCATTTTCATTTTTTTTAAACGCACAAACCTGTGTTGCCTCACCATAGGTGGCATAACATGCTGCAGTCGACCCGGTGGTTCCCACGTGTGTCCACATACGTTTGTGTTGAGGTTAGTTGTGTACGTGAATGCGGAAGGACGCGGCTTCAGCCCCGGGTTGGTGGAAGTCCCACGCTGTCATAATCCCATTACCCTGCTCCAATGTCGAGTGCATCTCTATTTCCTTACATCGAGTAACTGTGTTGTTCTCCCCAGGTCCTCCGGAGGTGAGCCTGCTCGCAGTGACATGGTAATATGTTTTGAATCGTTCTGGAAAGCTGCGGACCAGAAGAGATACAGGTTGCCAATGACTGGTGAAGACACTGGTTTGGGGGCTTTGGCCTCGCCACTGGTGGGGTATTTGGGAAAAGTCAGTAGAGCTCTTGTTTTCCTCTAACTCTCGTCACTTGCGCAAAGCTGAATTATATTTGAAAAAAAGAAATTGCTGTGACCCGGCAGTACCAATCCAAACCATGCAAAAGAAAACACAAACGGAAATCTTTGGTAGTAAAAGGCGAAAGTATTTGGTCGATTTAACGCATGTAAGGGTATTTGTGTTATGTGTTTTTATGAGAAACTGTGTACTGAAATCTTATCTTATTGATGGAAAATGGTTAAACTCACTGTGTACTTGACACGGACTGATATGGATACAGCGTTCATTTCATCCTTGAAGCAACCACTACCATTTGACAATCCCTTTCAGTAGTTCCTACTCTTAGTTGTATCCTGGAAGTTGTTCTCCAAGGTAAATAGTCTGAACCGTCTGAAATTTTGGTTTCTATTATATATAAGTATTTTATATATGACAATAGAAAATTGAGGCTTTTGTCAAGCGCTTCATGTCTTTTTTTTTAAATTCTTTTGCTAACTTTTTACAGAGGGATGTGGTCATAATTTACATTGTGTATCTTTTTTTGTTTATGTTTTAAATAAATACAAGGTTCAGGAAAGAGCTGCTTCACTGGAGCATTGTCCCTGGTGTACTTCAAAAGGCTTGACCTACGCTCTGCGATCGTACCGCATCAACCTCCAGGAGTCCGTCACCCTCTGCACGAACCCACAGGTGAGCCCCAGCACTGCTGACCCACCAACACACACACACACACACACACACACACACACACACATGCAGTTTAACAGCCACATGTAATGGCTTTTTTTCTCGCCTTTCTTTCTAATATTTCTGTGTGGATTCCCACATAGTGCCTTTTCCCCCTGGTCAGCCGGTCCTTGGAGGATGTTTTGGCCTGCTTGGATCCCGTGGGGCCCACTGTTGGGACCAAAAGAAAGAATTGCTCAGCACTGGAAACGGAAGAGTTGATCAGTCCCGCACACAAACGCCTGCGATCAGGTGTTCCAGACATGCTGAGCAGCCCAGCCCAGCGCGGTGCTGAAGGCGCTGTCCTTAATGGCCATCACGCAGCGCCAAAGACAGAAGACAGTAAGGCGAACGGATGCGGGGATTCTGCAGGTGTAGAGACAGCCGGCAGAGAGTCGCCACAACATGAGGACGATGTTCTGGTCAAGGAACCAGCGAACGCTGCGTGTGGGGATGCTTTAGCTCCCCGTACATGCTGGACTTCTGCTGCACGCCGGCAGTGCTCATCTGAAGCCTTATTGATCGGCGATTGTGACGACCCCGTGGTCTCTCCTCGGCATGCGGCTCCTGGTACCCCGGAGGCAGAGGAGGACTTTGGGCCGAGCAAACGCTGCAGCCTCGGCTCCAATCCGCCCAGTTTCACGAGCGACCACAATTATACAGCGGAAATTATGCCTCTGCACAACGGGCGGATCGCAAGGACGCAATGGAAAACACTGACCGCAGACGTCCCCGAATGTGAAGACGTTCCAATGGAGAGTTTGTCCTCCGCGTCGCCGTCAAAGTCGGAGGACCTGGTGTCCGTTGCAAATCAGCCCTTTTGGAGTAACAGCGACAACTTGTGTTGGCTGGACTCGCTGCTGGTCGCACTGGTAAACTGTAAGAGTTTGATAGAGTGTAAACCTAAAGATGAGGCCGAGCAGTCATCCGTCTGGCAGCTGATGAGAGGATACGAAGACATCTGTGCTTCCATCCGTATGCATCAACAGACCGGCGGGGGTAAGATAAACAGATTATCTACAGCGGGCCTGTGAGTGTGAAGTCATTTCAACAGTTTTTGTGGTACAACAAAGTTAAAACTATTGGATTTCCTCGTGCCTCCTTACCCTACTAATGTCACTTAAAGAGCCGAATTACGTATTCTCTCCACCTGTTTAGGCGTGCCGAGGGGGGGGGTAGTAGTCTGTCAGTCGAGTGCTATTCACACTTGTGAAAGTAGTGTGTGGGGAATTAATTTTTTTATTCCACACTTTTTTGGGACTGTGTGTTTATAATGGTAAAATAGTCCCATTGACTACAAAGCTCTCCAAGTAAATTAGCAGCAAAGACATTTTTGTTTAGTTTACATGACATAAAGCAATGCATTTATGGGTATTGTATCGTTTTAAGATGGCGCCGTGAAGGTGCCACGTCATGTGCTGGAAAAGGCTGATGCAGACCTCCGGTGTCTCAGGATGTCAGCCTTCAAACTACTGCAGCCCAAGCTGAATTGCAAACTGGGTAAGCTCAACCAAGCTGATACGCTTGGAGAAGTTGAACAAAGTGTGAACATACAGGGAAATAAAATATTTATTCTGACTGTATTTGGCAACAGCAGATGAAGTAGAAGAAACCAACATTAGTTCCGGAACAATGTGTTAATTGTCAAAAAGAGAAATGTCCAGACAACTCAAGCCGTCCATATATGAATATGAGATTTCATAATGACTAAATTCCCTGCAGATTAAAGCAAAAACTTGAATGGTGCACTCACTGAATGGTGCACTCACTGAATGGTGCACTCACTCAAGTGCATCATCATGTATCTGCAAGGGCCACTGCTGATTTAAATAAATACAGCCCACAACCTGGCTTAACCCCGCCCCTATCCACCCACAGACACCAATGGGCTCCGAGGTGTCGTTAAACTCACTTTGTTCAAACACAAAAACAAGTCTCTTAATACACACACTCACGAGCGTGTGAGATGAGACATGGACAGACGAACACGCCAACGGGACGGATCACACAAACCGTCAAAACAGAAAGTGACGGGTTTGGACATGAAATCCTTACGGATGTAGGGCTCAATGAATGTGGGACAACTTGCTTACTGGTTTTGTCTCTTCATGCTAAAAATACAACAGAATAGGCAAGTACATTGAGGGAGTTCGGGGGGGAGGGGGGGTGAACAATGCCGACACAGTTAAGATACCGACAAGCGATACACACCATTTGATTTGAGGCGTGCTCGCACATGTGATCTCTGTAACTCGGCCCGGTCTCACCCACAGAAGGAAATTTAACTGGAAGTGGAGAGCGTAACGGCCACTTCTGTCAGAACTCGTTACCGTGGCGATGCTTTAACTGCGCCCCGTTGGTGCCTCTTTTCAGGTCAGAGGGAAACTCCGGTATTCGCCATGCCGCTTCTGCTGGCGTCGGACCCGTGGGCGGAGCCTCTCTTCCAGTCCACCTTTCACTGGATGTTCAGGTGCAGTGAATGCAAAGTTGCCTCGGCGGAAAGGTATGAAATGATGGTGCTGTGTTGATCAAAAAATATATATATATCAGGTGCATTTCAAAATAATAAAATAAATAAAATTTCACAATTCAGAAAAATCTCGGCTAAATATAAATAATAAATCTAAACTCAGTGGTTTGTTTAGTAGTGGTCCCAGTGGGAAGTATGAAGAGAAATGCGTCCGCCCAGTCTGGATTAAATGCCCCAGATTGTTCTCTCGTCCCTTTATTTCCATCAAACACTTCTAGTTTGTTTTTTGATTCTTTTTCTGATTTGTTGATTCCATCTCAGAGGCCAACGTGACGTCATCTAGACGTTTTAGATAACTTTCCAAAACATCAAGGGCAATGAAACTACAATTATACAAAAATAGATGGAAATTAAATCAACAAGTTGGACAACCTGTAACAAATTAATGTTGCGGAAAAAGCGTTTCATCCCTGATTTGTTGGACGGCTCGTACAGATGTTTCTCCTCCGTCTTCATCTTTAAGAACAGTTAACCACACCAAATAATCAGATAAATCGTATAACTGTGTTGAGTGCGGTTTTATTACACATACTCTTACATATCACTGTTCTCTGACACACAGTCGTCTTTTGCGAATGAATCCTAAATATATTTCACGCTGTGCTTTCAGGGTTTTGAAAACTCTCCCCACCTTCACAAACGTTTTTCCTGATTGGAGCCCACTTAATGCCGTCCACTCGGCTCCGTGCAACGTGTGCTGCCAGAAGAACCAGAGGAGGACCATGGTGCTGGAGAGGTGAGGAGATCGTGTGTGTGTGGAAAACAAATCTAGCAACTGAAGACCATTGGATCTAAGTGGTGCGATTGCTTCGAATCAGAGCACCGTCTTAGTTGCATCTAATCATAGGAAATGATTAAACTGTACTTGCTGAAGCACATGGGGTATATTTGATTACTGTGTCAACAAGGAAACACTGGTCTGACTTTTTCAGTCCCGCTGCTATTGGCCACTACCGAGAATGAATCTAATACCAACGTTGATTAATAAACTGCACGGCTCACTGCGTGGAGGTGACTGGGATCACTGTTCTGTGTTTTAGGCCACATCGTGCCTGACTTAAAACAAAATATAACAACCAAGTACAAATAAAAACGTGTGCCTGACCGGACGGAGCCTACTTCCATTGCCTCAGAAATGTGTCATTTTTCGCCTCATGCTGATTTTTATTCCTGCTTTTATTTTCATCTCATTTAGACTGGTGCTACTCCCTCTGCCTGCCAGTCAATGTCTCACATCTGCAGCTTGGTCGACACAATGCAGCTAGAATCTTAACTGGCCCCAGAGACCACTTTACTTCAGTTCTTGGCATTTCTCCACTTGCTGCCAGATTCTGAATTGATTTTACTGATTGTGACCCGTGATTTTACCGTATCTTGCGCACTGGCTCTGAATGCACAGACTCAAAATAATAGTAATTAAAAGGACCTGCTTTAGCATGAAGTTAATGCCGTTAATTTATACGTGAATGCCCACAACTTCTCCAGCCGTTAACCACACTTCTGCTCTGTGTTTTGTTTAGCGTGCCTTCTGTGTTTGCGCTGCACTTTGTGGAGGGGCTTCCTGACAACGATGTCAGGAGATACGCCTTCACCTTCAAGGAGAGTCGCTACTCGGTCACCACGGTGATTCAGTACGACCACCAACTTAAGCACTTTGTCACCTGGACTCGTAACTCCGACGGTAGGTGTTCTGTTTTGGGGGTCGTCGTGGCGCAGGGGTTAGAGAAGGTGTGCTGGGAAGCACAAGGTTGGTGGTTCGATTCCAGGCTGCCCCATGTTCCATGTCGAAGTGTCCCTGAGCAACACACCTCACCCCTAATTGCTCCCCGGGCAAATATGTGAAAAAGCCATGGGTATAAAGTGTAATGTAAGTCGCTTTGGATAAAAGCGTCTGCTAAATGACCTGTAATGTAATGTAATGTTTTAGTTTTCACTGCACGGCATGGAGACCACCGACACCATGGCAGCCTGCTTTCTACGACCAAACCTCTCCTGGTTGTATCTGCTCTGAATGAATGCCAGTTCTGTCAGTATTTTTACAGTCACAGGTGCATGTATTTGTACTTTGCACTTGGTGTGAAACCACAAACCCTTCAGCCACATTTTTCATTTTGATTGTGAATTTTTGTATTTTGATAAAATCGCCATATACATGTCGAAGACCCTTTTGGTTTTAAATGCTTCTGAAAAGGACAGTCTTGTCAGTCAAATCTGTATTTGACTTAAAATTTAGCCGGCAAATCTAATTGTTTACAGGACATTACATTTTTTCTTTGATGCCCTTTTATTGTTTCTTTTACAAACCAATACAGTAGTCAATGAACGTGGAACGGGTAGCAATCCCTCCTCGCCACTGGAGGATTTTGGCCATATCTGTATAATCTTTTATCCTTCCCAGTTCTGCGCCCTCTTGCATCTCAGAGTCTCGTAGCGAGTGTAAACGCCGCTGTTCAGACCCGGCGCTACGTCACCGAGCGCGAGCATAAACAAAGCCTGAAGCATTCGGTTGAGTGAAATGAAGGTTGATGCTTTTGCTCCTCTGCAATGCAGTTTGCCAACAGCACATTCTGCTGGACAGATCATGCAACATAATGTCCAGAAGGCACACGTCATTGTCCTTTTTGAACCAACATTTTCTACCAATATTGTGATTATTCCTCTTAATTCATCAAGTCTTGCTTTTAGTCTGCATCACGTGCCGCAATCTGCATCGGTTCTCACCGCGTTTTGTCCTCACAGGATCATGGCTCGAATACGACGACTTGAAACATCCGGAGTGTCGAAGCCATCGAAGGTTCCCGGTTCCTGCTCAGGAGATGCACGTCGTCTTCTGGGAGGTGGAGGAGGAGGAGGACCAAGAGCCTCGTGCGTGTTTTCCCTCCACCACATTTGCTGAATCTCCCCCCTTTAAAAAGGAGGTGAGCCCCAGTCGAGGGGACAAAGACTTACCAGCGGACAGACTGTCGTATTGCACTCCCGATTGGTCGCTGCTGCGGACTCCCAGCGTTGCCTGTGCCTTCTCTCTAGCCGACGACGGCACCAACATCACGGACACCCCGGCGGGCGCCGTTGGCAACACGTCCATAGGTTCCACGACGCTGCTCGACACCTTCGAGGGCCTCTCCCACGACGACATCGTCACGCTCACGCTGGTGGAATTAAATGAGGAAGGAACCCCGAATCTGAACAGCCCCAGCAGGAACGAGATGCTCGACTACGCCCCAGATAGCCCCTGCTCCCTCTCAAGTGCCGAAATCTCCCTCGGCCGCGGCGCAGAGCTCCCCCAACCTACTGAATCAGATCGCGCAGAAGGCTCGTCCAGCGATCCTTCGTTTGTGCCCGATGGTAGGAAAAGACGAGGCCGAAGACGAGGCACACGATTCACCCGACGCAAAAGATCTGCGGCAAAGGCGGCAGCCCCGAAGGCGGCAGGAAAGGCAGCACCAAAGGCACCAAAAGCTGCAGCACCAAAGGCACCAAAAGCTGCAGCACCAAAGGCACCAAAGGCGGCAGCACCAAAGGCGGCAGCTAAGGCAGCACCTGAGGCGGCGGCGCTAGAAGAGGCGGCGTTGGAGGCAGCACAGGTTTTGCCGGACGAGTCCGCGGAAGCTGCCACTGCGCTGGACACCACACCCCCCGTTGTCAAAGCACAGCAGGTGTCCCCTGTGTCCTTGACAGATGCGTCCCCCCTATCCGGAGGTCGGAGGAGTCCGCCGATGCAGCATCAGCACGCCCGCTGGTCCTTCCTGCTCAGCAAACACCCAATGAACCAAGTCCAAAGGTCGATCGCCAAGCTGGCCCCGTCTCACCCGACCACTACCACCGCCGTCGCACACGTGAAGCCCTCTCGGCCCGCTGCGCCCTCTCGGTCGACTTCCAACCCCGCGACAAAACCGCCGACCCCGGGAGGATTTGCCCCGAAACAACAGCTCCGAACAGAGGAGGGCGATGGTCTGCCGCTAAAAGCTGCCGAGATGTACGACGGCTTCCTTACAAAGAGCTCAAGTCCGCTCCCGCCACCCGCCAGTCCCGACGGCAAGTTGAAGCCGTTTCAACCAGCGACTTTTAACCACCAGACACTGCTGAAGAACACCCCTCTGCCTCTGCCCCGAGCTGGCCTCCTTCCTGAGATAAATGGGCTGAAGATGCAAAGCAGCCGGTCCTCGAAGCCTCCTCCGGGCCTGAGCGACACGGAGGCCCTCAGGTACAAGCTGATAAAGAAGCTGAAGGCAAAGAAGAAGAAGCTCGCCAAGCTGAACGAGATGTTGGGTCACAACCGCGCCGCCGGCCCCCGACCCGACAGCACCGACCTGGGCTCGCCGCACACGGTCACCTCCAGCACTTACGACGGCTCCCTTTGCGACGACTTCCTGTCGGACCTGCTCTCGCCGGCGACGACCGCCAGCAACCTCTCGCCGGACAGCACCGGCTTCCTGGAGATGCTCGCCAACGGGCAGGACGGAGCCGACCGGCCGGACGGCGGGGACAATTCCATCGGCTCGGCTGCCCGGGAGAACGCGCCCTACCCCGAGAACTTCCTGGAGGAGTTCCTCTCGCAGGCTGTGGCTCAGAGGCCCAGCGAGATGGAGACCGAGGCGCTCAGCGCACTCGAGCTCTTCGTTTGAGCTCCGAGCGCTTCGACCACCACTCGGCCTCTTGAGGAGCATCTAGCAGAATGGACGGTTCCATTTGAAGTTAAAGGTTTATGTTGCCGTTCACCCTGCGGTTGATGGAGTTGAAAGCCATGTTCACTGGGTTGGTTGGTTTGTTTGTTTGTTTGGTTGAACCATGGATGATATTGTTGTATACTTTTATGGTCTCTGGCACGTTTTACATAGTGTGTTGCCGAGTTGTTTGAAGCAGTCAGGTCTGTTTGCTTTGTTATTTAGACAACTTACTTGAATATTTTCATGAAAAAATAATTTGTTATTTAATAATAAACTTTAGATGACACTTGTGTTTTTTTTACAAAATGTAATTATTGAAAAATGTCTTGTACTAATAAATTATTTTCAGTTCTTACTGTAAAAATGGAATGTGTTTAAAGTCTTTTCAAGAACCTAGTTATTGGTGCACTTATTACAAACTCACACTTACAACTACACTTGTACTGTTGATTTTGAGACCGATCTGACACGCATTAAAAATGAAAAAGTTGTGAAAAAGTTCTATGACCTCATCCACAACATGCTGCTGTCAGAGCATGTGGCAGACAATATTATGAAATATAGCTGCACTTTTCAGACAAGTGAGTGCATTTAAAGAAACAAATACGTTTTTGTCAGAATGGAATTGTATCCGTAAAGTAAAAATAAATCCATTATATTTGTCAGTATGCAATTCAATCGTTAATAGCAAGAGTACAATCTTAAAAAAATAGTTTGTATGAAACCAAATACAATCACACTGATTTAGAATCCATACATAATTATCTTTAGGACAAAATGAATATTTTATAGGGAGTTTAATCTAATGAATTCCTCAACATGTACGAGCCAACAACAGACACGCGAAAGTTAGCGGTATGATAACTCCCTTTTTCAAGTCTCATGAACCGGCTTCAGTGCCGTCATGTCTTTTTGAAAATGGCCAAAAGATATGTTCCCATACCGGGAGTCGAACCCGGGCCGCCTGGGTGAAAACCAGGAATCCTAACCGCTAGACCATATGGGACATGCAATGATTTGGGCAGATTTTACTAAATTTGATCATGTTCATGGTCAGTGCACGTATGTGATTTGATTATTTATTGGTCGACGTCTTTTACTCTATAGTTTTTATTTATTAACTGATTGTAACTGAACACTGTAACACTTCCGGTGTGTGTGGGCGTCTGCGTCTAGTGTCTTTTTCTTGGATGAACGATCCCAACAATCTTCGAGCCATCAATAAAAAAAATAGGATTTCCTTTACAGCTTTGTGTAATTGAAAATGAAAATTGTGGAGAAAATACAATAAAACCATAACATCAACGGGGTAAAGCAGCTGCATTACCACTTAAAGGCACCTGCAGGTGCTGTTCGACTGTTGACGGGCCAGAATTCTATTCTTTTCAGGAACGTGGATCAACATACAATACAACATACAAGATGATCACCCCCCCCCCCCCACACCCTAACACTTTATATTACATCATACTGCTCATTGCTCTTAATGACGTTTTGAAAATTAAAATATGGTGTGCGTTTTGTTTTTGTTGCTTTTGAGTACAAGATGAAAACATTGTGACTCGTCATAAGAGGAAGAGCACATTTGTACTCAGTAAAACCAATGACTTGTTGAATCTGGGTATTTCTAGGATTACTTTTCTATGCGGCTAACATTTAGCTTTTATCCAAAGCACCTTACAATAACTGCATTTCAACCATAAGGATACAAACTCAAAAGAACAAGAAACAAGAAAGTGCAATTTCATAAAATAAGCCAATTTACAACTTGCTATAGATCAGAGCCAACAGATGCATTGGTCTTTATAAAGACTCATAAGAAACCCCTCAAATAACACACATAAACACAGCCACTGCGATGCAAATCTATATATGTGCATCTGTGTGGAATCTCTCACAGAAACACAGAGGAAGTAGCAGGCTTGTTTGCACCCCTCTGTATTAAGCCAGAGCAAAATTTACATAAAGAGGAAGCCACAAACAAGCGTGTATCTGCATGGAGGTGGGACAGGGGGGGGGGGGGGGGGGGGGCAGTGCTTGATGTTAGAGACGAATCAGGTTTATGTTTTTCAGTTGACGTTTTTTAAGCTGACTTTAAAGACGTGCTCTCCGGACGTGAAAGCGAAGCTCGGCCCTTTCGATCCACCTGCTCCCGCATCTTAAAAGGCCATCATGTACAGTGTGGTGGTGGAGCACATCTACCTCCTGGTCATCGTCACCCTGATCAGCGTGCTTCAGAATGGTGAGAAAGAGCAAGAAGCATCCAAAACATGTTTTTTAAAACTCAGTTTTGGATGAGTCAGTGGTGGGAAAAGTGATGCTGTGATAATGTTAATGATCTTGTGTGTTTTTAAGCTTTCTTTGCCCTAAAGGTCGAGAAGGAGGGCAACAGTAAAAATATCCCCACATCTGTTTTTGAACGGGTTCGTTGTGCCAAGTAAGTACCATTTCACAAAACAATTGGACTCGTCTTATTCTTGGTTTTCTAGTGTAAGACTCACGAACGTTCTATGTGGTTTTACATTACGAATACAAACCCACATTGAGAGGCCGTCCTCATTTGCATGACCGCTCCCTTACGGGAAAACCAACGGATACAGACGTCATTTGAATGTAAAACATAATCTCCTGCTTTTCTTGTTTAGCATCGCTGTGAATTCAATGTGGTTGTGTTTTTAATTCATGATCGGATAATCTAAGTACGTCACCTGGGGTTTTTGGAGATTGAGATTCATTTTGAGATTAATTTCTCTTGCTTCGATTAATTGATTGAGGATCATTCTGAACAATATTCAACAAAGTCAACTATGATGCATATATTAATAGATTGCAGAACTGCTGATGATAACGCTTCGTGCGGCGCCGCCTTAGCTGTGCTTTAGATACGAGGCTAAAGTTTGAAATGCAAACCCAAAATGTGTAACTGAGAAAGACGTTGCTGTTATTGGTCCAGCCGGTGTATTAGTGCACGAGCAACAATGCACTTCCTGTTTCTTATAGGAAACACCTGAGCAACATCCTGTCTTGTGGATAATGTGAAGATTTCAAACTTTAGCCTCTGAAATGTGATGCAAACATTAAGTCTGTGTAATACCTCTCGTTAGAGGGTTTATTACAGGTGTAGAGTGGTGAAAGTATCCAGTGTTTCACATCAAAAGGGAATTTGATTTGTTCAACAAATCCGCTTGTGGCCCCTCGGTTTGTGAACTGTTCTGAGGTGTGACGTATTTTGGATGACTTTGAGGCTCTGGCATTACAGGGCTATGTGAAACACCTTTGTACTGGTCATTGCAATGTCTTGCAACAGCCAGTGCGAGCTGCCTCTGAGAGGGGCCGACACTTTTTTGCGCCTCCTGAGTTCAACTCTACTCCTCCAGCACTGAAGCTCATGCTCGGTTTATTTGCAGCCTTTTTTGGTCTGCAGGTTCAGCACATTTCCTGACAGCAAACGGGCCCTGCGGCGTTGGTCCTCGCGCTGTCTCTAACAGTTAGAAGATTGCTTCATGCTAACTCATTGCAGGGGACTTCCTGAAATTCTAATTGCCCCTTTTGCCTTTGCACCTTCCAGTCGTAACTGCATGGACGCGTATCCCACTTTCCTGGCAGTGATGTGGTGTGCCGGCCTGTGTCTCAATCAAGGTAATCATTAATCAGTTATTTTAAAGGGCCACGAGAGACTTTCGCCCTTTGAACAGGATCAAAAGACACAAAGTCACTTCAACTAAGGAAACACGCTGAACAGTATCAATTGTTCTGTGGATATATTTGATTTTTGTATTCTTTGCTTGAAAAGTCAGAACTGCATCTAAGTATAGTAGTAAGTTAGCTACATTTAAACAATATGGCCAAAAGCATGTGGACACTCAAACACACAAACACCACAAAACAATTAATGTGCAGCTTTAGCGCCCTGCTTCAGAGAAGACTTTCCACAAGATTTTGAAACCATGGCTGCAGGGAATCGCCATCAAATGGCCAGAATACACATGTGTGGTGATACATGTAAATGTACTACAGCATTCAAGTTAAATTGTGAAAATGAATAATGTATTAATCAAACAAACGCATGCATGTTAACATTGAGATTAATTCACCAGACATGAAGAGCAGTGAAAATACGGCCATGATAATAAGATAATCAACCCAAAATACCCAGAGAGTGGTTCCCATGTAAAAAACGTATACACAGTAAAATAGCCGTCTTTCGACACTGGGACACTGAAAATGTAACCTTTGATACACTGTGAATCATCAGCAGCCCTGTAAACATTGGTAACCACTTGTTTATTCCACTTTGTGTTCCCAAATAAAAGAGTTTTATGGTCCACCATTGCATGCTGTACCATTAAGACATCCCTTATCTGGGCCGAGCAAAACCATGAAACGAAACCCCGGACTAAAGGTGGGCGACAAGCGCGAAGTGTTTCAAGAAACCAAGTGAAGGTTATAAACAGGATTTGTCTTTTTTTTTCTTCTTCTCTCTCTGATATATTTGAAGCTCCTGCTGCCTTTGCCGGGATCATCTATCTGGTTGTCAGGCAGAAGTACTTTGTTGGATACATGGGCCAAACCTCTCAGAGGTATGTATATCATTTGTGTGTGTGTGTGTGTGTGTGTGTGTATTTAGAGTTATGGTCTAACTAATATCTTTTCACGTGGACTTGCAGCACCCCAGGCTACATGTTTGGAAAGCGTGTCCTCTTCTTCCTGTTCTCCATGTGCATTGTGGGCATCTTCAACTACCTGCTGGTGCACTACTACGGCAGCGACTATAAGGAATACGTGGAAACCATCACCGGAGCCGCGTCCGCTCTCCTCCTCATCCCGTAGTGCGGTGTGTGCCTCGCGCTGGCAACCACGCAAACAATCAAAAAACAACTGCTTTTCTTTTGTTTTTATTGTGTTTGGTAAAAATAAAGCTTCTCGTAAACAAATGCTGATTCCTTGGTACAAAAGCCCACAAGCATGTGCAATTTTCTAGCAAATCCCATTTCAAAAGACATATTTAGACACAAAATGTGCTTACACAATATTCCTGGCATAGCAAATGTCCTCGTCAGTCGTGTCCACCCACTGGACATGAGAAGTATCTGGACCCATCAGCCATGGAGAGATAGTTACTGCAACCCCAAGAAGCAGGCTGCTCTGTTACAAACAATCCGTCTGCTGATCAAGAGGATTTCTTGAGGAAGAAGACACCGACTCCACCCCATAAATTAAATTAATTCAATTTTGTCTTGCTCTCCGTCCACTGCTGGCTCACTTCAGTCTCAGCTGTAATGGTATCAGATATGGGCAGAGAAGACACGTTAGAGAAGTGCAACAGGTGGACAAATAAGGAAAATGTTTACACTGCAATCATCATAAAAATGAGATACTTACATTAAACTTTCTTTTGCTGAAGCCAAACCAGTGTGGGAAGTCAAAGAGGGCGTCAGAATGGTATTTGAGGGTGAAGGAGGCATCTCTCCACACGGGTTTGACTTTTAGCAGTTTGTCATTTATCATGTGGATGTTTATTGCTGCCCAGCTCTCCAGCGGTTCAGTCAAGTCAACCTGACACCAGAACAGGTCACTTTCAGCACCAAAATACAAAAACTGCAACTTTGTCGGAGATATGTATGAAGCATAAACGGAGGGGAGAGAGTAGCGAGTCCTTCTTACGTCCACGCTGTAACTTTCCCCCGCCACCGAGGAGATGGTCCAGTCCAGGCCTCTCTCCATCTGCCACTTGATGAAGGGATTGTTGCCGTCTATGCAAACCACAAAGTGCTCCAGCACTGAAAACAGGGTCGAAGAGGAAAACACCAGGGCGCTCGTTTAGGGAGGTTATTTCTCGCCCTCCGCCCATTGCAGACGTCCAAAAGCTTCGGGCAGCAAGCACAAGTCACCCGATGCAGCCAAAGCAGTTTCAAATGAATGCACCTATAGTTTTAGTGAGTGATTCATCATGCGTTATTACACAAAAACGTGCGTCTGCGTCATGCTGGGGGTGTTGTGGTAAAATGGGTGGGAGGCTACAGTTACCTCTGGCTTCGTCGGCCACTGAGAAGTTTTCTTCGCAGGCAGACATGTGCAGATAGATCCACTTGGACACAAGACTTTTCCTCATGGAGCTATATTCCCATAAATTCTGCATCTTAACCTTCCTGTTTTGAAAAAAAAAAAAACCCAAAACAAATCAGATGTGATGTTTTGTGTGCGTGTGTATGAAATGCAAGGCCCGTGGCCGTTCTCCCACACCTTCCCAGGGACTGCTCGAAGACTATTCTCCCCCTGCGGGAGTCAAAGTCCTCGATGAGCACCAGGCTGCTCTCCGGGTCGCTGTGCACTCGGTAACCCGAGCAGAGGACCTCCACGGAGAAACCGGCCGGAGGGTTTTTCAGGAACTCTTCCACTTCTGTCACCCGCATCCCGCTGTGCGACAGCCCGTCGCTCGTCATGGTGTCACGTGCTCTCTCTCTCCCCGCTGTGCGCGCGGCTGCTTTTTTTTTTTTATATAACTAAACAACTGTGAAGCTGGACACGCGGACACGAGAGCATTTCCGGTTTGTTTCGCGACAGAATAATCGTTTATGTCATTTAAAACATGAGCACCACCTCGCTCTTGCATTTGCAGACTGATGTTTTGGGGATTTTGTCTGCTATGTCATTAAATCGTATTGTAGTGTGGCGGTTAATAGTCCTGGAGTTAAAAAACTATCTGCAAATGCGTTTTTTTTTGGAGAAATTAAAATGGTTTAAGATTAAGATAATTTTAAGATAATTCTTTTTAAGATTACATAATTTTGGTCAGCCAAAATATGGCATTTGTAAACTATTTTCTGACGTTTAATGGAAAACAACTGATGAACTAATTTAAACAACAATAGCCTAGTAGGCTGCACAAAGCAATGTTAAGACCCTGGCAAAATAAACAAGCGAATGAAATGCGCTACTCTTTTCGTAAGAAGTTAATGTCGTTGTGTTTTCCTATTTTCTGTTGTTTTCCTATTTGCCGTTGTGATTTGCACTTCAGAGCCACCGTACTAACGGTCTGCACAATGCATATAGGCATAAGTGAGTGAGGAAATACAGTTGCATATATTAAAGTATTAATGAATTAGATCAACGTTTGGATGTAGGATTTACATATAAATGAGACTAGATGTTGCACGACTTCACAAAGAAACAACAGAATGCCGACGCAGTTTGTAACATTATGACTGAAGCTTTGTGTGGCAACGACAACCTGGTTTGCAGTTCTTATCCATCAGTATTTCCTTATTCGCATAGACCAAAGCAATTTGATTTCTAATGTTTGGTTTATACGGACAGAAATGTCAACACCAACGTTTTTTTTTTTACACATCCAAACCAACCTGATGAACTTTGGGCCTGTTTAACACATCAGTCATGTTTCAACCAGTCTGGATGCCCTAGAACACAAAGCTTCCTTTCAACACAAATGTCAAAAAACGTCCCTGAAAGTAATGCACTCGATGGACAATTAGTTTTAGTGGATCATAAATAACGAAAACACAAAGCATATTGCCTATTATCTATTCTAATGCAATACGACCAATGTGAAAAATGTTATGTTTACATGAACACTAATCTCATTAAAAAATAGACTTCAGTTGTGGGAGAAAATTCGGATCCTTTACAAAAGTAAAAAAAAAACCGTCCCTTTATTTATAACGTTAATTGTAATATTTGCCTTCTAGTAATTATTCAAACAGCGACCGCTAGAGGTCACTGCAGCTCTTCAATAACACCCACTGCAGTCAGACGCTGTTCTGTCACTGAGGCGGTGAAGCTAACCATTTTAGCCGTAAAAAAAGACGGTTCTTTCAGGGGTCGAACAGCGGACACGGGCACCATGGCTCGCCGGAATGCGCTACAGGGAGGCGAAGCGGTCGCCCTGCTTCTCCTTTGCCTCGGTAAGTGGGCTCGGTGCCCCGCTGCGGCTGACGCTGCTAGCGGCGCCGCTAGCGCTACAGCAGGACGCGCTGCGAATGGCACGAGGAGAAAACCGGAAGCGATTGATTTTTGCCTTCAATGTCTGGTTAGTTTATAATTTTACCAGACATTAAGTGCATTCTGTTTTTTAAAAATATACTTATTTACCCCCAAAGCTATCAATTGAGTTATTTTTAAGTGACAGGTCTTTGGTTTATTACAAAAAATTGAGTATTTTGTGCTTTATTTTGAAATTCAAAACGGACGATAGTTTAACGGTAAATAAGTTGGTGCCCCGCGACATGCAGACGATGCGATGGGGTTTGTAAAGAAGAGGCCGTTTGAATGCACAGAAAGTGAGTTTTGGGGGCAGGTTGCAACCGCTGCATGGTCCGCAAGTGTAAGACACCTACTATGGCTTAAAGGTGTGGATGAGTGTCTTTAGGATCCACCCTAATCATTAGTCATGGCTGATGAATAATAAAGTGTTTAACAAAAAAGGATTTAAAAAACGAATCGGAAGAGAATTAGGATAAATTACAATTTAGATGTGACATATTGTTTTTTTTTCCAACAGTAAAATGTCACAATATAAAGTCCTGAACACTAAAATATCAATAAAATAAATAACATTCCTGAGCAAAGTTCATAAAGAACGAAGAACACAGACATTGTTGGTGTCAGTCGTTGCTGTGATCTATATTTACTTTGGCACCGATTTAATACCCGGTTTTGGATTGCATTCCTGGCTTCAGTTTACATAAAACTCATAAATCTCTGGGGAGAGTTGGTGTCCGCTCCATGAGCACATAATTTGTCTGTAACCCCGGGGAATTATAGTCACCATTTCCTTTGAATGAATTATAAATGCAACGGAGAGGTAATTTACATCCCTATAATAGTGGACTATTAATATCAGCCAGCAATCATTTAAAAATGTCTCACGGTGGCGAACGAGGTCTGTGCTCAGATTTACAAAGGGTATTTAATACGTCACCCTGAGCTAACATGAGCAAAGAAATGTGATGGGGCTGATGGGAGGCTGATGGGAAATGTCCATCAAACACAGTGTGTGAAGGCCACCGGAGTCCTGAGAGGAGGTCTAATCAGGAAAAACTAATTGAAAACCGCCGTAGGGGCGTGACGTGGACGTGCAGGGAGTTTGAAATAGAAACTGGAAACACTAATTTGTTTTAGTCTGGGATTTATAATACAATGTTTTGACAAACACATATCATATCATTGGTGTTGTCATAGACCTTAATTTTGTTGATGGAGACCCCTTTTTGTCTTTTATATGAAAAGATGTGATGTGACGTGAATTCTAAACAATTCAATGGCTCAAATGGTGGGATGTCATTTATTCATGATGCTAGTTACGCCTGTGCATTTCCTGTAATATTCATGAAATAGACATTTTAACTGATTCGGATGGAAATGTTTCAATAGTATCGATATAACCAGATATGCAATACAACGGTAGGTATCCCTAAAGAAATATAATTCTTAATGTTATTCATTTTCTTTTCTCTTATAGCTCCATTAGTTCCACTCATTCATAGACCGCTGATGGTTTGTTTTGCCCCTTTGGTGGTACACATACAGTACTTACTGCATACAAAGAGAATACATCAAACCAGCCAGATGTGTGAGCGGCAGTGCAGATACCAGCGCATATGTTTACCATCACAAACCAACACACTGATGAGTAGCTCTAGCTGTGATTTCAAAGTCTGCTTTAAGGTGTCGTGGCTTTAAAGTCTCTCTTTGATATCCTTGACAGTGATACAAGAAGTCTACAGCAACCTTTGAACCTGCTACTGCTGGCTTCCTGCTTGCACCATCACATGTCACGTTCTAAAAGACGCGTCAAGATGTTGAAAGTTGGCATCGTTTATTGATTCTTTTTTTATTGAAGCGGTGCCTTTTTATGCATTAATATTCAGTCGTTTATCGTATGCTTTACGTCAAGAGAATACTGACTTATATTTGCTTACTACCGGGCCAATCATTCACCTTGTTGGTTTTATGCGTCTATTTGTTTTTTTATTTATATTTGAGTGCCTGGAAAGCGCCTGAGCTCAAAAGAACACATTCATTCTTCTTGCTTTAAGTACGACTTCTGTTGTAAATTGATTCCCCTCTGACGGATCGTCTAATCCACTCCGAGATGAATCGGTCATTTGCGTCACTAATTCATACATTTGATGATGTAATTCATCATTCTTGCTGCCTCAAGGTGCCTCCGCAGAAGAAGGACCTACAGGCCGTGCCCATGTGAGTGCCCCAGATCGCCGCCGTGCTTGTGCTTCGTCATGAGGCGCTGCAGTGTGTGTGTGTGTGTGTGTGTGTGTGTGTGTGTGTGTGTGTGTGTGTGTGAGAGCTAACGAGTCTCCCTCTGGACCCCACCGCAGGCCGCACAGCGCCAGGAGGACGCATCACACGCCTCTATTGGTGAGTGAGGGATTTTTTTTGGCGGCGGATGGTCTGACATTCTGTCTGTGAGAAACCGATCAAGGAATGCACGTGATTATTTGTTGCAGACTACTAAAAGCACAAACTGTGTACTCTTCATCTTCGTCATCGCTGTGAAGTTTACTTGGCAGGAAGACGAATAAGAGTATTTTCCCAAATGCCCTGTTTTCTTTAATTGTCACGTCTCTCTGGGTTTCCTCATTTGTCGTCCATCTACCATTTCTGTCTTTTTGCAGGATTGTCGGACGTGGTGTTAGTGATCCAGAGCCAGAGGAACTCCTTCCACGCACGCCGAGCTGGTGAGAGGAAGGTGGAGATACTTCAGCGGGCCGCTGAGCTTGGGCAGGTAACATCTGGCAGACACCGGATTAGCTCCGTCGCCGAGCTTTATATCTCCGTTCTTGGCCCTGTTTCAGAAAGCAGCTCTAAGTAACTCTGACCTCTAACCGTGACCTCTGAGTTCACTGACTGTGAAATGGGAAACTCTGGGGTTTTAGTTCCAGAAAAGCTGCTCAGCTTTGTTCACTCCAAGTAAAGTCTTTGTGTTCAAAGAACATTTATCAATACGGCCCCGATCCATGATTCACCATGGCAACGGGTAACTAGCAGGCCGAATCTCCATTTTAATCTAATGGCTCAAGATCAAATGCATGTACTTTTTATTTATTTCTTTTAAAAGTCAGAGCGGTTAAAGGAACTCAATGAAATCCAATAATACTGTTTTATTCAGCGTCCATTCATTTATCATTTATCCATACTGGCATTTCCTTCAAGGATGATGGATGATGGATTACAAAGCGGTCTAATCTAATCTGCATTTGATTTTAAATTAATTTGTAATCTCGTAGGGGAAAACACAGGAGCAGCTATAGTTTAATACGGAGGCTTTATTTCAGTTACTTCAACACATCAAGTGGGTTTAACAGCAGTCCAAGAATTGTGCACAATTAATATCTCTATTATGTGCATGAAATGTGGTTTGCTGGCAATAAAGGAACAATAACGCTGTAGGGAGTTTCATTTTGAATGTGGTACTTTTGCACTGCTGCAACGTTACATCGGCACCATTAGGTGTCCTCCTTGTCTCAGAGCTCCCCTCAATAAGCTGAGAGGAAATGAGGCCCTCTGCTCTCATGCTACTATTATTTACACATTTGTGCCTGAAGAGTAGCTGGAAAAACGAATTTGTTATGGACCCGAGTGCAATGAGAGGACAGGCATATGGTCCTGAGAGTAGACACCCAGAATTGCTGATTCTCCTTTGAATTATGGGTATATTGTGAAATAATCTTGTATTATCCCTCAAAACTCATTTTCAATCCAGAAAATCAGACATGAAGCTGTGAAGAGGATTCATAAACTATATGAAATACACATATGTACCCCACCCCCCATCTTTGCTGTAGTCAGCTTAAATTTGACCCACTCCCAGCCTCTTATAGTCATTCCCTGTCACTCTCTGTAACTGGACCGCAGCAACGGTTCTACCTCCGCCATCTATACGGCCATCGTAATTTTGTAAAGGGGGTCGTTCAGAACCCCCACTATTTCTACTGCTATATCCAAAAGGAACCACATCTAATACGCTAGGTGATCTTCTGTTGGCCTAATGTTCCATTCAGAGTGTTGACAACAACGTTTCATTTGTCGTGTTATGGCTTCAGAATAATGAAGCCAACTCATTTGCCTCAAAACTGAATGAGGGACTATCTGTGTGGGGAAATTGATTAAGTAAAATCCGACTGCACGCTGTGAAAACTGTTACTGCTGAAAAGAGAAAAATTTAGTGATTAATGACGGTATGTTGAGGTTGGTACAATCATCTCTGCGCGCTGACAGGCGCGTGTGTGTGTGTGTGTGAAAGCTTTCTGTGGGTTGGATGTCTATACCAGAGAGATGCTACTCGACTAGCACGATGTTTTGAATGAGGGCAGGTTGTGCGTCTTGCATTTAAACATTTTTAGTTTTTTTACCCGGGACGGGGATTAAAGGTCACTTATGACATGTTGACAACTCCTTGTCTGACTCTTCTTTTATTTGTTGACACTGAAGGAGTATTTTGACACACAGCTCGTCGTGGATATCAGTCATGATGCGTCTCAGTTTTACTGCCTTGTTTACACAGATTCACAGCCGCATCTTTTCCCGGTATTGGATTTAAAGGGAGAGATAAACCGTTTTCTTTTTACAGGCTTGTCACACGGCCCTTGTGTTACTCGCCGTAAGTGCAGGCGTTTAATCCAAGAGATCATTGTCAATGCAGCGTATTTTACAGCCTCATCATCCAACCTCATTACAGAGTCGCTTCTCAGCTCTTTTCGCCCACCTCTTACCGCCGCACTTACAGCAGCTGGTAAAAACCCCCATTTTGCTCCCTCACAATCCGAAGTGGACTTGAGAAGGGGGGGGGCGCATGTGAACTTTCAATGTGAGGCATGTCTGCTGGGACACAATGTGACCATACTTTGTGACTATTACGTGTGCATCTAGTGTCATTTATGTCATGGAGGGCGGGCAAATTAGCAATCAACTCTCTGAATGTTAGCTAGATTTCCTTACAGTGCTTTTAATATTGACACGTTGCTTTCGTTGGTCTCGTCATTGTCATGAATCAAAAAACTATTAACGTCGCTTCAGGTCGCTCTTTCGCTGTTGAACATGGATGCAATTGAATGAGGGGCTGGATCTCTGCAGAGACGAGACGGAAGTAAACATTGGCGTTCATTTCACACCTATTTTTGGCAATACTTTCGTTAATCCTCGCGACTGTGTCAGTGCTAAGAATACCTGCCTGGACGAGATGCGCGTGAGTCACTCAGGGAAGGAGGGAGTCACAGGAGCTCCCCCTGCCCTACTTTTCAGCACACCATTGTCAGAACTACACCGAAAAAAAACTGCACCTCCAAGCAGAGGCTGCTACTCACCGCGGTCTCCATCAAAGGCTTCGCCAGTCGATGCCCACCAGGATGTCCGGGTGTATTTGGATGATCATGTCAGTGGACTATGTATCATGGTGTTACGTTAGATTTTGAGACAAAAAAATAGTAATACATACTTCTGGTAAATCTCCCAGAACTCCCGGTCCCCAGTTTTTACTTATTTGTTTTGCTATTTTACTCGTTCAAAATTCAAGTGGAGTACTTCCTTTCTTTTTACTTTAATGCACATCGTGCCAGTTCGACCCGACTGTTGTCTACTTGTTGTTTTACTCTGGTCTCCCGTCCCTCCGGTGCACACAAAAACACATTTTCAAATTGAGTTGTTTTGTTTCATGCAGGGAGCTCCAGTCGTTCTTCTTCTCCATGAGCTGTCCACGTTTGAACGGGATTGGAGCATCCTCCCTTTGCTTCCTAAGTGAGTCTTATAGAGACATATTGAGATGGTAAACAAAATAATCAAATTAAACTCAATATGGCTTAAATGATTTCAGCTGTAATGATTCGTTTGGGGTGAAATGTATGCATGCCGTTAATGACTTTGTGTGGATCTTTCCAGTCTCTCCGCCACTTACGGCCTATCAGCATCCTGGTTTTTCTTCCTAGAGGAGCAAACCAGCATCACGCTGGCTAAGCTGCTGCAGGTCCTCAACAGATATCAAGTCCAAGAGGTGAGATGCACGACCCTGGACGGGCGCTGGCTACAGGTTCTGTTTTTGCAAAATGTCCTATAGATGATCTGGTTTTCCGCACTGGAGAACTTATTACACTTTGTAATGCCTGGAAAATGAACGAGCTACTTTCTTTTCATATCACCGTGCCCTGTCTACCTTTTTGTTCCCCCCCAACTCTAAGGAATGGTTTTTGGGTAAGCGTCTCCATGACAACGAGCCCTCCATTATCCACCACTATGCGTTCTCCGAGGACCCCGGTTCCTTTAGTTACCCTGACCCCGCAGCAGGCTGGGCTCTCAGCTCGCTGCTGCTCCGGAGGTGTGTATGCATGAATGTGTCACTCATGTCTTTCTGTCCTCTTTTTTTTTTTTTTTGACAATGTGACCATGGCTGAGGGAAAACCTTCATTCATTCATTCATTCATTTCAGTGTTATGGTGGTAGACACCATTACAATACATGGTGCAGAAACCCAATTGAAATGAATAATAGCGAGTAGCACGTACAGAGGCTAGAGACCCGAACCACAATGCGTGGAAAGAAAAGACATCATCCGCTACCACATTTTTTTGTCTATGCCTGACATCCAAACAGACGCTCCATTGATTTGTGTCTATGCCTGTAAAAGGTCCCAAAATAAGGTCCCTTCAAATCTGGAGCTTGTGCTCTTTTCAAATGCAGAAAACACAAACAAGGATTCAAAGGAATTGCTGAAAAACAAACAACTCAGAACCACACCTTTGGCTGTCCAATGTACATTCTCCGATACGAGGAAGGAAAGTCCCCACTTCCATCGTGCCGTTCATCTCTCACTTCCATGTGTTTCAGACTCGCTGAGCGGATCCAACACATGCAACCCAAGTCCGATTTCACTATCGACTTGAAACACGAGGTAACTTTGAACAATGTTCAGGAGCTTTGTAAATCTGTGTCCTGCCTCTCATAAAATTACACTTATTTTTTGGTTAATAACATTTTTTTAATATTGATTTTCAAGATATGCATCAACCATCCATTAGAATGAATACACATATACACACACAAACGTAAACATACACAAACATATAAACAAAATACGGACATAAAAACAAACAATAGTAGCAGATAATATAACATAACGGCAGATAATTAACTAAAACAATTCTTAAATTTAATTGAAGATTCTAGTGAGCTGGTGAGATGTTTTTTACTTTAGCTCCATGCATTCCAGCTCCTGAGAGTTCCATAATTAACACATAATTACTGATGATTACACAACTCTAGCAAAGACTCTGTACTGGTTGAATTCTACTAAGCTCCATCAGTGTCATCTAAGGGGACGATCTATAACAATGATAAAATAGACTATTCGTTTAGGGGCTGGCCGGCCTTTTGTTGAAAAGAGCTTCTGCAGCTTTGCCTGCAGCTTTCGTTTGATCAGTTATGTTATTATTCATGCAGGGGTTATATTTCCGAATGGGATTAAGAATGAGTACATTTGTTATTTTTGAATGAAAATAAAGGAAAACAATCACTGTTTGTCTTCGTGCCCGTCCCTTTTTCCCGAGATTGCTTTGTACATTTGGGAGGATGGAAATGGTCCAAAGCTCACCGCAGTTCCAGAGTTTTGTACGGAGACCAGAGAAAACTGTGCTACGACATTTACAACCTACCTGCCACACTGTGTACGTACAACTCTTGCTTATCATCACTACATCTGCAGAAAGGAATTCTGTGTGTGAATGTGTGAGCATGCATGCGTGATACAAGTGTCTGTTTTAGCCATTGAATATACAAGTCTAATTTTGTAGGTCTCTGCAGACCGAAAATGAAATATTACAACACGGAACATAAGGTATTTAGCAGGTAAACACAATTAGTCCTGTGAACTGAACCGGTGGCCTTGAGGCTAGAAAACGGAGCTTGTGACCCTCATTACCACCACTGAGGCGCCCTTGAGCAAGGCCCTTCACCCCAACTGCTGCAGTGGAGCCGCTCCGTGGGCAGCTGATCAGACTGTGGTTGTTGTGGACAGCCTGCAGGTGGAAATGTGACTAACTGTGCAAATGTAATTAGAGTGTTCCAGCAAATCAGATGCCTCGTCTCAGTGACACTTTCATGAATAAATAAAGGTTAGAAAGAAAATAACAAATAATACAGGCGTGACTCAACTTCGGTTGAGGTGATTATCAAAAGCAGAACATTAAGGACTGGATTCCTTTTATGATCCATTTCCTCAAATTGCAATAATTACAACGCTGTCCAGCTGAATTAAATGTTAAAGAGTGAGGACATTATTCACATTTCCAGTGCTGAGGCCTTTCTACAGGAGTACAAATAAAAAAAAGTCTTGTTTTGCTGCAAGGATGAGTGACCTGAGTTTAACTTTGACTTTGTTTGACACCGAAGACTACAGAAATACATTGCCATGACTGGGCTGATACAATCATAATATATGTACAACTGAATCATAGATCCTAACTTTGCTGCATGTGGAATGGCACTTTTGGGGGAATTACAACGTTAAGTCCTTATAGCTTAACTTAATTATGCCTGAATGGTGACAAACTATTATGATGTGACCAAATACAAGCTGGTATTGAATTTCTTTTATTCTTTTCACATTAACCTGAACCTGAAAGTGAGAAACTGACTAAAAGCACCACTCTTTCGTCCACAATTTTTACGCTATTTCCTAATTACTAAAGACACAAAAGCAATCATTAAGAGGTAAAAAACGGCTCGAGATCCACTACAGGTGATAAACCTTCCATGTCAGTACGTAGATCTGGCTGAAAATGTTTCTCATTCTCACATGAATTGTCTTTTATACTAATGTCTTTATTTCCCATGCTTCACATATCATTTACCTACATGTAATGAATAGAATAATGAAGTATAAATCTACACAAATAAAAAAGCACATGTTGCTGTATGCGGGACTTAATGAGAAAACTCCTCTTTCTTCCGATTGATATGGCAAATGTGCATAAAAAGAAGGCGCATGCATTTGAAGACCATCTGTAACGAAGGATACATGAATAATCTATCGCTTATGGTGTGCTTACAGCAATTAGTGTTATGCATCGCGAGGAGTGCTGTTCATACTAATCACTGTGCAGCGCTGGCAGAAAAAAATGAAAGCTCGAAACGAGTAATAACTTCCCCATTATTGTAGATAATTATCTGAAAGGAAAAGCGACACCTGAAATAGGAATTCAGAGCAATAGGGATATAAGTAGGCTATGTCTGGTCAGATGATAATACATGATAGTACTGTAAGGACCTAGTGTGCCTCATTATGCCATTCAGACTCAATTTGAAGTCTATTACGTTCTGTATATATATTGCAGCTCCCACTGATTGTGTTCCGTGCACTTTTTTACAATTTTATACCTGTGGTGCATAATTTATTTTGAATGAAGGATAACATGGTTTTTCTTTCACTGTTTTCCAGGGAAGTCCGGTGTCAAGGAAAGAAGTATTTGTTGCTGTGAAAACTTGCAAAAAATTCCACTCGCAACGAGGTGCGTAATTCAGTTTCCGTTAACAATTCCGTTCATTAAGCGATGTCATCTGCGGGGCTGCGCGGCCTATTCAGGCTCCAAGTAAAAGGACAAACGCGTTAATGTAAAAATACATGATCACATGTGAAAGTCCTGTATTATCAGTAAAATGTTTTTAAAGAATCAAAAGTAAAGTGACCTGCACTGCAGAAAAATGGTTGTTGTTATTGATCTCAATATCAAAAAAGAAACAACTAGTGATACCACTAATGATATTAGCTAATTTTATTGTTGTTTTGTGTATTATTGTGATCAATGACTTCTATAAAACACAATATTACAATGTTTTAGCCGCACAGGCGCACAGGACATGTACGAGCCAAACTGCAAAAATGAACCCAGTTGGTCATCGTTTAGACGAGATGGGAATTAAATGGAAACTTCCGGACATTTAGCTGCCAAAAGTGTTACTTAACAATTATAATTTTAATGAGGTTTTTTTTGTTTACTGCCACTTAACAGTCTGCTGGTCATTTTGTTGCAGTTAACTTGTCAGGGGGCAACTGCACATTTAAATGCACAACCTCACCTAGATTGTCTGCGGAAATTACAACAGTTTGTGTAATTATCCAAAACATGTGTGTCGGTTTTCGGAGGCAAAGAGAGCCCGTAGTTATCAACGGACTCTTTGAAGGCAATAAACAACCAGCAGAAAAGAACACTGTGTGATTGACCTGGCTGCTACTTTACATCCAGGTTATCAGGATTACAGAGCAATATCATTATCGTTTTGAAGTTTTAATTGTCGATAATGTTCTCATCCAGAACCAGATGAGTAATAGACACCCTTCTTTATTTCATTACACCGTCCTCTGGAGTTTTCGTCTTGTTCATCGTTGTCCACCTTTCTCCTCGCAGTACCGGTCGTGAAGGCGACGTGGGAGAAAGACGCCGGGTTCATTGAGTATTACAGCGACGTCGCTGATGCCTCCATACCCACCATCGCCGTGGGTGTGCCCAACACCGAGAGAGGTGAGCGGATGCAGAGCAGAAGTTCACGGGGTCGGGACCCTCGGGCGGGTCGGAGGACATTTGATTGAGGTTGCCAAAAGACTTTTAGATTTGGAATTCTTTCTAGCGGATTTAATTGAATATTTATAACTGCAGGAGACCTTCACGCTACGTGAGGAGTTCTGAATGTGTGCGTTGTTCTGGAAAATGTAGGCTACTTAAAACATTTGACCTGATCTGAAGAACATTCTGTTTATTTTATTGATGAGTGGGGAAAAAAATGGACGCTCATTCACTCTGCCTGAATTGAACTTCAAAATGTCTCGTTCACTGAATCAAGATATTTTAAGGTGGTGAAGAATCGTCCGTGAGAATGGTCAAGATGATTTGTTTAAATTTTAAAAGTCAGTATTACGATAATAAAGTCTTCATTTAATGAAAAAGAAATCACAGCATTTTAGGAATAAACTATCTAGCTATGATCTGCTCTCGCTTTCTCCCTGGATGAGAGACGGGGTTTATGGAAGCAGCAGCGTGCTGGAAAGGTGAAACTGACTTAACAAACCGAATTGCCCTCCAGCAATCATATTGCTCAGATGAATGAAGCAGGAACAAAGAGGTCAAACACAAAGAGAATCAGATGGCAGATGAGGGAGTTAACCCTTTGTCGAGTCGACCGCCGGCCAGGATTTTATCACATGTATTCTCATGAGCCTCAGACCTGCCTCACCCATGTCCCCCTGTGTTGCCTCCCTGCAGGGCATTGTGGGAAGACTTTCGCCATCTTGAAGCGGTTCCTAAGTAACGCTGTGCCAAAAACCGATTGGCTCCTGGTTGTTGATGATGATACACTCATCAGGTAACTGGGAGAGGAGGCGCTGCTTCAACCCACAACTTTAGTCATTTATAACCACAACAAAAAACGTTCCCTTCAGATATTTCTTCCATTCAGGTGGCAGCGGTGGCTTACTAAAGTTGAGATCAAGATCATGCACGTTGTTGTGCATATTTGCCGTAGCTTGGACCTGGTGTCCACATGCAGACTGTACAGTGGCGCTGTGCACGCGCCTCACTCCCGTCCTCCTGCAGTTTACCCAGATTGCGGCGGCTGCTGCGCTGCTACGACCCGAAGGAGGCCGTGAGCCTGGGGGAGAGATACGGCTACAGCCTGCACCTCAACGGATACAGCTACACCACCGGGGGAGCAGGGTGAGGCTGGGGGGTGGTTGGGGTGCTTCGGAGCAGTTAAAATGTTCAGACGGAGAGTCAGTTGGAATTTTTCTTGCGAGATTATTTGCCCCGGCAGGCATTCTATCGCCCGCTAAGACGACGGCTCAAAGTTATCGACGGACACGTCACGCGCTTCTGTGGGAAGGTGTCTGAGCTGGGAGGTTTTCACGAGACTTCATGCCGGATAAAAGTGGTACCTTTGCTGTACAGTAAAGAGCTGCTATTCAGCAAATATTGAATTAACAGTTTCAAAATTTCAGAGCAATTTCAAATCAGTGCCCCTAATCATTACACGAAAACCTGTTTTCTAAATGTCTCCTGCATCACACATTATTTTGCTCATTTGACAAAGTGTTGTCGTAAATATTATCATACAGTACTGATCAAATAACGTATCGCAAACTTGTTAGCACACAGACAGTATAGCACCTACAGAGCAGCATTATTATTAATTTCGATCGTTAACTTTAGTTCCTCCGCCAATCACACTCGGGCGCATTAAGCTTATATTGTATATTAACCTGTGAAGATAATTCCGTTTCTTCTTTAAATATCTGCGTCAGGATGGTGCTCAGTCGCGCGGCGGTGTCCCTGCTGGCTTCCAGTGGCTGCCGCTGCCACGACGACGACGCTCCCGATGACATGGTGCTGGGCAGGTGCCTCACTTCCCTCGGTGTTCCCATCACACACAGTCCCCTCTTCCACCAGGTACACACACACACACACACACACGCACATCTCCTTAATGGGATTGTGAACACATCTGCTAATTTGCTTTTTCAAACCCGAAATTGTTGCGATGACCTCAAGAAGGTTTGAGGATCGTTGTCAGGTCCAACACCCAAAAATGTTGCCAGCAGATGTATTCTTCGTTGGTGGAAATAACCGCAAATAATACTGAGAACACCATGAGCGAGCTAAAGGACATCCAATGGCAGACAGACAAGCGCGTAACCTTTTATCCCGTGTCAGGTGATGCTCTGCTCTCTTCATAATTCACGAAGAGAGAAAAACTGGCTTGCGGGTAATGCAGGCTTCAAAAACAGGGTATTAAATTACCCCGGAGCAACACAAGAACGCACACACAGACACGCACACACACACACACACACAGACCAAACCACTTGTTCTTGATTTTCTAGGCCCGACCGCAAGACTATTCTGAAACATTGGAGCAGGCCGTCTCCTTCCACAAGCACTGGAACATAGATCCTGTGACCGTCTACAAACTCTGGCTGCAGGACACACACACACGGGATGAACTGTAGAAACAATGTGTGTTTACAAAAAAGAAGAAACCACTGAAGTTAAATTTGCACAACAGCCCAGAGCTGAAGATAAGCAGGCAAGCAGCGAAAAAAGCTCCCCGAAACATAGTTCTCAACCGCCTTAATACCTGCACTGATGAGTATTTTTCCCGTCTACATGAAATCAAATGAGCGTGTGTAATGTGTAAGTGGTGGCAGAGAATTTCAAGTCAGCAATTCCACTGAAGTTTCTAGCTTCATTTTAGTCCGACTTTAGGAGCAAAAACAGCTTTATTAAAAGCTCCCAACAGCAGGCGGACAAACTTGCTGAGTGAATACAAATGTCCCCCTGCTCCCACTGGCTGTGTGGCTTTAAGCAACAGGGATTTGAAGACGTCCCCAGTCTATGTCTGTCCTTTCGCACCCCCCCCCCCATCCCCCCCCAGGTCCCACGCTCATGATGAGCGGCTACGTTGTGTGTGTGTGTGTGTGTGTGTAACTGCTATCACTTTACCCCAAAGCAACATTCTAACTATGAACTAAGATGTTTAATTTATTGAAGAGTGTTTCGATGTATTTCAGTGATCTGATGGATCCGTTTTGCTGATGTCTCAAGACATTAAATGTCATTTCTCTCAAAAATTCTGCATAGAAAGTCGTGTACGTGAGTTTTATGCGTCTATCAAATGGAATATCATTATGCAATTGAGTCTCAGGCTCTGGCTTCGTCATTGTAGCTTAGTGTAAAAGTAACTCCAACAACTACATTTCGCAGCTGTTTTTATAAATGTATAAATGTTTGTACATGCTTGCTGAAAAGCTGTTGATTTACAGTAATTTTAGTTTTGAGTCATTTGAAAATAAAATATTTACTTTGTTGAACAGAACATTTTGGCGCATGTTTTATTTTATTTTAGCCCCATAACAGACAGACAAAATTGAGGGAAGGAAGTCATAAAGGAACCCAGAATCTGTTTCCGTCCTGAAAATGATTACCGTCCTGAGTGATATTGGGATGATATTCTGTTGACGATTTTCTTTCCTGTGCCTCAGTACGTGTGCCTTTTCATTTTCCCAGCCTTGTCATTCTCATTGAGGCCAGAATCTCGTAAGCTGTGAAGTGCCTTTGTATCGTGTCACTGTGACATCAGTTACTGTAGCAACAGGGACATTGACAGCCCATAGGGACAGTTCTGTTGTGACAGTTTCTCTGGGAGTCTTTTGTGATGTCCAGCAGAAGACATATTGTCATAAACATGCATTAAACAATAAAACTATGAATAAAACTTAAATGCCTTCCCCATATCCGCATCCCCAAAGTGCTCAAATTGTTAATGGCGTCTGTTTAAAATTCTTTAAATGAGTTTCCCTTTTTATATTACACTTAAATGTATGAACAATCAAGTGTCTTCCTTCAGTCCTCCACCGTCATGCAATTTACATCAATGAACAGTAAATCAATCGGTTTCGGTAAAAACACAGACGTTTCTCATTAGCCTGCATTGGAAAATAATTAGGCACGTTCACAATTTTTGAATGTCAGATGAAATTCCTCTTCTCGCTTGTGAAGTTGCCGCTTGTTTATTTAGCTTTCACTGTATTTCTGATTAATTATGTTTCTTATCTTTTGAAGAGCGAGTAAACCAAAACCAAAATCTTTGTATGATCGGAAGAATTTTTCACTATATAATGAATAATCATCCGTTTACAGAGCAAAAATCACTAATTGTTAATGGCACAATCTCTAGGATTAGAATATCTAATCAGCAACAAGTAGATTGAGGGTTAGTTTGACATATTTGCATTCTTCTTGACCTACAATCAATGAATCAATGTATTGAATGGAATGAAGTATTTCTCTAAACCAGATCCTGAATCCTGAACGTTTTCTTGCGGCTTCACCATCAAGCCTTAATATCCTCCGTTAAAATCTCTCTAAAATACAAATTGTAATATGTGTTTCTTCCTCTCCCCCTTTTCTTTTGAGACTCCAGCAAGTCACCCTGTATTTTTAAGGCTTTACGGTGCACATGTGTACAGACAGATAATTTGTTTGGGAACGAGTTTAACCAATTGATTCAGATTCAAATTTCAGATATGCTAATGTGAACAAACAGTGTATCTTATTATATTTATATCAAATGATCTATTCAAGGATGTTCCACTGTCTGATTGTACGATTCACATTCTCATCTTGGCTTTTTGAATGTTATTATCCTGCTGCACGGAAGTTTTATTCACTGATGCTCACTTATAAGGGCTGTAAACACAGCTTTTGTTTGCTTCTTTTGTTCTTTTGGAGAGGGGGGAGGTTTTGTGGAGCGTGACACGCTATGAAAAAACCCGACACCCAACTGACCTGTTTGTTAATCACGCAGCTGTAGCTAAGTGGAAGGAGCACAAAGCATTATCATCCACCCTTTCACCGGAACAGATGCACTGACTTCTCCGATTAGAAAGCATTTCTCAGTTTATTTTCACAAACTAAAGGTATATGGGTCCATAAATAATAAATACTTAAAAAAAACTGGTATTGTTGCCAGGATGTGTGTGTTCTTATGTGTAATAACTGTCATAATAATATAATAATGCTGCAAAATATAATTTATACTAATGGAAAAAGGAAAAAAAGGTTTGTGTGATTATTCTCAAGTACGACAATCAGAGGCACTTCTCTGGCCTAGTTTGAGACAAGACGTGAGGGTTTTATTAATGAATCTGGGTGATTTATATCTAATGCTAAAGCTGTTTCAAAGATGGCGATGTGAACACATTTTTAATTATTATGAATGTCAGCTTTTGAGAGGAATGATTAATTGCTGTCAAAGCAAACCCGGATCACCTCAAACACATGAACCCGCGGCCAGGCGCCACTTTCTCCCCCTCCCTCTCACGGCTGTAAGGTACCGCCGCTGTCGGTTTCTTGTGAACAAACAAACTGGTGATGAGCACGTCAAAGAACGGTTGCGTCACATGCTTTTTCGAGTCAACCAACTAAGACGTCAGCCGACGCTTCTCCTGTCACACTGCCGTCTTCTCATCTTGCTCCTTTTTGGGTTCTTCTTTCCTTCAGTTCGGTCTGACGCAAGTGAGGCACACGCTCCGTCTGATTGAGGGTGTGTGTCTGTGTCGGCCAATTACAGTTCATCTAAAATTCTATTGCATTTTCCTTCCAGCTACAGCATTCATCCGAGCCAGCTCAAAAAATAGATCTCAACCCAAAGTGGAGACATTGTATATATTGTATTGTGTTTCATACCTTTTGGTTCCTATGATGATGCCACTTAGTTTTGCAGTAATTTGTCAAAGCCTTTCTATTATTTCCAGCTTCCTGAGTGAAACCTGAGTGCCAATGCGTGTTGAATACATTGAAAACATGTGCACTTATGTTCGGCAGCAGAAAGGGATAAATGTGGTTTCGGCTGGTTTGGGTCTGTTTGGGTCACCGTCCTGCGGCATCGCTCCTAAAAAAGATATGCAGAAATGTTAACTACCTCTAGTAACTGCAGGTAGTTCAAGACATAACAAGAACCATGACAGCTGTACCCCTGTCCTACTACAGCAGACATCACCATCACACAAAGAATTTACCATTGTTTCACTGTAGCGTTTCTGTATTTGCTCCAACATGCTTTCAATGCAAACTTGACAACAGTGCGGACTGTTCGAACTTGTCTTTTGCTCTTCCATGTTTCTGCTGTGCTGGAATGTTGCAGAAACCTGCAAAAAAAGACTGTGGAGCAACAAAATCTTCTTCTGCTGTTTTTAAGGGTGATTAATCCTTTAGAAGATTGCTGATTCACTTCATCAAGTGTTTCGTGCTTGTGGTGAACTTGTGTCTTTCTGCGTTGGTGTGCTTGGCCGCCGTTATTTCATTTTGTTTGTATTTCATTCTGCTTATTTTTGCTCTTTGGCATCTGTCATCTCTATCTGCAGAGTATTTGTGTTGCTAATGGTGCGTGTTGCAGCTGCTCTTATTTTGGTGGTTTTTGCTCTGGCATTATGACGCTTCTGTGGCCGGTAGTTCACAATTGTGAAACATCAACACTCGTGTTTGAGTTTGATATTTCAGTTTAACAGGCTCAACTGCAACAAGGAGCGGTAGAAGGGAGCAACTTGAAACAGTAAAGAGATTATCTGTTTACATAGTGCTCAAATTCTGGCCAACATGACATACCAACTGCAGCATTTGGCTGCATGAGGTTCCAAGCTTTAAAATATGCGACCCGAGCGTTTATTTTGGTACGAATGCATCAGGATGCATTTGCTCTCCTTTTTCACGTGTAGGGCTGAGCGTTAGAGAAGGACCTCCTGTGACAACACTGCTTTATGGGACATCTTTGCCATGAGCTTGCATCAATGATGGTCATCTGCTGCTTTTACTGCACACCATTTTTTTTTTCTTCTTTGGCTTCACAGCCAAAACGCTTGTAGACACTGCGAACGGTTCCCGCATGCGAGAGTCGAACAAAAAAACATGCGCCATAACATTTAAGCAATAACAGGGACTCTCTTGAGACCCGGCTTAAGTTTCCCGCACACTAAACTCGTAAAATGGTTTCATTATGGGCCTGACTTTGCGTACGAGTGCATTTTATTGATGGAACTTTTGTCTAAGCAATCAAAATAAAGTGCATCCATTCTATCAGTATAAAACTTTTATATAACTTTTTTATAACAAGTTGGTTTGTTGTCGGTCCGGCCTCTTATGCTGTCGAGGACTACGCAGCTTGGCACTGCAGGTTTGTGCTGTTATGAAGTCGGACATGCTTGATGCCTCAAACCGCCCTCACAACTAGACGCTGTTTACTGCTGCAAGGCCGTGGTAGTTAATAAAGCCTCAGCTATCACCCATTCCGGGTAACGTCTCTTTCTGTCTGCTTCTCCACCGCAGAAAGCTTTTTTTTATTAAATCAACGTCTCCATCGTGGGCGTCTCTGTCAGTCACGAATGTTTCACCAGCACATGAAAACCATGTTGACATGTAGAAAACACACTGTTCCCTGAAACTGAACAGGCAACAAAAGAGATTGAGGAACAAGTACAAGCCGCCTTGAGCCTCGTCTCGGTTGCATATGATTATTATTTTTTCTTAATTCAGTTACAAAAAATAAAAAGCCATGTTACGCTCTGATTGTTCATTCATAAGGGACATGTGTATGCGAGCCGATTATGCAGAGTTTAAGTATTACTTTGTAGCTTCGTGCCAGCGAAAGCAGGCACATTAGTCAAATCTTTTCAAGTGCTTTGTTTATTCTCTTTCCTATGAACTGATATTTTTTAATGTCATGCACTCAGAGAAAAGTACTTTAAGTTATAACAGGATATAATTAGATGGAAACTAAACCGGGGCGGCAACAACAACAGTAAAATTGCACATTCCATGATGTGTTTCAGGACACAAATATAGAGGTATAATATACCAGATATAATATAACACAACTGAAAGTGAAAAGTGCAGTGATCCTTTGATAAACAAAATTGAATGAGCAGCTAAAGAAGCGGTAAATGCAGAGGAGGACATTCACAGTTTTGTTCCGTGTTTGCCTTTTTAGAACTAAAAATGAGACACATTCCAGCACAATGGTCTATTGCTGCATTGTGAAAGTGGCAGCTCAATTGTGCAGCTCCTTTTTAGAAATGAGAAAATAAATGATTGCTTCCAAACTTCACCTTAATTGCTGGTGTTGTTTGGTACATTTTTCTCCACACACATTAGTTAGCTAGACTTATAGTGTCGAAAAAAACCCCATTTGAACACGAATTGTTCTATTAAAAGAAGCATTGGTTGATTTAGAGGCGGTCTGACTCTTTTAGCTTTTGTGTGAGTCACTCCCTCAGCATCCGGTTAAAGCCAACGCTGTTAACAAAGAAAACATATCAGATTGTTGGATCCCATCATTGATCAGCGGCAGCTTTTGGAAAAAGGGACAACTTTAAATGTCTGGATGCCTAATTATTGTGGCATGAAACTGTTAGTGAGTGAATGATTTGTACAGACCTTCAGCTCAAACAAAGATTATACATTTGAATATAACTCGCTGGAAAACCGAGTCAGAAAGAAGGGAGGAAAACACACTCAAATTTATCAGTTAGAATTAAATTAATACTGGAGATGGAGAATAAATGCTGATTGTCCTGAAACAAGCAGTTGGTCGTGAAAGGAGTGAGAGGAAGAAGGAAATAGGGAAGATGTGTACGTCCATTCCTATATAGTCCCGAATACTGAATCATTCACAGACTAATCTTTCTCTGATCTGAAGTTAATTTTTTTTAAAGCGCCAACTCACGCTCGCTTGAGGCGACTTATTCGACGCTGTGCAGCTCCCTTTGGAAGACTTAATATGTGCACAAGTAGTCCGGGAGACCTTTAAACAAACCTTTATGCGTACTAAAGCACAGAGGTACCCTTTCAAGATAAGCTGAAATCACCAGCAGCATACCAGTATTAGGCCAAACTGTAAATTATCGGAAAGAGGGAATGCTGTGTTAATATTTTAATGCCGCCATGGCAACCCTTATATTAGATGATGAAAGTAGAACATGAAAGTTTTTTTTTTTGTCTGAACAGAATGAACAGACGGAATGTTATAAACTGTAGTTTTACCAGTTCCAAATATCCGCGGGCAAACATTTAAAACGTGTTTGCAATCACCGCGGTTAACAACGACCACACAGCCAACTCGACCCACAACGTGCGCAGCGAGGCCTCGACCCGTTGCTTCGTCGAACGCAGGGTTACAGGTGTGGAAGCTGCACATTGCTCCGCGGGTCCAGTGGTAACCTGTTAAGGTTGGACGGGTAAGCAAACCAGGGTACCCAGTGGACCGCTGGGCGCTAAGCCGGTGCAAATATTTTAAATGTTGCAACCGAGCAGATGTCTTAAATAATAGTTGGGACAGAACCAGCTCTATGGATGCTAGTGGAGCAAGGGAACTCGGTAGTGACATGCGGTGGTCAGCCGCCCTTGAGAGAGCAGCTCTTAAGTCCTAAAAATGCCGCATTATAATCAACATTTTCCTTAAATCAAGATAATTAAAATTAGGAATAGAAACTCCGTCATTAAGAAATGTACAAGGCAGAAGAAAAGATAAGAAGATACCGTTAGTATTTGTAGATCCTGTTCCCAGGAGGAGGGCTGCACCACGAGCCACAGCGGGGCTGTAATTCTTTGTCAAACAGCTGCCTCCACTCTCACGTTGTGTACGTGGCCTCCTGTTGCTTTGGGATTGTCATCGTTGCCGTATCTGTGCAGCTTATGCCACATTCCTCTTCCTCTTGTAGTTTGCTATTGCCTCCCCCACGACAGACACAATCATTTTTACAGTTTTTTTTTATATGGTTAACGTGAGTTACATGAATTATTCTGTGTTATATATAAATAAATCTCACAGAGGCTCACATGGGATGCGTGGAGATACCGTGAGACAGAGTGCAGCGCAGGTGATCGATTAATCAATGTATATGCAATCTGAAAAAGTGGAATGGTGAGACTACTTTTATTATCTAAAATAAAAATTGTAATGTTCAATAACTTGGCATGGCACCATCGCTCCTCCAATGATTTAAAGTGTCATAAACGTTACGTCCTAGGGAGCTCATAACTCAGGCCACACTGGTGGAATACTACACAAAAAACATCTCATCAGTTTATGCGTAAATGACAAATATTGACTTCTAGGAATATACGTCACACTAAATAAACTTCTGCGTATGTTCATGGAGACAAAGTCAGGTGGCATGGTGATTTTTTAGATTACACAATTCAAAATGTACAGTAAATCATATAAAAATGGATGAATTTGAATGTTGTTTGAATGTTGAATTGTTACTGGCCTTGATACACCTTCAGCAGCTGAGACATGAGTGGTAAGTAGTAGAACCCTGACTGAAGATCCTACTCCTATCTTTCTATCACTATTATGCTGGAGAATCCATCCCGGATTACTGGAAAGTTTGACCCACTCGGGCGGACGCTCAGGTGTCAGGTGACAGGATGGCAATGAGAGTTGTCACAACCCGGCTCATGGAAAGTGACAAACAAGGGAGTCCACACGTTGACTTAAAGAGATAACCAAGGTTTCATTCGAGAACTAACAAAGTATGTATGAGAAGTAACAAAGTACTAATATACAACGTAAAATAAACAGGTGAAGTGTGAAAGTAGGCGTATGAGGGGTGTAATGGAAATGCATGGATGAATATGAGAAGTGCAGGTGTTGAGAGGTGTACGTAAACAAAACGCTTACTCTAACAAAGACTAAATCAAAATGGTGCTAGTAGAGAGAGCGAGCAGGCTGTGCACCAGAACATTAACACCTGGCTAGCTCCACCCACAGGTGCGACCTGTCACCTTAACGGGTCTCCTCCAGCTCCACCCGTCTCCAATCTGCAAACACGAACATAGACAGAGAAGGAGACAGGGGGGGCCGTAACAGAGTCAGATAAGTGGGTTTGTTCACTAAACCTACTTGTGAAGATGGAGGTTTATTTTGAAAAGACGCCGTGCATGGAACGATGTTACGGACACACTATCGGCACGTGCAAAAAGGGGCTACTCGGAGCCTATTAGTTTGAGGCTCAAGGCAGCTGACCAAGTGTTGGTATTTCACTCATTTGTCATGTTGCAACAAACGCCGTCAACTGTCTGCTATTGGGGAAAACAAAAACACACTATCTTTGCTGTATGCAACAGTCAAATACTTTGACTTTTTTCTGGATGTGCAGAGACACCGCGCTTTGTGTCGGTGACGGACTGTGTATATGTTTGGATTCAGCAGCATCTTATCTGTGCCTGGTGACTAGTTGTTTATGAATGCACACAGCTGGAAAAACTGGACAGAAATTAAGTTTTTTTTTTCTATGAAACAAACTGGGTTTCATTCCCCCGAGGTTGGAGTATTGTGGAAACAAGGGGATAGAAGAGAGTTACAGGCTGGAGCGAGAGCTTAAGAGCATTGGCCAAAGTTTTTAGCTTCTGTAGTTTGAGACGAGCATGAAGAAGCAACAAAGGGGAAAAAGCAGAAAGACACAAAAAGGGATGAAAGGAGGCAAGAGATGGTTTCTGGTTTCCCTCACTAATTGATATCCTGGATAAAAGCTAGAGTTGGCAAACTGACACAAACCCGTCCCCTCTCAAACGATCCATCTTCTCCGGCTGATTCTCTCCTTTTGTTAAATTGGCTTTGAATGTTTCCATCACATAATTAACACAAGTTCTTCTCAAACATGCAAAACTCTTTCGTTCTATGATTGTTTGCTCCGTGCGTCTCTCTGGAATGATTAAGCAGCTATCAGGTTACTGCAAATCGAGCCCAAAATTGGAACAGCTTTTCATACAAGCGTAACACATACAGCACCACAATCTCTTTGGCAAAACTAATCTCAGCCCGCTGGTGCCCGACCTGAGTCCAATTAACCTGCAGTCACTGCCGTCCCTGTCACGACCAACAGATCACATGCAAAGACAAGACAATGAGCGGTAAGACATTAAAGTGAACAGAACCCATCCTCGAGGGTTTTTTCACAACATACGGCCGCCCTCAACTAACAATTCCCCGTGGTTATTTATGCATCAGTGCTGGCTGTGTCATTAAATACTTCATAACACGCATTAGACCACCACGAGCAGAACTTTCCCTTCTCTGGATTAGATGGTTGTGACCGTCTTGCAAATTGGTCCTTACGAACCTCATAGTATGAGGTGCACTTGGTCTGAGTAAAAGAAAAGCACTTGCACGTAATTTGACTAGAATGGTAATTCTATCTCTCTCTGGGAACCGTCACCTTATCGTGGTGGAGAGGTTTGTGTGTCCCTATGAACCTGAGGGCTGTGTTGTCGGGAGCCTTGTGCTCCTGGTAGGGTTACCCTTGGCAAAGTGGTCTCAGGCGAGGGGCCAGACTAAGAATGGTTCAAGACCCCCATGAAAAAACGGAAGAGGGAAGGAGTTACCCGGCCCGGAGGAAGCCCGGGGCCCCCATTTGGAGCCAGGCCCAGATGGAGGGCCCGACAGCGAGCGTCTGGTGGCCGGGTTTACCGCGGAGCCCGGCCGGGCACAGCCCGAAGGAGTGACGCGGCAGCCCAACACTCTACTCCCCATGGGCTCACCACCTGTGGGGGAAACCGATGGGGTCGGGTGCGCTGCTACAAGGGTGGCAGTGACAGTGGGGGGTCTAGACGGAACAGACCTGGGCGGCAGATGCTGGCTCTGGGGACGTGGAACGTAACCTCTCTGGGGGGGAAGGAGCCGGAGCTTGTGCGGGAGGTGGAGCGTTATCAGTTGGATCTGGTGGGGCTTACCTCTACGCACAGCCTCGGCTCTGGAACCAAACTCCTGGATAGGGGGTGGACTCTATTCTACTCCGGAGTGGCCCATGGTGTGAGGCGCCAGGCGGGTGTGGGGATACTCATAAGTCCCCGGCTGAGTGCTGCTACATTGGAGTTTACCCCGGTGGACAAAAGGGTCGCCTCCCTACGCCTTCGGGTGGTGGGGGGTAAAACTCTGACTGTTGTCTGTGCATATGCACCAAACAGCAGCTCAGAGTATTCGGCCTTTTTGGAGACCCTGAATGGAGTCCTGCATGGGGCTCCTGTAGGGGACTCCATAGTCCTACTGGGAGACTTCAATGCGCACGTGGGCGACGATGGAGATAACTGGAGAGGCGTGATTGGGAGGAATGGCCTCCCTGATCTGAACCCGAGCGGGTGTTTGTTACTGGACTTCTGTGCTAGTCACGGATTGTCCATAACAAACACCATGTTCGAACATAAGGATGTTCATAAGTGTACGTGGTACCAGAGCACCCTAGGCCAAAGATCAATGATCGATTTTGTAATCGTATCGTCTGATCTGAGGCCGCATGTTCTGGACACTCGGGTAAAGAGAGGGGCAGAGCTGTCAACTGATCACCATCTGGTTGTGAGCTGGGTCAGAGGATGGGGGAAGACTCGGGACAGACCCGGTAAACCCAAGCGTGTAGTGAGGGTGAACTGGGAACGTCTGGAGGAGGCCCCGGTCCAAAAGATTTTCAACTCACACCTCCGGCGGAGCTTCTCTCACATTCCTGTGGAGGTAGGGGACATTGAACCAGAGTGGTCTATGTTCAAAACCTCCATTGCTGAAGCCGCGGCGGTGAGTTGTGGCCTCAAGGTCTTAGGTGCATCAAGGGGCGGTAACCCTCGAACTCCGTGGTGGACACCGGTGGTCAGGGAAGCCGTCCGACTGAAGAAGGAGGCCTTCCGGGTTATGATATCTGGTGGGACTCCAGAGGCAGTTGCAGTGTACCGACAGGCTCGAAGGGCAGCAGCCTCTGCCGTGATGGAGGCAAAGCAGCGAGTATGGGAGGAGTTCGGGGTAACTATGGAGAAGGACTTTCGGTCGGCACCAAAGTGTTTTTGGAAGACCATCCGGCACCTCAGGAGGGGGAAACGGGGAACCATCCAAGCTGTGTACAGTAAGGATGGGACCCTGTTGACCGCGACTGAGGAGGTTATCGGGCGGTGGAAGGAACACTTTGAGGAACTCCTGAATCCAACTACTACGCCCTCTGTGGTGGAGGCGGAGCTGGAGGCGGAGGAGGGATCATCGTCAATTAGCCTGGTGGAAGTCACTGAGGTAGTCAAACAACTCCGCAGTGGCAAAGCCCCGGGGATTGATGAGATCCGTCCAGAGATGCTAAAGGCAATGGGTGTTGGGGGGTTGTCTTGGATGACACGCCTCTTCAACATTGCGTGGAAGTCTGGGACAGTGCCAGAAGAGTGGCAGATCGGGGTGGTGGTACCCCTCTTTAAAAAGGGGGACCAGAGAGTGTGTGCCAATTACAGGGGTATCACACTACTCAGCCTCCCGGGTAAAGTCTACTCTAAGGTGCTGGAAAGGAGGGTTCGGCCGATAGTCGAACCAAGGATTGAAGAGGAACAATGCGGTTTTCGTCCTGGTCGTGGAACAACGGACCAGCTCTTCACTCTTTCCAGGATCATAGAGGGGGCTTGGGAGTATGCTCAACCAGTCTACATGTGTTTTGTGGACTTGGAGAAGGCGTATGACCGGGTCCCCCGAGAGATACTGTGGGAGGTGCTGCGGGAGTACGGGGTGAGGGGGTCCTTGCTTGGGGCCATCCAATCCTTGTACACCCAAAGCGAGAGCTGTGTTCGGGTGCTCGGCAGTAAGTCGAAGGCGTTTCCGGTGGGGGTTGGCCTTCGCCAGGGCTGCGCCTTGTCACCAATCTTGTTTGTGGTCTTCATGGACAGGATATCGAGGCGTAGTCGGGGGGAGGAGGGTCTACAGTTCGGGGGGCTGCGGATCTCATCGCTGCTTTTTGCAGATGATGTGGTCCTGATGGCATCTTCCGTCTGTGACCTCCAACTCTCACTGGAGCGTTTCGCAGTCGAGTGTGAAGCGGTCGGGATGAGGATTAGCACCTCTAAATCTGAGGCCATGGTTCTCAGCAGGAAACCGATGGATTGCCTACTCCAGGTAGGGAATGTGTCCTTACCCCAAGTGAAGGAGTTCAAGTACCTCGGGGTCTTGTTCACGAGTGAGGGGAAGATGGAGTGTGAGTTTGGCCGGAGAATCGGAGCAGCGGGGGCGGTATTGCACTCGCTTTACCGCACCGTTGTGACGAAAAGGGAGCTGAGCCGGAAGGCAAAGCTCTCGATCTACCGGTCAATCTTCGTTCCTACCCTCACCTATGGTCATGAAGGATGGGTCATGACCGAAAGAACTAGGTCACGGGTACAAGCGGCCGAAATGGGTTTCCTCAGGAGAGTGGCTGGCGTCTCCCTTAGGGATAGGGTGAGAAGCTCAGCCATTCGCGAGGAGCTCGGAGTAGAGCCGCTGCTCCTTTGCGTCGAAAGGAGCCAGTTGAGGTGGTTTGGGCATCTGGTGAGGATGCCCCCTGGGCGCCTCCCTAGGGAGGTGTTTCAGGCACGGCCAGCTGGGAAGAGGCCCCGGGGAAGACCCAGGACTAGGTGGAGAGATTATATCTCTGCACTGGCCTGGGAACGCCTTGGGATCCCCCAGTCAGAGCTGGTAGATGTGGCCCGGGAAAGGGAAGTTTGGGGTCCCCTGCTGGAGCTGTTGCCCCCGCGACCCGACCCCGGATAAGCGGTTGAAGATGGATGGATGGATGGATGGTAATTCTATCTGCCACAGGATTTGGATGCTCCGTCAGAACCTTCCCCCGGCGCAGGCAGCACTGAGAAAAGGTTTGGTTGTTTGGGCGGGGTGAATTTAATTACCACTGGGGCCGTACAGTACTGCCTTCAGACAGGACACCACCATTAATTCCTCCATCGCTCTTATCTGAAACACTGCATGCTCAACTATCTTTCTCACCTCGTCCCCCCCAGCGGCCTCGGCCAAGCGGTCGGGCCGACACTCACCGGTCCGATCGATTCCCCTTCTCGCGTTTCAGACGTCCTCCACCAATGAGCGGAGGAAATGAATGATGAAATGAAATGAAATACACTATTGGCATTTTAGCTGAATGCTTTTTGCAGGAATCATTAGAACTCACCAACAATAACTATACCTTCTTTCTACGGGGCCGTCACAAGCCCATATATTTACTTAACAGTTTTTGTGGGGAAAAATGGATTAATTGCAATGGTAAAAGTATGTTTTACTGGCCAATTTTCGGTTTTCATCGAGTTGGGAGTGAGAAAGGAGTTGAGATTAAGTGAAACAACATTTTCCATCACTTACTGAAGTAAAACAAGGTTACTCCAAGGAACTGAGCACTCGATTCTGACATGAACCCTGCGGATGCACAGAGGCATCGCCGCGAGACGGCCTGTTTGTTTTATGTGTCGGAGCTCTCTACTTGACCTGCCAGTGACATTTAAAATGAGACTTGGAGGGTCCAGCCCCTTTGTATTATAAATTCATGATGTGAATAAAAGGGAACCCGGAGTTCTTGATAAAATGATGATCTGCTGTACAGATGTGATACAGCACCTCTCACTCTTTCTCTCCCGCCTCTGTTCTTGTCTCACTTGTACTTTCCAAGTTTGGTATTATAATTGGAACAAAATGCAAGCGCACAGGCCTGGGAAAAGATGAAAAGGTATTTAATGTGAATGGTAAATGTCAGGTGGCGTTTATGAACCACACTGTGGTTTAACCCCAGTTAACACTTATATGGCCGTCAACGTCGGCGGTTTGGTTGCCAAGCCTTTTGTTTATTACAGGGCTCGGTGCTGTGCGTTCTCTTTGCCGTATTAAATGATAAATTATCTTACAATGGGTCCTGAGCCAAAATATATCCCACGCTAGAAATCCCTCTGAGAAGGAGGATCTGCTGATAGTATGCAGCCAAGTATAGTCATTTTTGACCCAATATCATTATCATTTAAATCGTTGTGATCTACTTCACGTAGCATCATCATTGCACTTAAAAAAATAATCTTGAAGCAATTTTCCCATTGAAGCCCTGATGTTTTTTGAGCTAATGTTAACCTCCCTGTTCATGAACGGTGAAGGTCAGGTCACCCCGAGGAAGAAAAGAGTACCAAGTTTGTACCAAGTAACACGACAATCCATCCAATTGTTTTGATACATTTCACACTGGCAGTTTTTGTTCTTTTTCCAGGTGTTTAATGTGATCTAGCATATTTATAATTATTCTAATGGAATATTTTAGTTAGGAATAAATGACGCTAAGACAAACATAAATGACATATTTCTGTACCCTTTTCCTTTTCGTTTTCATCAGAGATTTGACTTGCATTCCGTGGTTTTGCTGCCTGCTTGTCTTCATCAAAGGTTTAATGGTCCCTAACAGAAGATTAGCATCATCCGAAGTTCTTCCTGATGAACCCATTTTTTATATGTACTGTCATTAACAGCTGTGGCTGGTAACAACGTTCTTTTGCACATTCTTTTTCCGAAAACTTGCTTCACATTTTGTGTGGAAACTGAGTTCACACTGTAACTAGACCCATTCAATGTTTCCAGCCAATTAATTTATCTCCACATCCTCCAACAGCTGTGGGAGTGGTGAGGGAAGAACACTGGGTGTCTTCTTCTCTCACCACTCCCATTTCAATTTATTCTCTAATGGCGTGGAGGGATGGAAAGTTACATAGAAATTATTGTCTCTGCTCTTTGGAAGGCACCAACATGCCCTTTGTAGGAAATACCCATCAGGGAAAGTCCTTTGGGAATTTAAGTGGCTGTAAATATAATTTGAAACCTATGACTACCATTGAAAAAAAGAGTTTTAGTATGGGTTTGAAAAATGGGCGACGCCCCTCCTTTTGTTTTTTTGCAACCGGAACTTAGAATGAAGACGAATGTGCTATATTTTCCTCGCGGGAGATTGTGCATGGCTCAACCACAGATAGAATAGGAAGAAGCTCAGAAAATAGAAAGACCCACGCAAGATTAAATGTGGTGGAGGGTGGAGGTCTCGCAGCCTGGGAAAGTAAGCTGCTTTGGCTCTGGTGGCGCTGCAGCTGACACGTATGTGTTTCTTGCCAGACGCTAGCAGGGTGACCAGGCTGTTACTCGGCTTTTTGGGGGCTTTTTTTCACAGGCTCCTCTTCTCACCCGTATCATTGATGCTCGGGAGGTGGTGGCTGCCAACGATGTTCTGGGAGGTTTTAACCACACACTGTAGAACACTCAAATCGCCGGCCGTGTACTCGACAGTTTGTAATGTTTCCAGTCAGTGGGCTTTACATTGCTTCTCCGTTAAAGCTAACGAGAACTCGGCGCGGGCATTTGCCCTCACGGTTCCTCAATAAATATAGCCATTGACGAGTTTTTTTTCCAGAGATGTTCGATGAGCGTGTCAGGTGATGCTGATTGAAGCGGTTGGCTGCTCCACCGTGGTGCATTTCACATTGACCTCTGCACGCACAGAGACCGGGCCGGCAGAAAGGCAAGGTAATAGGTCTATTATGTTTCTAAGTTGCAATATAAACACAATCTGATGACTTAGGACTTTCTACCTCTCAAGACCAATTTTGTTTGAATATATTAAAGGCCATAAAATATATATATCATAACACCCAAAACTGCCCTGAAGGAGTTTCTTGGTTGAATTATAATGGCTTCATCAAATTCCAGTCACATAATCTGTGAAAGTTTGTCCTTCAAGCTACTTTAACTCCAAGTTAAATTTGGCTACCAATGCGGAGCAGCTATTTGAACAAAATACTTCACAGACTGAAACAAGTTTTTAATGAAAAGTCAGAGACGAAGCTCTAAACAAATGTAGGGGAACTCGACTGCACTGATTGTGTGTGTTTGTGTGAATCGCAAATACAGTAAGTCAACAAAATATCATATTTAAACATGTATTTGAAAGGTGTCTAGTGTCTTGATTTTACACTGTCTTAAAGATAAAACCAAAAAAACAAATACAGTTTATTGCATTTATGGGGGTAATAAACCATTTCAGATGCGTGGTACTAAAAGACGGGCACTGTAACGTAACGTTACACACTTTCACGACATTTGCCTTGCATCAGAAAGTTCACATTGCCCCAAACAGACGGAGGCTGTTTCTAAATAACTGGTTCAAACAAGCTTAATTATTTAGCTATTTCCCACATACCTCAAAGTGAAGTTTCTCATTTTATTCACAACATTTCCAGTTATCCTCATGCTTGTATGAGTTGGGTTTGACATTTGTGGTACCGCCGATCCAGAATGCCGGAGTAATGATCAAAATAATGAATTAATAGCACTCAAACAAACCATAATAAAATAAGCATATTTTAAATGACTTATGTTCTTATTTTTCCGTGGTTAATAATACATTTGTTTTGCATATTCAGATAAACTAACTTGACTTGACTTGAATAAAACGAAAGATGAAAGCAATTAGTAAATTGTGATGATGAATCAGAAAGATTGTTTCTGTGTTCAACTCTGTGTTCAAAATTGTTTCTATGGCGTTCATCAGTGTTGATTAATGCAACTATGTCTCCAAACTGGGAGCCAAATGGTTTGCGCTCCCAGCTGTTTTCATGCAACTCCTCATGCATAAACATCACCTTTTTTAAATCTTTAAACCACCTTTTTGGTGCTTTAGGTGTAACCAACTGCTTTGGTCTAAGCGTGCTTTTGGGTATTTGGGTGCATATTTGTCCTTGCAAATGTAACAGGGCTGCACTGCAGATGGTGAGGGTCGATGCCTGGTAAAAGTTAATTTGGTGGTTTTCTCCCCCACTTTTAATTCTGAGCGCACACCCGGGGGCCCTCTGTGGTGTCTCTGGCCTCTTCATCGTCTCTGAGCTGTCGAACGCTTTCACTGGTTCGCATCAAATGCAAAATTGTTTTTAATGCGGGAACCACACCAACTGTTTTCTATCATTGTCTCGGCCCCTTGTGTTTCCCACTCTCCTTGTGTCTTCCGTGTGCCCAGATTGTCTGAACTGTGCGCGTGCGCGTTGCCTACGTCCTGCCAATCACCCGGACTCTGCCAACAGGCCCACCTGCGAGCAATCAGCGCATCACCTCTCCCGCTTCGGTCCACCACACGCTTGGCTACAACCTTTGCGTCGTCTCTCCTGCATATCAACCGCGGCTCTTCTCCCACTCCATCGCTGACAGCGGCAGCTGCTCTCCGGGCTCCAGATCCTGGATCGCGTTGGATGGTTTTCCTCGGGTTCTTGCAGCATATGTGCAAAGCAAAAGCAAACACGCCTCCAAACGAATGTTAGTCTGTTTGCCTGCTGGAGGATCAAATACACAACTGTTTGAAGACACGCTTGCATTCACACATACTATTTTGAAGGTGATGTCACTGCCCCCACTTGGGAAAAGAAACATGTCATGGATTTAGTAGCAAATCAATCGCCATTTTGAACTCATCATGAAATATTATGAATTAATTTCAACTGATGCAAAATATGTGAGATCACAGATGTAATGGGGGTACATTTCCATCTCCGGGCTTCGTGCTGAGACAAACAACATGCAAAAAACAACAAGCGTTGCTCCACAAACGAAACCTGGCAGGGAGCTTCTGCACCGGGCGGATTGAACTACCGATGACACACGGCATCACCTGCGATGTAACTTGAGGGCTTTCTTTCGGGGACATTGAGTATCTCCTTTTCTACCTCCATATTCTGCATTTTTGGGTTTGTTTTGCAGCAAAACAGCAGATCTAATTTAGATAGATAAAATGACAATATCCCCATAAGCTTTTTATGGCGGATAAGCTCATTTGTTATCTGTTATGCAGAAAATCGAAACCTCTTCGGGTGATTATTTTCTAATGCAATCACAGAAGGCAGCCACGGTTTTGAATCCACCCATAATAGATTTTTCTAAGTATAGTTGTGAAGTTAGTTAGTTCTGTTTTTTTCGGTGTCTATAAAATAGTAACATTTATAAATGTCCACTGTCATTGTTAAAGAAATACAGAAAGATGTAATGCATTTAAGACTGGGGGAGATGTAAAGTGACCTGACAAATCAAAGGTCAACCTTAACCCTTTGGTTTTTTTTGTTGCCAAACGAGAAAAGTGGTTGCTCATAGGAAAGGTCGTAGCTCACACATTATGCTAAAATAGGCGAGTTGCCTGAATGTCACAATTCAAAATTGCCTGCTGTTAGAAAAGCCGGGGTTAATTCTGTCCCTTTAATGAGAGATGAAGACGGCAGTGAGTCATGTGCTCAGGGTCTCATCCTGCTGCTGCTGCCAGTCTGCTGCCTCTCACATCTTCAGAGACCGCATGAAACTGTTTGTCTACGTTTGGATGATTCTGCTTTATCTGCCCAGTATATAACATCCAAGCGGTAATCAAACGGATTGGAACATTAATGGCACTTCATCGCCATTCAAAACAAAATATCTCCATTGAATCAAAGTGCCCTGAGCCCTTTGAATTCCAGCTGCCACTGATGTCACATAAAAAAGGACGATGAAATAAATAGAATTTACGCAAAAAAAAACGATATCACAAATATATCCAAATGAGCTTGACTGTGGCAGCCCTGCAAAGCAGCAAAGGCTGAGATCCGTCTGTGCTCGAAATACATCTTCACACTGGATTGTAATTGGCACACTGTGGGGAAATTGAATGATCTAAATAACTTCTAAATGTTCCACTTTGTTCAACCCAAAATATTGTATTCCACTCTAATTAAAAAAAATAGAGTCAAATAAGAAGATATATTATTGTTGTATCTGTCCCGTTGGTATTCGGGGAGAGTCATGGGGGGGCAGTTAGCTTAGCGGGACACAAAGTGTAGAGAAAACTATAAAGGAAACAGCAACTCTGATGCAGTAAATTAGCACATTATAGTATATTACGGTCGGCGTGTTATATAAAGGTATATTTGTTTTTCTTTTTTGTCAGGGTACCTGTTTCCCTCCCGCTTCCTGTCTTTACAGCGCGCTAAAGCTAACATCACCTGTGGCTAAAGGCTAAAGATGAACGTGCTCCTCCAATTTAACGCCCCAAAAAAGTCAGACTAAAAAGAAAATAGTCCGGCTAGCTTATTAAAACACAATATATTAATAGTTGAAAGCTGAATTAGTAGAGGGCTAATTTATCAGTTCTGCTCCTTTATTTGGGTTGTGTGGCGCAGCGGTAGAGAGGGTGAAACCGCAAGGTTGGCGGTTCGAGTCCCGGCCGCCCCATGTCCCATGTCGAAGTGTCCCTGAGCAAGACACCCAACACCCTAATTGCTCCCCGGGCAAAGATGTAAAAAATAAAAATAAAAAAGCCATGGGTTTAAAATGTAATGTAAGTCGCTTTGGATAAAAGCTTCAGCTAACATGACCTGTAATGTAACCAACATAAGACCAAGCATGAAGAGATGTTTTAGAGAGGGGGAAGACTGCAAGGGGCGTGTGCGTGCGTGTGCGCGTCTGTCTGAGAGAGAGAGAGAGAGAGAGAGAGAGAGAGAGAGAGAGAGAGAGAGAGATCGTCGCTCGTCGCTCTCTGCATTGAGCTCCGGAGAGACAGCATGGAGAGGACGTCTCTGCTCGCGCGCACCGCCTCGCCACTTCTCAACATTCCTCCAATGGCTTAGCTCACCTTCCCTTTTTTTTTTATTCTTTTTTTTTTATTCCTTCTCCGATTTTTTTTTATAAATGTCGGACACGTTCTAACATTTTGGACAAAAACTAAAAGACCTCGGCTGACTTTTCACTTTTGTTTTCACGCGTCGTTGATCGGCCTGAAGCTTTTCGCAGCCTGAGCGACATGAGCGCAGGAAAACTTCTGCGCCTCGGGATGGAAGTACCTGTCCTGTTTTTGCTCATCCACCTGACCCGCACTGAGATCACAGGTACAGAAACAGACTATTCTGTCACTGCTTGTATTTGCAGCGCTGTTGCGCCACTAATCTCCTGTCTGCAGAGGGCTCATTGTTACATTATTCATTATTCTCCAGTTATTGCCGGTGCTTTTTGTGAATGAACCCCCTGACAGCCACAATTGAGGAGACCGTTTTGCAGAACATGTGTGGCTCTAACATAATGATTCAATATGTTCCCCCCCAGCTGTGTGCTGATCTAGAGAACACTCAACCGGCCCCATGGTTAATGGATTTGTAAACACCAAGTAATGCCAGCAGGTATATTTTTGGAGAGGAATTGTGTTGCTGAGGGGAATTGTCCACCCTGCTGAGCAGATGGAGGTAAAAGATTGATGAATATCTTCCTGAGCAAAGGATCTTATGATATAGGATGCTTTTTTTTCAGTGAGCTAAGATTCATGATGTAAGGGAATACATTCACGGCATTTTATTTAGTCAATTATACCAACATTTCTTTGTTCTCTAGTAGACATTCGATCCGTCAGATTATGTGTTTTTTTTTACTGAGGGGGGTTGAGCTGCCAAAACAAATCAGCAAAATCAATATCTAACTCTTGTCCTATTCATTCATGCCCACTCACACTCCCTGCACTTACCATTCTGTGACTCATCTTCAAATCCCCGACTGTGTCAAAATGTCACTGAAGAATCCCTTCTGGCACCATGCCGTGTGTGTGTGTGCGTGTGCAGGTGACGAGCATGTTGGTAGGACACACATGCTGATGGGGTTTGGTTCCAAACTGTGAAATGACTTGATAACGATAGCTGGACCAATGCAATGCAAAATGTCCATTAAAAAGAAAAGGAACCCAGCAAAATGGCATCGGCGTCCCATGCGCCACATGACAGTAAGAGATGCAGTGTCTCCCGACTGCATTTCATCACCTCAGTCAGGAACAGCTGGAATCAATTGCATATATTTCAGAGGCGGGAAATTGATGAGCTATTGAGAGGGACGTTTCCATTAAGGGCGACAGAGCTTCACTGTCGGGGACGTTCAGTCCGTCGCTGAGCAATCAGTAACAAACAATATGACATTTTCTTGCGGTGGAACGGAAAAACATTCAGTCATTCGCCCTCTTAGACATTAAAGTACAAGGAATCCCCGCCAGTAAAACAGCAATTTGCACCGATGCTTGCAGTATTTCCTTATTGCAAATAGAGTTATTCCGTACGTGTATGTTTGTGCAGCTGGACATTGAGTAGATACAGTTGTGAGGCGGGCAGCCAGATGTGGCGCAGGCGTTCTTCAGACTGCAGGGCCACTGAGGTTTATGTCAGTGTTGAATGTGAAGTGTTCCCTTCCTCTGGTAGACGTGTTGTGTCACACTGGCTCTGCATCTTGTGCTTTCACTCACTGAGGTTATTATTGTCATATTTCCTTTGGTTAGTTACAGGTAATTCACAGAAATAAAGAAACCAGATCGAATCTCACGACAAACCTACTTAGTAGTAGAAATAATTCCAGCAGGCTCAAAGTTAATATTTCCCATTAGTTGCTGCTTTATTTATGTGCCTTTGGGATGTTTTTACATCTAACACCTTTACTTGCTTGCTAAGATAAGATGACAAGTAATCAACCCCAAACTGAGATTTTAGTCCCGCAGGTCTAACAAAGGTATTGAGTGTATTTGTCTTGTTTTCTTGTTTTCATTTTTTCAGTCTGTCCGCAGAGTTCAGGCCATTTTTTTCATGTTGTTTGCTGAGGTTTATTTTGTTCTGGCGTTTGCACAAAATGTCACTTTTCATACAGCACACGCGTGTTCCTTCCCCTGAGTGATTGGGATGACCTTTTTTTTACGAGCACTGTGCTTTTTGTACGTCTGTTCCAAGCCCAGCAGGTCGGGCCTGCACAGCTCATAGGAACAAACACATTCATTAATTCCAGGACATCGGGTTTGAAATAAAACATTGATAGTGGAGACGTACTGACTCTCATTTCTGAGGATGTTTACGTCCAGATGGGTTGAATGGTGCATGAATCCGAATGCTCATATTTAAACTGAATGTCAGTACTTCAACCATACTGTATACTGTGCGTTAGAATGCATATCCAGTTGTGTAAGCTCACATGAAGTAGTTTGCATTTCAATCACAACTAGATGTAAAAATTGTGACTTAAGGAAATACAGTCGCCAATTACATTGGAAAAGGCCTTATTATTTAAGGGTTTGTTCAATTCTATGTGATTTTGTGCGCTCTTGACTTCAAGTTTGTTTTTTAGAAAGAAAAAGAAAGAAATTCTTTCCTAACAGCCAACAACAGTAACTTAAAAAGTGACACTATTTTGGGAGATGTTGCAGATGACGTAGACACTTTGGACTGACTGAACACCACACTTGTTTCTTTGTTCTGCCCTGCAGAGCCTCGGTGTACTTTCCCCGGTGCGTTTGTTTTCATACATGGCATGTCGTCTCGCTTTCTATGGTTTTATAGTCCTGCAGGCACATCTTAGGTCAGATCTCAACGCTTCCAAAGCACTGCGATCGCTGGGTCAAACTCAGTGCAGTCCTGTGACACTCGCTGCGTGACACAACGCGAATGTGCGTTGGGGAAAATGCCGTTCTGCAAAGGGTTTGATTTAGACGTTGCAGCTTATCGGGTAATGTCATGAAATGTAATGGGGAACTTTGTGTTCAGGGGGACGTCGGCTTAGTGCGACACCTTCCAGTAGGTTCTGTTATAACCGCCAAAGTCAAATAAATCAGGGACAAAACATGAAAGTAAGAACATTACTTTAGATATTGTAGGTGTTCACACTTTGTGTCTCCCGCTCATCAAATTGTAGGTTTTTCTCAAGTGTTTCTTCCTCGCCGTGATAACATTCGTGATCCATTGAAACCGATGGCAACCAAAAGTATTTTCTCAATGAATTTGGAAACATATGGGTGCGGAGGAGCCAAAGCCGAGCCCCTCCTCAGTTGTTAAGTTGGCGTTCTCATGAAGCAGTAATGCTTAACGTGTATACAAACAAACTTGCTGTGTGTGTTCCTCACCTGTCCACTAGGTGCCCTCAGTGAGCCGCCCTGTCCTGCACACCTGGGATCCCTCATCTAGCAGTAATCACACCCAGTCCACTTACCTGAAGACCTCTTACTTGTATTTGCTTTTCTTAATCCCTTCTTAATGAATCAGTGCTTCCATTTGGGATGCGGACCGTGAGGGCGAGTTTATAAATGCAGAATTCCGGTGTTGCAGATGCAAAAATGGCAGCTTTGACTGTGCTTGAAGATGTGCATCACGGGTTGGGATTTATAAAGAGAGAAAACCACTATTGTGGTACTTCTATAGAAAAGAAATGCTGTGAACAACGTTGTGAATTGGCTCTTTCTCGCCGCTATCGCATTACAAAATAGGGCAATAATCACACAAATAACCAGAGCATTGTGTGCAAAGATTTAAAAAACAAATTGAATATGTCCACCAACAAACTTTTAAAATGGTTAGAGCTTCTTGTTCCTCTTTCATTTCAGCATCTCAAACTTTGCTTTTTGGTTCCACAAAAATATGTTGTTTGCTGATTATATAAAAAAGGATCACGTTGAGTCTGTTGTATTAGGTGTCAGAAAGGAGAAATACCGCATCTGTATTATTGCAGATGTGTGCACTATTTATCTTGCTGGCAGGCTTTAGTGAAAGATTTGTTCGTGGCATGTTTTTCAGGCCAGAGAGATGACATGATGCAGTAACTGATAAGCCACAATAAGTCTTCATGACAGCTTAAGAGTTGAGTTACTAACTCATATTTTGGTCCTAAATAGCGATATGATGAAATGAGAGGCGAATAAGTACATGTTCAGTCAGTCAATTATCCGGCACAGATATAACAGCGATGGTGCACTGAGGGTAAAAAAGGTGTCTTGGTTTCGAGGAGGAAGGAGTCACGGTACTTGAACATCTGATGACGATTGGGATGGATTATCTGCATCGAAGGGGACTCGGTACAGCAGAAAAGCTCAACTAATCCGATTAAATTTGATAGCGGGTGATTTTTTCATCTGTTCGGGAGAGATGACTAAGAAGGCCGTAGGACTCAAACTGCACTCTAAAGGAAGGAGGTCGCGAAGACCGCAAGATAAACACTTTGAGGGGGTTTATAAATTGAAATATTCACAAAGATATAACTTTAAATGCAGTGAAGGCAGAGTCGGTAACTTAGATGGATGATGAGCCAATAATGTCTCCAAAGTGAGAATTTGCTGTGAATATCTTCCCATTTTAACTGCCTGCTTTAACTTGCAAAATATCACTCACATTTTGTTCGCTAATGTGACAGGCTCTTTGCCAAGAGAATCTTTTTACCGGAGGTTTCTAACAAGAAATGCTAATTTTGATAACAGCCCATATAAACGTATTCTCTCTCTCTCTCTCTCTCTAACTGCATTTCTCCCTCAGCGCTGCTGGCGAGCCGGCTGGAAGTACACGCTGGATGTCCCCTCGGCCAGTTCCCCTGTGGGAACATAAGTGAGTGTCTCCCTCAGGCTCTGCAGTGTAACGGGCACAGAGACTGTCCCAACGGAGCCGACGAGCGGCGCTGTGGTAAGTGTGTGCGTAGAAAAAGTCACTGCAGCGCAACAGATTTACCTCGTGGCAATATTGGCGAGTTCGGAAAATGAAAAAAGAAAAGAAAAAAAAGAAGAGAGATCCTCCTATAGTTCCACCGGACAGCCTTCATTTTGTCTAATGCCATCACGGCGACCTGGGGGAAAATTGCCACTCAACACTCGCTGGGCGCAAAGGGTTATGGTTCAAAATATAATTGCCTCCTCAAATAAGTTTGGAGTCTCAGCTCAATCATGTTATACCCCCCCCCCAAGAAAACGTATGAATGATCAGCAATAAGTGGGAAAACCAAGACATGTGCTCTATAATAGAGTAGATAATGTCCTTCGCAAGTGAGCAGATGAGAAGAGGTCATCCAGCAATTATTTAAAGTGTTCAAAACAGCCCCCATCTTACATATTAAGCAAGATTAAGGCGCCATGCTAGTTCATTAATCAAAGGCGTCTGCATGCATTCATTATCCAGTCAACAGACGTTGTGTCCTGCTGGATTCAGCCAAGCAGTAAAGGAAAAACTATCAGATTTTCACTTGGCTCGGTATTAATCAGAAATGCCAGCTCACATCCTTCGGAGATATGAAAGGCAACAGTAACCTCATTATACTCCAAAGACTCTTTTATTTTGGCATTGTGGGAGAAAATACTTCATTAAACACTTTGAGCCAAAGCATAAGCAAGTCACTTTGATGCAGCCCCATTTTGTAAGTAAAACTTTACCTCATGTGACGTACGCGGCTGTGGTTTGAGAGCCGACGTGCTTCTTCTGCTTTGGGAAAAAGGAAACCGATGACAGGCGTCAGGAATAAGTGGCGTCTTGCTGTCCTGTGACCTCTCCGTGGTCATCCGGATGAACCACTGGAAGACCCTTCGCCACAGTCTGCAGCCTCTTCAATTTTTAACAAACTTAGCAGAAGAATATAAAGTGAAGCACAAGTAACATAAACAGTGTGGGTAGCATCACAAAATAGATGGAAAACACAAGGTTGAGTATTTAAGCAAGACAACCTTTTTTAACGTGTGTTATGTGAGAAAAAGCTCTCTCATGACTCTCCGTTAGCTTCATAATAAAATCATTATGAGAATGAGCCATTTATCAATTAATGTACCTCCTGTTTGCGTGTTGATCACTTAGAGGTTGATCAGATTCATTTTTCCCCCTCTGATAAAAAGTTGCAATCTAGAATTTGTTTTCATTTGTCCGCGGGAGGCCATGCCGCCAATAATCACAAAGCCACTGGCCGTATTGCTTCTCTTATCGACGCCGTGCAACTTTGCTGCAATTGACATTTGCAATTTGCAAGAGTTTGTGGAGAAAGAGACTCACATATTGGGCACGAGGCACAATACGCATCGTCTTCGCAGCCATTTAATTTCTGCCTCTTCCTCCTGAACAGTGCTGTGCACAGACGTCCAGTGCTTAAGCGAACAAGGGCAATTCTTTAATTATTACAAAAAGATAAAGATAAAGTACATGTTTTACTATATTTATTTCGCACTCATATGGATCGACGAAATAAATATTCCAAATCAACGGATCTTATTCAAATATAAACAACAACAACTGCTGCCTACCGGCCTAATTTTCCTTCTCTTTCCTCCTCTCCGCTCCTCTTTTTTTCACACCCCTTCCCCCGTCACCCTTGGAAGCGTCTCTGGGACACCTCCCCGAGCTGCTGTTTCTCACATCCACTCTTCTTCCCACACTGGCTTAAAATATAACCACTGTGTGAATATCATGCATAGAAATACGCCGGCCCCTTCTCCTAGTGAAGGAGCCTCCCATATTTCCCTTCTTTTTTGGGGAGGGAGATTAAGATATTAAACTGCATAGATTTGTGTTCGAACGTTGTTCACAGCAGACAAAAGTTACGAGGAGTCACCTTGAGGCAATGCCAAGTGAGCGGAGACCTGTGAATTGTTTCCCTCTCTGTTTGGAGCATCTGTGTTGGCTGGCTGCGTCTTGCTCGATAAGAACTCCGGTGAGGTCTTGAATTTTATAACACAATTTTATTTGAGGATTGATGCCGGAGACCAAAGGTAAAAACAAAATATAGAAATAATAGAAAACAGAGAAATACGATGTCTTGCAAAAAAGGGCAATTCCCCAGGCGGAGGACGAAAAGGCCTATTTGAGAACTCAAACTATCTATCCGAACACAAACATCTTTATCAGAGCTCGGCACATAGAGAAGTATGAACAGCAAAAGTATGAAAGCAGGAGTAGCCAATCATTTAAAAAGGCCGGTTTGATTTCCACCACATCTGCTTAAATCATGGGAGATTTCATGCAATTAAATGTCTGATTAAAGCGAGTTGCTCAGTGCAGAAGCGAAGGACTGGTTAACAGCTGCACCATCAAATTGGTTGTTCTTTAATCCATGTTCCCTCCAGCGAGATTTGGGACCTCTTTGATTTTAGTCACAGGTGTGGATGTAAGCATGAACATTTCCCCTTTTATAGATTTTTCAATTCTCCAGGTGCTGCCGTTCACCACATCGTGCTGTGAACGCTAGAGCGAATAACCCTGGCTGTGGGAATGCAAGGCCGCGGACCAGCTATCAGATGATCAATGAGTAAGGGATGTCTCAAAGGAAGGCTAAGGCTTGTCTAAATAGTGATGCACACAGCGAATGACTTCGCTTCTCTCAATGTTGCTGTTAATACTGCGGTTCTCTGCTGGATATTTACGATTAGATGCTGAGGCGGGGCGGTGCCGCTTATTCCTCCAGCAACAACTGTGGAAAAGCACCGAGGCAACACTTCAATCGGAAGCGTAAATTAAAAGTGAAGCTTGATCAAGTGCTTTAATGAATTAATATAGGGCAGGGTGTGCCCAGCAGGAAAAAAACATTGAGGAGGTGCTCATAGGGTCTCACTGGGGAGAGAGCTCAGTAGATTTATGACAGCCAAGGCCGATCTCCACTGCGGGGCCCGATGATCTGTCAAAACTTCATTTTACATCAGCACTGAGCCTCCCGGGCCGCGCTTACCCAACCCGTGGCACGATTCACAGCTTAAAATTGAAAATATCCCTCGCATAGTTGACATTTATGTTTTAGATCTGAACTACGAGACGAAGCATTCCGGTTTATTTCCGGTTAATGACGGAGAAAGCAAATGACTTGACTGCTTGTGCAAAGACAAAAAACAACTCCGTCACATCTGGGCATGATGGGCTTCCAATCTGTTTCTCATCGAGCTTCACTTACAGCAGCAGTTTTGAATGTCGGTCCGGCTGTAAGCTGGTGAAGGCGCAGAATGTGCTCGTCAGACGCGACATGCACGTCTGACAGCTCCAACCGACTCTGCTTTGAGCCGCTGCAAAATATTACTTTCATTAAAAGCAACATCGACGAAGCCTCCATAAGATTTCTGTGTAGACAAGTGCAGTTCCAGCTCTAAAAGGGCCCTGAAGTCACTTTCGTGACAGAGAAAGGTTGCTGGTCCATTTGAAGATTCATATTTACTAAAATAAAACAATAAAAATGTTATCTTTATTTTGAAATATGATTCATATCTGTAATCAAACTATCACATTACAATTGAAAGTAAATGTATCATCTGCACCTGAAATTAATATTCGAATGCAGGATTTGTGTTGTTAATTATTCGTATTTGTATTGTTTTAGTAGTTTATAGTTTAAGAGTGAAAACTTAAACAACTAGACAATAGTTTGGTCTGAGACCCTCTGATAATTACGCCACCCCATGAAAAACACAAAGAAGACCTGGTTACTTGCTTTAACGTGTATTATAGTTGCCTGCTTTGACCCCCTAACCACTGTACTTAAAGAAGAGCATGGATTTAATAAGCAGAGGAATATTGCCGGACGTTATTGGTGTTGTAAGCTAGTATGAGTCACAAACCATGAAAACACATTCTTATTAAGTTGGGAAAACTGCTGAAATTCACTGTGTTTGGATTCCACTTTCAGTTGTCTATCTGCTTCTGCTGACTCCGGGGAAGTGAAGAAGAGAATTGGTTATATTCAACACAATTTAATTGTACCCTGCCTTTGCCGTCCCCCAGTGTCATCTAAAATTGGCTCCATTTCCCCCAGTGAAACTGAACCGAATAAGCAGTTAAAAGATAGTGGATGGAGGGATTATAATCCCTTTTTTGTTAAATTTGCCATGAGTGTGTTTTGTTTAGTGCCCGTTTTTTGCTAAATGAAAGGTGTGAGTGCTTCATTTAGGGTTGTCGATACTCGTTTGAATAACAGTCGTACCAGCGCGACACACGATCCGGCCCGACTGGGTCGTGATTGCAAGTCGCTTATTCTAAAATGGTTTGCAACAAGCAAGAGACTCACGCAGTAACATGGTAGGTTGTTAAAGTCGGCGGCATTTATTATCAAAGTAAGTAGTTTTCCAATGTCTGTTGTCGAACGCCTTGAGACGTGCAGATCGCGACCATTTCACATATTTCCGCACGGATAATTATTTTTCCTTGACTGGCTTTGCAGGGGACAACATCGGGTGGGCCGACTTAATTGGCCAAACACTGCAGGATGCCAATGACGTGGACAATTACTTCCGGGATGAGTGTTGTAAGTGTGTGTGTAAATTGTATTTGTGTAGTGTTTACTTTTAGCATGTGTGTGCACAGTATATTAGTGTGTTTAGCAAGTGTGGGAATCATAGTCAATGTAATCACAGTTGGGTTCTCAGAAAGTGTGGCATTTTTAAGTTAACGGATAATAATAATAACGGGTAATAATCATCGATGGCCACCAAAGGACTACTTCTGCCAACTGTTATAATTCTGCAAAAAGCCGCTACAGTGAAGTGCGTTTGTGCGTGTGTGTGTGTGTGTGTGTGTGTGTGTGTGTGTGTGTTTAGTCTTGCAGGAGTATCCAGAGAGTTGTGACTGCATTCAGACGGATGTGGAGTGCGTGGCGGTCAACCTACAGGCTGTTCCACTTCTCTCTACAAACGTTACCTCTCTGTAAGTGTCCTCTGATTGTCCTCTGATTGTCCTCTGAATTACTGTGTGTGTGTGAGGGTGTGTGTGTGCGCGCGCGTGTGCGTGTGTGTGTGTGTGTGTGTGTGTGTGTGTGTGTGTGTGTGTGCGTGCGTGGGTGCGCTTCCGGGTTTGTGAATACCAATTTGAGTGGATAATCTTCAGTCACCCTGGTTCACAAATGAGTTCTTAAAGGATAAATTATGCTGTTTTCAGCTTGTTGTTACTGTATGTAGAAGCATCGATGCCATAACAATGAACCCCGACAGATAAACGAAATAAATCCATTTCAAATCACCAAGATGACGACAGTAAGTGGTTGACTATATTTGGCGAATGATTGCTTTACTTATAAATGGTCCTGCTGAACAGACGGTAAAAGCACAAATCGATTACCATGGCGCTTCCTGAAAGTATTTCCAAAAGTTTCTTTGGCGCTTGATTGATTTTGAAGCTACATTGACATTCTTACCCATATTAGCGTTTCCAACCGTCCCCCCTATTTCTTCTTTTTACCAATGGTTTCCTTTACACTGCAGCTCGCTACTCGCAATATCCTGCCTGGTCTTGTTAGTGTTTATCTGCTGAAATCAGAATAACTAAGTGGTTTTTCAGTAAAGAAATGGGGGCAATCTGCTGTTCAGTCTCTCTCTGCAGCTGCAGAAGTCACCAGAATTTGTGTTCTGATTAAATCGGATACAAAGCTGTCCGTGTCCATGCAGACATTTTCTGAATTTTTACATTTCCACTCTGCCGTACAATGTAGAATAACAGAAAGACATTTAGGACGTCCCAATGCACAGAATGCACGGAAACCCAGAATATTCCACCACACGCCACCACTTTTTGCAGTGTGCGAGCCAGCGGTGCAGCTGATATATGAGCCAGAGGGTCAAAGTTTAAGGTGTAATACTATGAAAGAAAAAGTATGTCAGTATGCCAGTGTAGCTCTCCCAAACACAACGCAGATGTTCTCAATGTTCTATGATCTATTACGCTTTTCAGGCCGTGCTCAGCCTTTTTCCCCCCTGCTCCCAGTTGTTATTCTACTCAACACCAAACGTCAAACTATTCATTCCAACTTGCTTCTCTCCTTTCATCGACTCAATTGATAATCGGCCTATTGGGGTTGCCAATTTCAGGACTGTTTACAAACCAACAGAATTCTAGAAGTAAGCTATTTCATCATATAACTCCTTTAGTATTGTTGTTTGATAACTTGATTGTCTCATTTTGTCTTATTTTATTTTGCGGTTGTGGTAAAAGTAGATTTACCAGCAGCAGCAGCAGCAGCCTCTGGTTTCCCTTTTCCTCTAATTACAGAGGACTGCCGCAACAAAACGTGACACCACTTTTCAGTAAATAATCATTGATTGAACGCCCACTGAAATGGCAGCCATGATTCATATCCATCAATCATCATCAATACCCACTTGCGGAGTTAAGGAGACGCACGAGTGGATCGTTTCCTTTTTATTGTCATATAGTGAAGTGTCCCCACATTCATCTCGCTCTCAGCTGCTCCACGCCTGAAAATGCCTCATTGCTTGATTGATTCATTCCTTTTCAAATTGGTCCCTAAGTAAGAAACCTCCCACCCCGTCCTGTTCACTGTGCACTGATTAAAAAGGGCGTGCCGAGCGCCACCAGGCAGCTCTTCGGACTCTTCGGTGTGGTCGTCTCCAGTCAGCCACGATGAGGTCCTCCTCCTCCTCCTTCCTTAAAGTGGGATTTCCTCACTTTTATTTTGACTGGGCTTGACAGTTTAAGATTATGTGACACCTAAACACAAAAGGTCCTTTTGCATAATTGCACACACAGTGGCAAGATTAGATTTGGATAGATGTTCGATGTGTGTGTTGCAGTTGCGCTCTTATCTGCAGTCACTTGCTCACACGGGGAACGCACATTGTTTCTCTTTACCTCCTGTTCACTTTACATCTTACATCCGTTTGTTTTGATGCCTGATCTTGCTCTTGTGGATTTCTTCTGTTACTCAGCTTTTTCTTCGCCGGCGACCAATTTTCTTTCAGTCCAACTGTCGTTTGTTCTCTGTAGCTGTGAAACGTGAAGCACTTTGTAAAGTTTTTCCATCACAATACAGATTTTTAAATACGGTTTAGCCGCTTCGTGGCTCCAGAGAGGCTTTGTCTGCTCTGACAGCGACGCTTCGGCTTAGAGAAGATCAATTTTAGAAGTCAGGTTATCTCGGGCCCTTCTGCCTCCATTTCCACAATTCAGTTAGATTTACCAAACAATGCATGTTTATATTTCTGGAATGCCCAAATATACGGTTCTTATTGTTCACTTAGATACAATTTCTTTCTCTCAGCTCCACGAAACCTGCTTTAATGTATGTAGTTTATATCTATAGTAAAATGCAAAGGGATTATCAGGTCCAAGCCTTTTTTTTCATTTAAAGACGCTCTCCTGATCAGAATAAAACACGTAACCAACCGACTGCCACAACCTCCAAAGAAGTTCTTTGTTTTAAAAATATCTAAGCTTTTAATGGCTGTGGATAATGGCCATTGCATCACCGTGTCAGCTGAAATAAGTCTATTTCACCACCCGACGGCAGAAGATGAAGAGATGATGATCATGACCTTTGAAAATATAGAAACCATTGTAATTTGTATATCTCAAAGGTGGTTTCCCCATTTCCTGCTTATTCTATCCTCTCTGCCTTCAGCATCTTTCCTGCTTATTTCAAAATCTGGTTCACCCTCGAGCATTATCTTCGAATATTACATTTCATTACTTTCTCAGCCAGAGCATCACTTTGGGTTATCAAGCCTCACATTTTGGGCTCTGAAGAAAATGTTCGATTTTAACCTTAGGTCCTGATGACCTGTTGCATTGCCATTGAAGGAGTTTCTCGGTTGTGTTGCCCTCTTCTCTATTATGCTAATGAAGGGCGATTTGGGTTTTATTGGCAATGTGTTTTATTGATTCTTGGAGTGTGGGTGTCTGTATGATTGACTGTATAATTAAGGCCTATATATGTTTGTTATTTTGTTTAAATAAGCTGTTTTGCTAGTAACGGTGTGACCGGCTCTGTTCAAAAACAAAAACAAGTTTATTAAGCATCTCAGTAAAACTTGAATTCTTGTTTGCTTGAATTCTAATGTGTGTGTGTGTGTGTGTGTGTGTGTAGGTGAGTGGGTGGATTGTAAATTAATCCATGCTCTGCAATTTTTATGTGCCCGTCCTTTTACCAACCTGTTGAAGCTGCATAACGGGGAACCTTTTGAAGTCTTTCCTCTGTGCTTTTATTATATCGGAACGTGATGTGAGCCCTTTAAAAGCCCCTCTCCGAATAAAATGGCAGCAGTGATGTTTTTGTGTGACTGTTCCCCACCTCATAATTCTTCAGACGCTTTGTCCTCTCTCAACCTGCTTTCCTTTGTCGGAGTGCATCTGCACTCCGCCTGTGTGAAACGTCGCTCTGTTTCCCTGACTGTGTTACGGCTTCTGTTCCAGGTCGCTGAGGAGCAACGAGATCCGAGTGTTGTCGGACTGCGTTTTCTCAGAGTATTCTTACCTCGAGAAACTGTGAGTCATTTTTGTGCCGCTTTCTACATTCACACGATGGGAACTGTTTGTTGATTTCATCATTATTTTATGTATTTTGCCTTCAGTGTGGAAGCACAATCCTTTTGGATTAATGCTCAGAATGTCTTAGGAGGGATTTTGTAGGTGTAAAGAAACCATCGGACTCGCAACGACAAAGAGCAAAACTATTTAGGAAATATTACAACGAAAAGTGGGCTTAAAATATCTAGATAAAGTAAAACATTTTAAATACTTTTACGTACTGCACAACCTTCATAGGGTATACTCTCACAACATCGATGCTACTTAAAAACTAATTGAAATGTATTTATTGAATCACAATGTACCAATCATCATAAATTCCTTTTATTCAAGGAAAGATACAGCATATTATAGATATCTATACATAGAGATCTATAATATGCTGCCACATTTTGATTGTCTTTTTCTAAAATGTAAAAATTATTATTCACATTTTCAGTTTTCAATCAGTGATTCTGTGACTCTGACTAGTTGGCAGTATTAATGCTTTCTACACGTTAATGACCTCCTTGCGCCACAGTTACACTCTTTCACACGAAAATAGTTTCTGTGTGTTATAGTGTGTTGTAGAAGTTAGTTGACGTCTCTGCAGGCTGAACTAGAAAAACTCAATGTCACTGTAGTAAATCAATGACATCATACTGCATACTGCAATATTACCTGAGACAAAGTCCAAGTAAAAAATGTAAGGCTTTTTGCTGATAATGAGGCCAGCAGAAGGTCATTTACATCTCTCTGGCGTCACTACATTTTATATACTGGTTGCTCAATAGTTATTAAAAAATTACCCTCCATTAAGCACATTGTGAGTGTGATGACAGATGCATGGGAGCCGCAAAGGCTCTTTGCTTCTGCAGTTTTCTTTTTTTTCAATCTTGGAATCATCTCTGTTAGCATTTATACTTGCGTGAGTTGCATAATGTTTCTCTGGAAAACACATGAGGATGGGCCTCATAAATCATCGTAAGGTAAGCGCTGGCCAACTGTAAAACTAGCCCCATACAAATGACATAAGGACATTTATTGGAATAGTTTATCACCAGAATTACAAACCAAAGACTCAGAAATTAAGTTGATTTAAATCGTTTGACAAAATAACAGAACAGAAATAAATTGCTTCATTCTCGCTGTCGTCTCATCTTGCTTTCATGCCAGATATTATCCGGTTTATGGACTTGGGTGCAAATCTTTCTGCTGAACATCTTAACCGACACAACTTTACGCCGCTGAAATGATACACTGTGACTTCCCACTACAAACGATTATATCTTGGTCTAATAAGAGGCTTATACAAAGTTCTAACAATATGCTGCATCAGTTTAAGGAATTTACTTTCGGTGAAGAACTAAAGTCAGGTGGTGGAATTTGGGATGTTCTCCTTAATTGCGGATGATTACTGAAATAGTGAAATGACAGATAAAAGAGCTGAATACAATCAGATTTCGTTTACCATGTATTGTATTGTAGTGCACCTGCAAACTGGCATTGTTGTTTGTCAAGGTCCATAAGAAGAGAAATGCATAACGATCAATCAAGAAATTATGTCATTTAATTGTCTCATTAAGACAGACATTAAGAGACAAATGATGAACCATGGTTGTGTTCCCCTCTCCTGCATGTTATACCAAAATCAATAATGACTTGCAATTATAGTTTTCATCAAAAATGGTCTGTTCTGCTGAATCTATTCGGTGGGGAACACACACCTTCACAAACTAATTCACTCACTTTCTTAAAAGTTCAGCTCCACCTTTTGTAAACTTTAACAAAGGTCCGTAATTACTGTCTTGTTAGTGGGTTGTTAAAGATCATAATTTTCATTTTGGCAAACGATTCTTCCCTGTTGTGGACTGCCGTCCGGGACTGTGTGCAGAATAAGCTGCTTTTTCTGTGTGTACGCCGTTTACATGCGTGAGAGGGATCAACAGTCAGAAGAGGAGCATTTCTGATGATTTCTTGTCTCCGTTCCCAGGTTTCTGCAGAACAACAGCCTACAGTTCATATCCAAACATGCTTTCAGCGGCTTGCACAGTTTGAAGAAGTTGTAAGTTAGATCAATGACTTTAATCTCTCCTGAAATGTCTTCATGGATTTTATTATCCTTTCAGATTGCATTATTTTCCTTACGGTTACATGTTTGTTTGATGAGTGCATCTCTTATATCAGATGTCAAATGAAGAACTAATGGGCAGGAAACAATTACTTTTTTTTGTATTTATGTACTCTATTAGCCCTTCACAGAATGCATAAAAAGTGAAATATGTATGAAACCCTGAACTCTGACTAGATTTAAACTCTTTAGAACACTTTGGATTCTTGGGTTCTTCTACTGAGGCTTTGACTCCTGTGACACTGTGGAAACACGAGGCCGCACACACACCAAAGAAAGTCCATTTTAGGGGGAAGCCAGAGATACCAAAGCTGAGAAAACAGAGCTGTTGAGGAGGTTTTACAGGTTTTATGTTGTAATATGTAGTGTTGGAAATGGCAGCAAATTTGGGATAAAAAAAAATATGGAGCTGGTAGTCAGAGAGTAACTACATTAGATGATCACCACCTCTTTCTCTGCTTCTCACTGCGTTTTTCAGGTTTCTCAGTGAGAACTTGATATCTTCCCTTAGTCCTGGTGTCTTCAAGAATCTTCATCAGTTAGTCTGGCTGTGAGTAACACGCACACACGCACTCACACACACACACACACGCACCTCAGCATGAGAAGTTACTGAGTTGTGTACTTCGCTGTGGGTTTATATTCATTTAGTTGGTACTATAGAGTACATTCAATTACATGGTAGTTGAATGGGGAACTCACACAGCTGATCAGCATCCTTTTAGGCATCTGGAATTTCTTTTCAGATTTTGTCTACTGGTTTAGGATCCTGAAAAAAACACATCCCTGGGAGAGTTGCAATTATTTTTGGGAGCTGGGAGAGAAGTTTCTTTTTTCCACCCATCGGAGTTCTACATTTATGTCTCCTCTTCCCTGGGAAAAAGTCATTTCAATCTCGATGAAGCAAAAACAAATTCCTGTTCCCCACTGGTGTCGTGTCGCTAGCTCTATTTAACATTCTGAACAATAATAAAGCCTCCAGGAACTATTTAATGTAAGAAGAAACAGGGCGGTAATGTCTACCCAATTAGAGAAGGATGTCCCTCTCCCTCCGTGTCTGCAGTCATCCCAGCGTCTTCTCGTTTTTAAAGCCGCGTGCGCTTTTATCGCATGTTCGTGCATGTGTGCACACGTGTTGCATTTTTGTGTCTCATTTTCAAAAACATTGTAATACTGTAAGATGTTTGGACCCTTTGGGATCATAAGCGGTCATGTTGATGCTCTCATGTCTGTATACTAAGTGTTGAGCTATAGCCTGTTTATATTCGAACAAGAGACAACGTGCTCATCGGTCAAATTTGGAGGTGCTGGCAGGAAGATTTCTTAGCTTCTCTAGCTTTTCCTGTCAGGTAATATATGGATGCATATTTAGCGTACAGACACGCTGATATCGATCATCTTGGTTAATTCTTAATTCGTAAGATGGTAATTAGGCGTATTTCCCTAAATGTTATTTTTTTGAATGATTAACAATGTTTCTTTGTGCCAGGATTTTGGATCATAACCCGTTAAGCAACCTGTCGCAGGACGCTTTCATCGGGCTCCAGTCGCTCATGTACCTGTAAGTTCAAGGTTTTCTCTCCAAAAATCTGACAGATTCTAGACTCAAAGGGATTCCAACATTTGAGATGAGACAAACATGCAGAGTCTGAGATATGAAATGCATTGGATAAGAGTTGTATGCACAGTATATACAAAAGCAACGCCTACTCTTTGAGAATATTTCCATATGGTAAATCATCAGCCCACGAAGATCCAAGACTATTAAAGGAAGTGATGTCGGCCATCCCGCTGGTCTCATTTTCCATCCCGAGGAGGCTCAAAGCTTCAAAGCTTGTCAAACATCTGCTTTGTTACGATAACACACCCCATTTCATGGTCAGTCATGACTGACTTCTTAAAGATGGTCAAGTAACAAGGGAGTCAATGGAGTCCTATAAAAGGCTTTAAAGGGTTTGTGGCAATTTAATAGGATTCATTTCAGGAGTTTCCACTGCTGATGTGTGCGAGGTAACAAGGATAGGACCCAAAAGCCGACTGACATTTTCATTCCAGAGTTGTATTGTTACAGCACCGGGAAGACGGGTCCAACGGGCAAACACATCCAGCGAGGAGCATAACAATGAAATCCAAAGTCAAAAGACAGATGTTCAAACAGGAGGGCGGCGCTTATATTCGGCCGCCAAGTTACAGATAACAGACACCGGGAAACAGACAAGATGCACATGGCAATGAAAAGGACTCCTCTACATTCATCGAGCTTGGTCCAGTGCTGGAGGAAATGAGGCACAGCTGTCACAGCTGTCTTCAGCATTCAGAGAATTCAACCTGCTCCCAACATGCCCTGTAGACTAGGTCGGCCCAGATGTGCATGTGGGCAAGTAAGTAAAGTGAGCAGGACCGGCAAGAGAGTCTGTCTTATTAATACCAACCCATGGATGTTGTTCTCTGCTTCACACCTGTCTTTCCTCAGTTCATCTTTGCACTTGACTCAATCCTTCTCTGTTTGCTTTCTGGCCACAGCAGTTATTCATTTCAATAAATCCCCTTTCATGTCTTTGGTTGAAAGATAAAAGGCCTTTGGTGAACGCTCTGTGTCTGCCTCTTCAAAGAGCGCTTGTTCCTCTCGGGAGTCACTCCCAGTCAGAAGTGACCATATGTCCCTCGTTTGGTTACTCCAATCAGCTGTGGTGTCCGTTGTCCCTTGTCCCTTGTCTCTGCTACATTCGTCTGAAGAGTTGCCATCCGAATTATCTGCTTTTAACCCGAAAACTGACTTTAACTGTTGAGATCTCACCCCCGCATAGCGGTTCACGTTTGTTTAGTTTTTTAAAAACTTTTTGAATTAAATGGTTTGCTGATTGGCTGCCAACTTTAACAGAGATTGATAGTTTGTGCTCACAAACCGTGAAACGCCGTGATTACATGGGGAATTCCAATAAATCACCACCTCAACGCAGTAGAGAGGTTTGTGTGGAAAAAAGGGCCGGTTTTTAAACGACACGGCTGATGAGGGCAATTTCATCAGGGCCGCGGTTCAATAGTCAAACGAGTTACTTCCTAAGCCTTTTTTTTTTTTACCTTATCACCTGTTCTCCACTTCTTCAGAAAATGTCATACGGGTCAAAGAAAAATGCGAAGGGCAGATGTCATTGTTGTGGGTCTGCCGCTGCGCTGCTGCAATTAGTTGTGGAATTTTATTATCTTCTCTTTCATGCAGGATAGAACAATAATAAAGAACAGAAGCAACGGCAACCTTTCCTTTTTTTGTGGGAATTTAGAGGGTTCAACATGCTCTTGTCATTGCTCAGTACTTCTGTGTCATTTCACTCTGGAGAAAAGAAAGGCCATTTGGAAGCAGTCTGGTTTAGTGAGTGGGAGGATGTGTCAAGGGAGCAGAACTGGCGAGAGAGTTTGAAGGAATCAAGGAACAGAAAGCAGGGCCCGGCCGAACAACAAAGAAACTGTCCCCGTGAACAGTGTAGGGAACGTGAGGTGATGTCAGATATATTTCTAGGGCACAACTAAGAACAGCCAGTAAATCCTTTCCTGCTTTATAGCGTTTAAAGAAAAACTTGGTGGCTAAATAACCACAAACAGACTTAAAGTCTTGAAGCATTGGCCATGATAACACGGCAATCTGCAAAAACAGAGTCACAGCACCAGGCCTGGAAAAGGGAAAGCAGGTCCTCCAGCAGCCCAGTGCTGGCAGGGCAGCTTGTCTGGACACGTGGGCTAAAGTCCAGGTCTTTTGGGGGGCTTCGAGAAACCGCTGACGACCTTAGAAGGGGGGGTAGGAGGACTGTGGAGATGGATTGAGCCCAAATGACTTTTTGAGCCCCCTTAGAGATAGAATGAGGACCTCAGACACCCGGAAAGAGCTACGAGTGAAGTTGCTGGTGCTTCACGTAGTCCGCGGCCCGCTGAGGTGGTTTCAGGCATCTTATCAGAAAGGAAAATCAACAGCACAGAAAACGTTTGGATTCCGTAGTTAATAGTAATTTAACCAGTATGTTTGATAAGAAAAGCTTAATTATGTCCTACTGATGGGTTTAATTGTTTGCAGAACAAAGGTTAAACCTCAATGGTTATTTATTGGCTTTTGCTGCTTCAGCGATTTTTTGAAGTTACCCAGAGTAGACGTCAGTGCAAGATGTTCATCCAGTTGAGTTAAATCTCTTGTTTGCAATGACACACGTTTTCTCGCATCCTCAGATCCATGGTGGGCACTGCACTGCAGCAGCTTCCACACCAGAGCTTCTGTCAACACATGCCCGCCCTGGACTGGCTGTGAGTCTGCTGTGTTGTGTGTGTGTGTGTGTGTGTGTGTGTGTGTGTGTGTGTTTCACTAGATATCTATGCTGCAAATAATTGACCAGACGGAGCGATATGGGTGTGCTTGTGTGCATACGTAAACACGGACGTACACCCAGAGATGACAGGGGGGGGTTAACTTTCCCATGTGTCTTCTGCTATCAGGGATCTTGAGGGAAACCAGATTCAAACTCTCAACTACTCGATCTTGAAGACCTGCAGCAAGCTTGAAGTTCTGTGAGTATCCTACTTCACCTTTTTTTTTTAAAGTAATAAAAGTCTAAAATGATTGAAACACAATCTCTTTTAGGAGAGTCGAGTCAAAGGCGTGTTTCCATTCCATTTAGGGAGCTTTTTACATTTTCCAAAACATCAACTCCAAATTATGTGCAGTCCCATCTGTTGACTGACGGACGTGAAAAGGTTTTCTGAGTGAAGCTTCATCTGAAATCCAAACTACACCAGATATTTATTCAGTAATTGTGTTTTAGATTTCACACACTGTGTTGATCAAGCACGACTCTGCTCTTTTTTTGTGGTTGCACAATAGTTATTTCTCAAAGTGGTATCAACCTTTTAATCAAAATTTTAGTTTTCATCTAATTTCAGAACATTTGTGGAAGAGTGAAAATTGTCAGACCTCTCAACAGTGATTGCAGCAGCTTAGATAATGATAATAATATACTTATACTTGTGTACTGTAAGTTAATCAAATGTTATCAGTTAAGTTGTTAAGTTGTCTGCTCGCATCTCTTGAAAATAGCACGTTCTGTGCAGCATCATCTTGTACCCAAGTTACAGATTAGACAACAAAAATTACAGAAATCAGTTTGCTTCAAGCGTACATAACGGCTGCCTAGAATTCTGCTCCAATGTTTTTAAGTTGCTAAACTCACAATATAAACAGATTTTTGAAGCCTTTGTGAAGATTGCTTTTTCCGGACTATGGATTTAGGACTAACCACATCAAGTCTCATGTTCAAACGTAAAAGTAATTACAAACGTGCCTCAGAATGAGAATAAAATACGTAGTGTTTCAAGTCAGATTTCTAAGCGGCCTTTTTTCCCACATTTCAGTGGGCCATGAAGCGGACACTTGTTTGTGCATTATCGGCCTTATCGGGCCTGTCCATCAACAAGGCATTGATTGATGGATTTATCTGTCTGTGTTGCTCTGAAAGTTTCTCCAGTTTTTATTAGTTTTTCAGGCAGCGCTGTTTGAGTCAGCCTTCACTGTTAACGGATGGTGCATTGTGACAATTGGGAGCCCAACGTTCGGATACGACAACAAGAGAGTTTAAGAAACCCGCACTCTGCACATTGTTGCTGACGGAGGTTCGGCCTTTTTCAGATTACTGATGGACAACAGGATCAGAAGTATTCCAGAAAACACGTTCCAGTCTCTGTGGAAACTGGCTGAACTGTGAGTTCCAGACAATTAGTTTGAATCTCTATCGTTCTGTTAACAAAATTAATTCTGTTTGTATGAAGAGACATTAAATATTAATAGCAAGAGGTTTGTTTGGGTTTTGGTTGAAATTGAAATGTCTTTTTGAGGCTCTTGGTTTCTCATGGCTGGTAGATATTTAATCTGAATGATTAAATAATGAATATAAGTACATCTGCTTGTGTGTCATTATGCTTTTGAGCGAGTAATTTGCATTTTATTTTCTGACCTCTGACTGTATCCAGGAATCTGTCCAGCAACAGGATAAGAGAGCTGCCAAAAAACACCTTTAAGAGCCTCTCCAAGTCCCTCCTTAAACTGTGAGTAACCGATGTCTGGTTTGGCGGAGAGGTGTGAGTTATTGTTTAAAGATTATTGAGGGTAGTCATCACATATCAAGCGTAAAAACCCTTTGGTTGGATTCAGAGAACAAGTTTCTATCTTACTGTTAATGCCTCCCACAGGTAAGAAACTCAGAGACATGTTCTCGCTGGGATGTAAAATCTTGAAATGAAAACATTTGAAATCATTACTGTTTGAAGGTGTGAGCAGAAATACCAAACAGGGCGAACACAGACCGAAAGAGCACGAGCAGCAGCAAGGTAGATGAATGGGCTCTCTGAGAAGTGTTTTGGCAACTTTAGAAAGAAATGTGACCAAAATATCTTATCGTATCTGCTGTCTCCTTTTGTTATTTTGCTTGTCTGGACAAACATTTGAATGTGAATAGATTGTTTTTAACTCGAGACCTTCTTGATTTGTTGTGTGCGGGTGAAACAAATCACTGTTTGTGTTACCAGAGAGCCAGCAGGTAAACCGTGACCTTGGAAACGACACAAAACGTTATTACATCCTCGAGCTGAGCGACAATTGTATAGATGACTGCTGATGCGCAGAATACATTCACAAATGTTTTATCATTCCAATGGAAACAGCTTCACCCGGCGCTCAAAGTCGCCTGCCGCTCGTCGGAAACCCCCATGCCGGCACTTGTTCTTTTCACTCTTCCTGACGCGCTTCTCTCAAGCCGCCGTCGCTCTTCCAGCAGCCGCTTTAAGCTGCTGCTTCATAAGCCACGAAAGAGCGACGTGGGGAGCATCTAGATGAGCCGACTTGCAACGTGGCACAGGGGAGGAGGAAGGAGGGAGGAGAACGAGATGGCTGTAGTTTATTGAAACAAAGTTCACGTCTTTTTTTTTCTTTTTCTTTTTTGTCAACTCGTGTTTAAAGTTTTTGACACATTGTTTTCAAAGTTTTCTTAACCGGCTCATTTGATCGGCACAGTCCGTTCTTACAAGGAAAACCTCTCCAGAAGATTCAAATGTCCAGATGAAGGTTCTGAAATGTGTTCACATTAAGAGGATTTTCTTAATGCTTTCAGGGTTTTATCTACAGTTTATAACGGACCGAAATTATTTAGCACTGCATTGTTTGAAGTTAAGACCTTGAATTTAAGGAGCTCACCAAAACCCAATATCGTTCATTCGCTGTAGAAATTAAGAATGTGTCTTCTGCTGCATAATATGTTCACGCATCCTGATACGGCTTCTAAAAGCTGAATGAAAACCTCCCACAGCGAACACACGCGCACTGGCTTTGGCTGACTGGTGTAAATTCCAGCTTATAGGCATCCTTTAATACTCTGATATTCAGCTGGAGGCAATATGACACTGTAAAGCACTACGCTGTGCACCATCACAACCTTACAGTGAAGACTGACACAGTAACTTAAACACGCTAACATAGATTATGTGTGTGCACTAAGAAATTATTCAAATATATATATATTATATATCAGCATATAGAAAAATATACAGGTAGTTTGCAAGAGAGAGACATCAAATTCGCAATTACTGTTTACTGAAGAATTTTCAACAAGATGTAATAACACCCAGCAGAAGTCAAGTGGTCGCATGCTAAGTTGATTAATACGTTGATTTCTTATCAACTTATCTAGCACAAACCTAAAGGAGGTCGCTTTCAAAGGTCAAAGTAATTATAGGCCGCTGCTGAGAATGTAAATGAAAACTTCACACATGACATTTTCAAAAAATGTGAAGTATTCAAGAACCTAACTATTTTCCTCCGTGGATTTTCTTCTTTCTTGGATTCATCCGTTGATGATTTATTCCCAATAGCTGTGGTGCAATAGCACAAAGCGTTCAGGAGATATATTTTAGGGCTAATTAACTGTATTGGAACATTCCAGAGCTGTTATCTGAAATATTTAGTTACGATTGCTCAACATGTGTTTGAGGAGTAGCAAAAATAACAATTTTTGACACGAGTGAAAATACAATCTAGACGCAATGTCATGACTTATATTACATTCTTATATTACTTATATTCCTAAGCACACACGACCATAAAGGAATAAGATCAGATGAGTTGCTCTCAAGATATGTGAATAACACACTTACAGATAGAGACAAGTCTCACACACACACACACACACACACACACACACACACACACACACACACACACATTTCATCTATTCTGTAACCATTTTTTTGTCGTAACCAAAAGCCAGAGGTCACCTCTAACAATCACAGCAACAACAATCGGACCCACAAGCAGTAATCACACCACAGCACTTTTAATAGTGAAGGAATCCTGCACGTTATGTAGTAATGTGGAATTGCTGCATAGTTGTAGGTGACCGGACGGCTAGCATGAAGCACATTAATTGATAGTATGCTGCTTTGAATCTGTTGTGTTTTCCTCCCTTAACCAAGTGAGTTTAGAATTTGCAGATGAATGACAATGGTTCAATATTAGTTTGGTCTGCAGACACAATGATTATGCCAGCAGCGTGCATGTAGTTTGTGGTTTGAACGTCTCTAAAGCCACATTCCTAACAACAATAGCACGTTCATATAGTCATTAATTTAATCACATCATATTTATAGAAAGAAAGAAAAAAAATTCCTTGTCCATCACCTGTGGCCAAACTGGATAAATGAAATGTAGATGAGAGCAAACGGGTCCAAACGAACAGAAACAAACTCTGCTCAAAAGCATTGCTGTTTGCTATTTCCAGGCTTACACTACATAATATTTGACACACAAATGCTTTGCTACACGTAACACAGCATCCAGGCAGCATTCACTTTATTAAAATCTGTTTCTTGTTGCAGAAATATTTCCCACAATCCCCTTCTCCGGATTCACCCCAGCCACTTCAACCACCTGACACATCTTCAGTCTCTGTGAGCGCACACACACACACACACACACACACACACACACACACACACACACACACACACATACAGGAACGTTTTGGCTGCAGCCCCTTTGTGCTGAGATATGCCGTGTTGTTTGTAGGGCGCTGGAGGGGATAGAGATCTCAGACATCCAGACAAAGATGTTCCTGCCTATGAAGAACCTCTCCCACATGTGTGTACAATCTTACTCAAGTATCTCAACCCTCACAAGTACCTGGCCAACGCCGACTAACCCGATGGAATGTCTCTCCATCTTCCCCCTGCCCCCTCCACGTGTCATTGCTTGTCAAACTCTTTCTCGTTCATTTCTTCCACCAACACCTTCCGTTTGTCATTGCTCCTCCTCTCCTCCAGCTACTTTGAGACGTTCCAGTACTGCTCCTATGCGCCTCACGTCAGGTCCTGCAAGCCCAACACAGATGGCATCTCTTCCTTTGAGGACCTGCTGGCTAACATGGTGCTGCGGGTGTCTGTCTGGGTCATGGCCTTCATTACCTGCTTTGGTAACCTATTCGTCATCGGCATGAGGTCGCTGATACGAGCGGAGAACAACCTGCATGCCGCCTGCATCAAGGTCCTCTGCTGTGAGTACACGCACACACACTATGCGCACACAGTGTGCAAATACAGAAACATGAATACAGACGTGGCATTTGACTGATCATGTCAGGGTGGAGGTGAACCGCATCTAACAACAATTGTGCTAAAAAGGATAAACGGTTGATTTAAAAATTGTGGGGATGAAACTAAACAGGCAGATATATAAAAGGGAATCCTCAAACTGTTCTTTAAAAGAAGTTTTGGAGTCAAATCATATTATTATTTTTATTGTCATAGTGAACTTAAATAAGGCTTCGAGGTGGTATTAAGATTCCTTTCAAAATACCCGGCAGGGTTTGCTCTATAAATCAATAACATCCACTTCAAAAGACTTCAATTATTTAAAAAAGATGGGAGGGCTTATGAAAGAGCTTCTCTGAAATGTCTGCACGCTGCCTTTTAATCGACCTTACCGCTCTCTTCTGTTGAGCACCATTTGTTTCCTCTCTCACTTGCCTCTGTTCGGTATTCTCAGTCAGTTTCACTTGCATAACCCCCCCCCCCCCCCGCCCCCCATCGCTGCTTCTCTTCCGTCTGCATTTTGTTCATCCCCCAGGCTTTACTTTGTAAAACAGGTGCTCTCCGTCATTCAAGATACAGCATTTCAGTGAGGAAAAAACACTTGACGTTTCTTTTCTTTTCTTTTTATCCACATGTTGTCTATAAAAAGAGGTTGTATTGAACCCGCTAACTCACCCCGTAAGTGAGTGATTACTCTCGCCTGCCCCGGAGGGTAGACGAAGCGTTGCTGTGTCTTTTATCGAGAGGCGCCGGGTCTGCCGTGTCGGCAGCAGACAGATGTTGCCCTCTAATAATCCCCCCCGCAAGGCGCCTCTCTCTCTCCGTTAACGCACTGGTGTTTTGTCATCACTTCCTCCTCGTTCAGGTGCAGACTGCCTCATGGGCGTGTACCTATTCTTCGTCGGTGTGTTTGATATCAAATTCCGCGGGCAGTACAATCGCAACGCGCTGCTCTGGATGGAGAGCGTTGAGTGTCGGACCATTGGATTCCTCGCCATGCTCTCCTCAGAGGTGACTTGCTACGGACACACACACACACACACATACACACTAGTCTGCTGCTTGCAGGTGAACGTGTGATGTTTAGGTACTTGATCTCAAGACCTCTTTTTGTAGGCTGCAACTTTGTCTTAAAAACGGTGTCGATAAACGCTGGGTCAAGTCTTGGTGGATTCAACACTGCGTGTGACAGATATTCACTGTAAAACAATAAATATATACGTATACAGCATCCATATTATTTACAAGCTGTTGATTGAGCTTACTTACTTTTATTCTGCTGATGTTGTCTTTTGACTGATCCCATTTCAGCCACTACTGTTGCTGCTTCAGCATTTTGTGGACTCTGACTATAGTTTTTCAGAGTCTGTACATGCTGAATTGAAATGAGGCATTGTCAAGAGTTCAAACTGCTGACATTCATAATGACTACTACGTAGGAACCGATGTCTGAAAGGCATCCGCATAGAGCTATCAATCTATAGTTTTATTAGCTGTTCCCTGTTTTGTGCCTACACAAGGAGGGAACATCAACGTATCCTCGAATACTTTGTCACAAAACGTTCGCTTCAGAGACGCTTTTCAGTCCATGTTTGCTTTTTTGCCTTAATTCAAGGCCTAATAAACGTGAAACCAACGCTCGAAATGTGGATCATTGCAAATGTTTTCTGTGGAAGGAATTTAAGGACACACATTGTGCTTTGGTAAAAACACACTGACTGCGAACATGATTATAATTGGAAAATTCCCCAAGGCTTTTATGAATTATTCTCGTGATGTTGATATCCGATTAGATCGGCGCATCCCTAAATTACCTTTGATGTTGTGCAGAGTGTTGAGGATATCTGTGAACAGAAAACAGTGGAATACCTCACTGTCAAAGCGGGATTCTACTGGGCAGGGATTAATGAACCGTACCAGTGGTTTCGCATGTTGCCGCCCACGTTGACTATATATATTATGCAAAACTACACATAATCGCTAAATGAAATGGGGGAGGATTAAAAAAGAGGAGCATTAAACAAACAATTACTCCTCCCCCAGGTGTCTGTCCTCCTCCTGACCTACCTGACTCTGGAGAAGTTCCTGGTCATCGTTTTCCCCTTCAGCAACCTGCGCCCGAGCAAACTCCAAACTGTGGTGAGCGGCTTTATCATCCTGATACTAAAATAAGGACAGCTTAAGACCGACAGTTGTTTTACAGTGGTGTCTGTAAAATCCTCATTCAACCATCTTGTATTAGCTTCTTTTTGAAGAGAACGAGGTGTTATGGTGAGCTATTCATTTTATTTATTCTTAAATATAGCTCTGCTGTGCAACGACTTGATATTTTATTGTATTAGTTTTACAGTCCCCACCTTTTATGCTTTGGGATCATTAATCTTCTAATGTGTTTTATACGGTCTTTTCGTTTTTCTGTTTTTTATTTCTTGATTTTGTACGTTGGTAATGATCGGCTGTGGGAAGCCCAGTGCGATTGAAAATTGCTATAGAAAATATAATTATTATTATTATTGTTATTCTGCCTAGTGCTCAGTGCACCTTGTGTAAAACCCTCCTTTGCCTTTGCTGTCGCTACGTTTAGAATGAAACTAAAATTGTGTACATGTATATAATTATACTGTAGAGCAGATCAATAGCAGCCGAGTAGAGCTGCTCAACGTGTGTCAGTACACTTTGTTATTTTAGACTGCAAAGCTCAGTATAAATGACCCTACAATAATTACAACTAAGCCACAGAAATATGCTTTTAACTTTCAGAGCCGAAGCGAGTGCTTCTAACTTCACGGAAGTTCAGCTCAACTAAAAATGCTGTGTTGAAAATGTAATGGAAATATTTATATTCATGTGTATATAAAACCATATGTATACATGTATATGTATACATGTATATGTATGTGTATATATATATATATATATATATATAACAATAATAATATAGAATATATATAATAATATATATATAGATGTGTATATATAGATGTCTACATGTTATATATAAAGATCACTGATGCTTCTCAGCATCACTGACAACTGTGTCGCTGACTACAAGCGCCGCGACTCCATTCAAACGCCATTGCTCTGCTGATATAATCGGGCTAGAGCTGCACAGCTCCACCACCCCGCTCCTTCTCGCCGAATGTGACTGTAAAACCATTTGCTAGTAATGTTCTTTCATCCTTGATGTAAGTCTGATTGAAATTTGCTCAAATCCTTTTTTAACTGTGGGCTTTGAAGTACACTCGAAATCCTAACGGCATGTTTGTCCTCCTGCTGCAAGGTGGTTCTGGCGTCCATCTGGCTACTGGGGTTCATTATAGCTGCGGTGCCACTGATGAATGAGGATTTGTTTGGAAACTACTATGGACGTAATGGGGTCTGCTTTCCCCTGCACTCTGACAGGCAAGAAAAACCTACCGCCAAAGGATATTCAACTGGGATTTTTCTGGGTAAATTGAAAAAAAGATATGTCATGTTCTCACGTAAAGTCATCACCCGTTGAATGCTGACTTTAACAATGAATTCAAAACTTGGCCACAGCTTTTTTTGTGTGAAACTAATGAAACATTCTTTCCCTCCAACGTGAAAAATAAAAACACTGGGCTATGAAAATAGTGAGCTTTAAATGCAATGAGCGATACTTCTGCTTATCATGGAGACATAAAAAATAAAACCTTCTATATTATTATCGTTATATTATTTTGTGAGGATGTATAGTTGAATGTGATTTATTTTGCTATTCTGCTTTATTTTTTCATCCTAACAGTTTCAGTTCAGTTGAAGAAAGCATTAGATTACATGAATTATTTTACAAATTGCAAAATCACCTAATGGCCGAAGCAAGGATTTTTTTTCCCCTTTATGCTGCAATGAGCAGCAGGCATGAACACGGAGCTGCCTCCGACACTGTGGCCGGTTCTCTTAATACATTCAGGCAATATGTCAGATGGTTTCATTTATACTGCTTCAACCCCAAAGAGGTACAATTATCCGCTAATCGCTAAGATTAGAAAAATGTCCCAAAAACAATATAAATATGTGAAAAAAAAGATTTCAACCAGCGACCACTTTAAAATGTTGCTCAATCATCAAAGCATCAGAAATAATCATTTGATAGTATCATTTACTATAATATATCAGTGGGAGTTTTTTTTCTGCTGAATATATCCTTAAGTATATATTTCTTTTGAACGATATTATTGGTACTTTTACTGAACTTCCCCCCCCTGTGTTTATGTGTGATTTATCTGCATTTCTTTAGGTCTAAACCTGGTGGCATTCCTGGTTATTGCCGTCTCCTACTCCAGCATGTTCTACTCCATCTATAAAACTGGTATCAATGCCACAGATCTGAGGAGCAGACTGCACAGAGATGTGGCTGTTGCCAACAGATTCTTCTTCATAGTGTTCTCTGATGCCCTCTGCTGGATTCCCATATTTTTGGTGAAGATCCTCTCACTATTGGAGGTGGAGATACCGGGTAAGAAATGATTCTGTGTTTGCATTGACAGCTGCCACACACCAGTGATCTGCTGCCTACCCTTTACTTACTGAATAGCGTAATAAGAAACATCCACTCACTGCTTAAACGTGTGGACGGCTCTGCTCCTGTTTTCCTTTAGGCACCATCTCTAGCTGGATGGTCGTCTTCATCCTACCCATCAACAGCGCTTTGAACCCCATCCTTTACACCTTGACCACCAGCTTCTTCAGAGAGCAGGTGGAAGTCTTACTCTGTCGTTGGCAGAGGAGACACATTCTGAAAAAAGACCGCAAAAGCCTCACCTCCTCCACAATCTTCATGGAGACGCCACGTCCTCCCTGTTACCAGCCACCAGCCTACGTCCAGAAGTCGGCACACGCCGGCGCAGATCCCCGCTACGCCTGAACCAAGGCCGGGACCTTTCCTGGCGCTTTGTAAACCTGCCTGTCAACGGGCCTCTTGCCGGTTCTGACTTCACGCTGCTACGGGGAAGTTGCACTGCTTCAATCAAGCTGACTTTCCAGTAGAACAAGATTATCAATCACAAGCTCTGGCGTGGTCCATATTTGTAAAAAAAAAAAAAAAAAAAGAAAAAGAAGAAGAAGATATATACGGATGGGGACAGCCCTTTGGGGTTCAGTGAAGATAGGAATAACAAAGAAGCTGATGAACACTAGCAGATACTGTACATTTCCACCCCGAGGAGCATCACAACGGACTTTTGAGAGAGAGAAAACGAGAGAGAGGGAGAGCGAGAGAGAGGCACAGCCAAATATCTCCCTCATCTCAGAGACAATATTTTCTACAAAGTGAATTATGGGTCAAAGTTCACTGAATCACTGAGAAATACTTCTTTTAACTGAGGAATATCTTCAAGGACAAATGGTTTCAGTCTAAACTAAAAACAAGAGGCAAGAGTCTGGGATTTCATAAACTCACACATGGTTTATGGAATTATACTATTGTCAAAATACAAATGAAACATTAATTAATGGTCACATAATGATGATGTAGTTCAGCGGGCATCTTTTTTCTTTCATCTGCCAGTTGAAATGTAGCAGGTTAAGATTAGAGTTGGTTAAACAATTTAAGGTATTGTAAGGTTATGCGATTAAAATATTCCATGACATTTTCTGCTTCTTCTCTGTCCATCTTTTTTAAATTTCTGTTCAAATCTATTGCACCTTTATTGCCTGATTTTACAGTGCTGCATGAAAAAATGTTAAATAAATCCCACAAATTATATTTATTCATACAAAAATCTACAAATTAAAAGACAAATAGCACTTTTGAATGATCATATTAAACACTAGTATTCATTTTACTAATAAAAAGCTTTCAAATTTCAAATAATTTCACCTTTAATTAATGGTTTCCCGGTGATGATTTAAACTGGATTTTGAATTGTATCAAAATGTGTATTAGCCATTTGTTTAGTGAATTAAGGCAGGATTATAATTTCATGTACTAAGCACCGAAGTGAATTTCCAAAAAAGGTGAGCGAGTGAGTTTGACAAATCGACAATCAGTGGATGTCGTGCAGCAGTCACGTGTAGCAGCAACTTCCTGTTCCCCAATGAATGTAAACTGATGCCCATTTCTGCAATACTTCATATTTTAATGTAATGACTAATGAGTGTAATGTGATTTGTTTCCCTGACTTGTTTACTTGACATTTTTTGCAACCCATCTGCATGTACTTTTCAATTGAAACTGAATTAAGTGTGCAACACAAGGGGAGGGGGGGGTCCATCACAAAATACAAAGACACATAACAAAAGATATGCGGTACACTATGTGCTTTGTGCTAATTCTAAATCACAGCCAATGTGCTGCAGCATCTTGCTACCATTAAGTCATACTTTTAGACCTCCTGATTGCATGACTGACCTGAACTGGATTAAAATGGTCAGTTACAGCATGCTGCGCAATTCACTAATCCGTACATCAGGACTTTGTTCGGTTCGGATCTTTTGTCACTGGGCGACATCAGCTGGAATTACGTTTTATGTCTCTATTTATACTTTTTATACTGATAAACTGTATAATATACTTTTGTTTTTGCTGCCTTTTTACAGTTTGATTCAAGGACAATCAAGAACCAGATAATGGTAAAAGACAACCAGGACGTTATATAGGTGTGCTGATTTCTAAAGCAGTATGCCAAGGAGTGAAAATTACTCTCATGAAATAAGGACTATTGTTTCTGTGCAGGTTTATATTTGTTGTACAACATCTGGAGTCTGTCTTGTTGGTGTTTGTTATGTAACGTGTTTGTTAGAGGTTTGTTGGTGATTTTATGTTCATTTGCATCCACACAGATATCGCCCTTCGACTGGGTTAATAAAAGAAAAAAAAGAGACCAAACCTCAAGTACCTTAAAACATTTACCCCCTAAAAAAATGGAACAAGCTGACAAAGAAGACACCAGTATGCACACACACTTGCTCACTCACTCCCTCACACACACAGACACACACACACTCACGCACAAACAAAAACACGCAATACTCACGCTAAACGAACAATTCTGTTCTAAAATTATAAGTACCTGCACCCAATAGAGAGATGAAGCACTGACCCACTTCCCTGTTCTTCTTAAAAATGGTAGAGCTTTCATACTCCAAACTGAATGTAACATTTACCGTTGAGGACAGAAATCAGTTTCTTTCATTTTACATTATATTATGACTCAAAACTGCATTTCCCATGACCATGATCAAAACTTTATCATATAGTTGGTTGAGAATGAGCATGTATGCAATACGACAGATTCCTAATGCACAGATTTTTTTTCAGCAACCTTCTGTTAACTAATTGATTTGATACATTTGAATACTTTTGAAACATGGGTGGTGTAGAAAACCCCCACACGATAACACCAAGAAGGAGACTTACTCTATGAAGAACATGTTGATTTCACTCTATCGTCAAAGGGAAGCGGTCCATTTCGTCTCTTGCTCTTGTGCAGCAGCCTGTGGGAAACGCGTCTGTTCTCGTGTCTTTTTCTTTTTCTACAGCCCCTTCATCACTTCATTTGACTGCACCTGCGGTGCTCAGCATCCCGCCTTGGCAGGTGTTCTACCCTTGGACCTTGTTGCATCCTTAGCGACACGTCGATGGACACCGCCAACAGCCAATAGGAAACGTGCACAGTCTGCGCCTCGAGATCCTCGCCATCCAATTGGTTGCTAAGGGCGGGGCCCTGTCATCCCCAGCAGTAGTGCTGTCAGCCGGGGCAGCACGACTACCGGAGGAGAGAGACGAAACGGATTGATGAAAACAGGCCACTACATCACATAAACAAAGAACCAGTGCCAAGATATGGTCCCGTAGTTGCCACAGTCGACGCAGACAAGGTACAGTTGGGTTTAATGTCGTTTTAAAGCCGTGTCCGGTGCTGTTTTAATGGTGCTGTGTTGACTACAAAGGCAAACCGAGCAACGTCTCGCATAAACATCGATACAACGTTAACTATCACGGGGGGTCGAACTAGCTCGTAGGCTAACGGTACCGAGTTAGCTAACTACAGGCGTCGCTGGTGATGGTGTTCGACAGGCACTTTACGCGCAATTAAATGTGAGCAACCTATAATTAAACACCCTCCGCGTTTCCTTGGTAGGACTCACACGGCGAACAAAGCCGCGTCGCTTCGTGGGGCGGACGAGCCGGGCAACAGTCTTCGTGTTGGTCCGAGGCGGCGGTTGTAAAAGACACACTTGGTGTGCAACGGTGGTGGGAGATAATGCTAACATGCGCCACCGTGCTGACTTATGACGTTAGCTTACGACCCAGCCGGTGTCACCATTGCCGGGGGTGGCTAACGCACACGCACCGTGGGCTTTAGTAAACACGGTACACGACATCTCGTGGTGTGTCAATGCATTATTCTCCCCCTCCTCCCCCTCCTCATTGTGGAAATGAAAAGCTAGTTTTTTGAATTAACGGAGAGGCTTCAGTGAATATTTACATCATTTTACGTCATGTATTATTCACGTGCACTCCTCTATACAGCTCTATTCCGAGCTGTTTAATTTCTTGGTATTGCACGTATATTGAATATATATATATATATATATATATATATATATATATATATATATATATATTTAAAAAAATGAATTGCATATATATATATATATTTTTTTTTATTGGGTTGATATTGTGCCGCTCTGGAAAGATATACACCACTGACTTTCCAGTGAAGTTAATTATCATGGTTTATCACACCTCTTTCCTTTGCTTAATTTTTTAATTTTCGTCTATTCATGCCCCCATTTTAAGTCAATTATTCCTTCATTATTCACCCCCTCCCTCCCTTCCTAGCCCAGTCATCTCCCTCTCCATCTCCCCAGCTGTTTGGCACTGCTGGTCAGTTAAGGCGACCCAGTTTGCTCCATTGTTCTGTGTCTGGACTGAGTGACACACACACACACACACACACACACACACACTCACAGAGCATGTGTCACCGCGCTTCCCCTCACTCCCATATGGGGTTCTCTATTTTTTGCCCCCATCTTCCAGTTGACGTACTCCCTTGATGTGTTATCGTGAAGTTGTCTCTGGTTGTTTTAAGCAGTGAAGCAAGAATTCAGGGGAGCCACATAAAGGGTTTCAGAGAATGTGAGGATTCTCCATTGACTTAGATGTAGTCATCTTTTCTAATCACAATATTCATATAAAACAAATAGTTAGGAAAATGATTGAAAAAATATTAGATTTACCGATGGATTCTTTCCTCTTTCAGAGACCACGTTGACACAAATCACTAGATTCATTTCCATACTCAAATGTCATATTTGATATGACACCCTGTTTTGGAAGTTAAATCATGATGGTACAGTGCGGTTGCAGCAGTGACAGTCTTGTTGTCCACGGTTGTAAACCCTGTGAACTACGAGCAAGAAACCGAACAGAAACTGTGTTAGTCCACCCTCGCTGCCCACTGAAGCATGGTCTCAGAGGATGAACTCTCTTTGGTTCCCATAGATACCTGCCGGCACCTCACTCCCACTGGCTTGCATAACCCGGTCCACGCATAAACAGAGACGTCGGTGCACACTGGCATTCCTCGGCACCACACTCCCTTTCTGGCTTTGTCTCGGGTGCTTTTGGAGAAGCGATAGGGGCTTTATTTTATTGTCAAACTCATTTCCACAATTTTGCTAATAGAATAGCTCTTATCAGATAATAATAGGTAATCAATAATCAGATGAGCCTGGTTGAGTCATGTGTTGACGTAACTATCTAGACGTCTGGTTGAGAATGAATTAATTTGACTTGTGTGTCTTGGGGTGTTTGATTTAGGATGTGATTTTAGGACTTCCCATAATTAGTCGGGGAATGTTGTTTTACTGATATTAGCTTTGACGGCACTGAGGCTGTTAGTGGAAGCATTAATCTGCAAATTACAGACCCCAGAGATCTTCTTCACATATCACTCTCTCTCTATATGTAGAGCCCCTTCGCCTTTTTGTATATCAATATCCACAGGCTGCAGGGCATAGTGTTTGCATGTGGACTTATCATGGGCTAATATAGGTGAATGAATCATTTAATGAATAATTTAACGTGGGACTGCACAAATGTGACGAGTTGCATGAGCTGAATTATTATACATCTAATGAACTAAAGGGGGCACCATAGTAGAGCCGATGTGGGCCTGACTATGACTATGATGATAGTTAGCAGTTGTACTCGGCTACAACTTGTGGTACTTGGTACATTTCATTCCATGAGACGACACCTGTGAAATACCCAAAATATGTTCAGTTAATTTTAGTTTAGATTATCTTTATGACCTTATGCCCAAGCTCGGTTCCAAGAGGTCTACGGTCTTCATCAGTTGGTTCAGAGCTTCAAGTGAAAATGAAAGCCCACAACTGCCCTGATAGCAGCTAACAACCAGCAGCCTCAGGCTCAACACCTGTCAAGAGGAAAGTTGCAAAATCAGTTTCCAAACAACCAGCGCAAAAGTGAAAGTATAACTTTCTAGTTGTGGGAACCCTGAGCGCACTTGTCAGTTGATAGTGCGCAGATAATATTCAGAATTTTAAAAACACTTGTTACTTATATGCTATCAATATCTCCCATTAAAAGTAGGCTCTGTGGGGGCGTTTGTGAGCGAGATGGGGAGTGAGACGCACATTTCTGTGCTCCTGCCAACTGCAGCTCCTACTACACAAATACCTGAATAAAAGCTTGCTCAACATAAATGCGTTAGCAGCTAATACTCTCGTCACAGGCTTTATAAAGTGGTCAGATGTGGCACTGATTTAGGACACGCTTTTTGGAGAATGCTTACTGGCTCATCTTGTAACCCAGATGTAAACCGTAAACACAGTTGGGAACTTCTTAGATTTATTAACAGGTAATTTTAAACACAAACTAAGGCTTAATATCAAGTGAATCAAAAGCACATCTCTCGCGGCCTGCTTTTTGACTTAAAACATTCCTGCGAGAACGAGGTAATGGTTTCATATTTCTGTCCGATTGGCACTGCTGTGTCTTTGTCAAGTCAACCTCTTCCTCGTTCCGTCTCCACAGACAAAAACACGGAGACCATCAGATATGATAAAACTGTGAGGATGTGAGGGACAGTCTGGGTTTGGATGAAGTACTGAGTAAAAGGGCATAGACAAAGAAAGGAGTATGTGAAGGGATTGGGCGCTGCGGCAGCGGACAAATTATAGTTATTAAGACACTTTTGCTGTTCATCCAGATTCTTAGCCCGTGGTGTGTGTGTGTGTGTGTGTGTCTGTTTGGGTGTGTTTGTTGTCCCAGCCACCCAGAGCATGTCTGTACAGCTACTAAAAGGCATCTCCTAACTCAAGTTCAGGCTGATTTATGTGCAACATCGACATACTTACTTTAGAAATTGAATCTTTATGATTATGAGTGGTGTGAGAATTGACCTTGCGGGAATTTTTGGGGGTATACAAAATAATATTTTTTATTCACCTTATTGTGTTGGACAGATTATGATATGTGTTGTTTGTCATCAATGCACCTTGTGTATCAAACGAGCGACGAATGGCCGTTGCTTCTGTCTCGTGTCTCTACCGTCATCACCCCCTCCTTCCTCCCAGCGGCCTGCTTCATGTTTGCCAACACATTCCTGAAGTTGATTGGGTAACCTTTGTGTTTTTCTTTCACCGGTCGGTCGCAGGGGTTGTCAGTTAATGAAAGGAAGAAAACAAAAAGAAGCAACCTCCTGTTTGTGGGTAAGAGCGAGTGCGTCTGCCTCAATACTTGCTGTGTGACTTCCTCGAGGGACGGCCCGCCTCTCCAACTGACTTTGGCACATTGTCCCCCCCCCCCAGCCCTCGAGCTCGTTGGCCATCCTTTAACTATACCCGGGCCAGGTGGATGCCGGAGAAGTTGTTAAAAATGTCCCTGAAGAAATCTCACTTAAAAAGGTATATTTTAATAAAGATAGGAGGAAGTTATCTGCCATTTAAATAACAAAAAGTTTTATGTGCATCAACTTGTTTTCCAAAAAATACGGAGAACAGTTTTAAGACAGATGTTTTCTAAGATAATCTACACCGTCGCTCATTCGTTGTGTTTATTCAAACGTGCGTGGTGGTGGAAAGATTTGTTTTTTTCCAATCCTCACTCTCTCTCACACACACACACACACACACACACACACACACACACACACACACACACACACACATACAAGCTTTGGGGCAAGGCGATGATGTCATGACAATAGTGTCATAAACAGCAGGAAGTCCCCTCAGGGTAGGTGTCTCTTGAGAGATACTAACTAGCCTACCTGCAGAGAAAGAGAGCGTACGATTCGGGATGAACACAATTGTGACGATTGTTTGACTTTATTCACCTTTATTCACCTTATGACCGGCTCAGTGCCTCCAGTGAGTGTTAAAAGGCTTTCTCTTCCCTTTTTGGGGAAAAAGAAGTGTGGAGGCAGAAGGTGCATGTGTTCTTGAGAGGGAATATTGGGCAGCATTACAGGACCACATGTAATTAGGGGCGGCCAGACCAAAACACAGCGGCGTACTTCCTCTAAGATGGTTTGTGTAGATAAGCCACAATGAGGTCATTTGGCTTTTGAAGTGTTTATTTGTCATAAAGAAAAACTTCTACGGTTTAACTTTGCGTGTATGTGTGTCTTCAACCTTTGTAAAACAGATGAGTATTTAAATATGTGGCCGCTTAAATATGTTTTTGAAATACATCTGCTAATCGAGACTTTTAACAGAACACTGCGTTCAGGATTCTTTGTTTTTGGCTTTGCCCTCCCCCCCTCCACCTCCCCACCTTCCGTAAAGGGGTGTGTCTGCCCCCTGTAATCCTACACCATTAACACATTGAGCTTACTGTAACTGGCTAAACAGCCTCGACCAGTGAGAGCAGAGACGCCACCGCCCACCTGTCCATGTGTTGGCTGTTTGAATCAAGCACAAGCATGCCGTGCTACACTTCTTCACTTTGAGCGAGCCCAGAAAGAAGCCGCTCCGTGGTTGCTGAGTGACAGGAGGGAGGTGGCTGGAAAACCCCAGAGAGAGAGAGAGTGAGAGAGACAGACAGAGAGAGAGAAAAAGTATAAAGAAGACGGTGATCGGGACCGGGGATAAGATAACCTCCCACATCACCCAATCAAGGTGCTGTTGTTGGAATTGGATCCCTTCCTTCTTCCTCACTTGACAGCGGAGACACACAGCTGGGTCGCAGAGCGGCGAGAGAGACCGGAGGGAGAGAGAGAGGAACAAGGAACCACGTTAGAGCCAAAAGAGAGCACAAGAGGATGATGGCTGGACTATTTTCTTTCGTTTCAAAGCAAGAGTGAGGGACTCCGGAGGGGAGAACGTGAACTCTCAGGAGGGACGTGTATCTGAAACAACAAAGCAGTGAGCTCACCGGCTCTGGATTGAATGAAGACAAGAACCCTTCTCCAGAAAAAAGGGGATACCTAAAGAAAAGGACAAAAAGTAGATAAAGAAAACAAAAGTGGAATTCCTTTGATTCTCCTTTTTCTTTAAAGAGTAGTTTTTCTGGAACTAAGCGACTCGTGTATGTTGTGTGGTTTTTTTGGGATTGCTAAGTCTACTATAGAAGCATCATGTAGAGCGTCTCCCAACGAGCTCTGAGGTGGGCAAGTTTTCGACAGGAAACAACAGAGGAGGGGAGGTCGAGCTCCTGTGGGTCGCGGAGACATGTCACTAGAAGACATGTCACTAAAAGACATGTCCCGAGAAGTCGCAAGGAGCACCGTGAGTCTCGGGGCCGTGAACGGCACTTCGGTCCACTGCAACTGCCACTCAGGTCTGGAGCCGGACATCCAGGGCCAGGATGGGGCCGTCATGAAGCGCATTGCCTCCTTGCCCGTGGACATGTTTGACCCCAGCGACTTTACCGGGAGGTTCACCAAGATCCAGTGGCCCAGAAAGAGGACCAGGATCATTGACCGTAAGTGCAAACCGTCAGGCATTGGTGTTTTTTGTGAAAACAACAAGGTGAGAAAACAATTTGCCTGCAGGAGTGTGTGACGCGGAACAGGTTGATTTTTGAATGTGAGCCGCCTTTGGTTGTTTTTGGTCTTTTTTTTTCGTGTGCTGGAAAAGGTGGAAAAGCTGGTCGGACATCAAGTTGAAAGAATGATCCTCGACTCCCACCCTACCCCCCAGCTGGAATGTGGGCTGGGCTTTTTACACAACCTGCGATGGTTCAGATCTCTTACTACCTGTCGCCTCGGCGAGATATCCTCCACTCTGTGCATTTAAGAACTCCACCTGACTAGTGTCATTGTACTGGTTTCTTTAGAGCCCGTGAAGAGTGATACCTTCTCTGTTTAGAGAGAAACGGCACGACACTTCTCCACTAATCGTCTTTATATGTAGAGTCGGAGGAGAAAAAAAGGACATGTTTCCCCTAGGTTTAAAACTTCAGGAGGGGTTGTAGTTGGGCAAACGGTTCGGCCGAGCGGGGAGCGTGAGGGGACGGGGGGGACTCTGAGTTGAAGGCCTCGTCAGGCCCAAATCATAATGTACATGTTATGCCATTGTGCAGAGTGAATCAAAGTTACAGTATTGATATAATCATCTTTTTAACCCTTAACTCTTAACTCATGGATGATCTGAAAATGAGGAGAGATACGTGCTGGTATGTTAGATAGCCTAGCGTTCTTTCAGCGCACCAACGGCACACGTTATCATCTACTCAACTATCTTAAAAGACCGGTCAAAAAACAACATGTTTTTTTTTAGATACCATCACCTGTAAAAAATATCCGTCAGAGTCAGATCCCTAGTAAGGTAGTAAGACAGCTATCTTACTGTTAAGAGTTTTCGAACACAGCCAGTACCTCCACTGTACAGTAGCCCATCTCCCGCTCATGTCAGCTCAGAATTGAGCTTTTCTCCAATGATAAGCTGTCAGTTTCTTAATGACTAGCAGCTTGTTTGTCTTATCGATAATATATTTAGCCCAGTAATATCATCAAAACTTACCTGAGTCGACCTGCTGTAGTGTGAGAAGTGGCCCAACTCGCGCTTTTTGATGGACCACGAAAGCTGTGAATAATCGGGGTGACTTTTGTGTGGACATTCATACATCCTACTCTCAGTGGTGTAAAGTCTGTGAGTCTACTGTATACAAATACATTTGGTATTAAAATGAACATGGCTTCAGTTTACCAAGTAATCAATTTGCTAGGTAATGACAGACACTCAAAAACAACAGAACGTTTTATGTTTACGTTTATGTTTCTGGCAGACCATGTTCCCAACCAGCTGCATCCAGGGTCCAGCTGAGCTAGGCGTGCATAGTCTTTTTCTCAACTACATTTAAGTTCCCTGTTATATGCTTTTGCAAAAAAACTTTTTTTTTTTAAATTCCCCACATTCGTCAGGAAAATTTCCGCCCCTTTGCAAACCTAGTCTGGAGTGAGGTGATTCCTGTGAAACAAAATACCACATGTACAAACCTGTTTCAGGAGAAATGCACTTCTCAATTAATGAGCACGTCAATCATTAAATTCAAAGTGTCGACACACATGGATGCAACAGGCTTCTATGCTGTGATAATGTGTGGCTTAGATGCTGGAGAGACAGGTATGCCTGGCATGAAAACTGCTGACGCACACACACACACACATTCTGCACTAGATTTATCTATTTGGTCAGCCCAGCTGTGTCAAGGAGACACCACTGTGTGAACTGTGACCCTCAAACAGTCCCTCTGTGGCTGCGTGGCTCTGCTTCATTGTGATGGACCAGTTAACACGCACAAGCACATGGCATAAGAGTTCACTGAATGCGTACGTGTGTGCATGCATGCATGTATGTGTGTGTGTGTGTGTGTGTTTGGAAAAGTAACATTCAAACAGCTGGCATGCCCAGGCCCCTGCTCAGAATGTGAGGAATCCTAGGACCTCCACTAGGGGGTGTGTGTGTGTGTGTGTGTGTGTGTGTTTGTGTGGGGTGTATCTGCAACCCTTATGAATGGGTGTCGCTCTGTGGCAGTTCTGTCCCTCTCCCCATTGTAGGGGCTGAGTTAGAATTGATAAGAAGATGAACAAAAATCTAATGCTCACACACATTCGTCTCTGTTCCATTTCTCTTGAATCCTGGGAGAACTGTTGCTCTCCTCCGCGGCCCCCCCAAACAACTTGTGTCATCGCGTAGCGTTTGCCCACGCATAACATGAAACCTCCCACAGCCTTTTTACCCAAAAAGGGAGGAACGGGGTCAACAAACAGCAACCCTTGGACGTGTTCATACTTTCTCGTGAGCATGAAGAGATGACACAGAAGACGAAATAATGTTTAACAACCGCCTTTGAGTTTAGCTGCGTGCTGCACACAGCAGGAGAACGTTTTTTTTATCAAAAGTCCAATCTGCCTCACTTTTTTGCAACGTTAAACGCGTTCAAATGATACTCATTAAGTCAGCACGAAGGCCTTCTCTATATTCCTCCTCCTCTGGGATTAGAGCGTAATTGTCTGTTAATGTGAACCAGGCCATCCTGTGCTCTGTGGCGTTCCCGCGAGCCTCCGCTGCCTCGCGTGATACCACGTAGTACCCCCCCTCCTCACCCGCTGTCCTGTGGCACTTCCGCAGTTGGTCCGGGGAATTGCACAATGACCCTAATTATCCACTTGTGCTTCCACAACCCTAACCCGCCAACCGGGGCGTCACTGTCACAATGGCCGCCATGCCTTATCGGTTCGAGGAGAAGGGAAAGCATTTCATTTTTTCACTCCACGTTGTCATAACTGTGAGCAGCAATGCTGGAGCTCTATGAATGCATTGGAATGGTAGGTCAATATTAGCTGCAAGCAAAGGACGGGTGACTGTTGGGAGTTTTGGCCGGCGTAATTAGCGAAGGAGGTGAGTGACCAATTAAAAGTGGGTGCGGCGGTAAACTGGTTGAAATGGTCATTCCGAGACGTTTTATCAGGCAAGCCCGGTAGCTGCGTTGTTTACTCACTCAAATTTCCCAAGCCAAGATAAAAAAAAACATGTAACTACAAGAGCAGATGTTATCAATGATTTCTTAGGCTGCAACTATATTTGCAAAATCGCCCAGTGTCCAGAATCATTGCTGCTGAAGTGAGCACATGAGCAGGAATTGAATCGCCAATTCAGTTGATTTAGTGGAGCAGCTTGTAGAACGTTGTGTCGAAAATTGTCACAAAGAGTGTGTTGTTTCACGACCTGACAAATCATCACCTGCCTTTGGTTGGCAGGGTAAAACAAATGTGCTCTGGTTAGAGCTACACCCCTGAAAAACAAACAGCAGCCGATCCATCTCGTAGTTCTGTGAGAGTCAGAAACAGCAGAAAACAGTTTTTTATTTGTAACGCAGTGGAGGAGTTGTCCACTCCCTCACACTGTTTCCCCGCACAACCTCCCAAAAGCCTTTCCTCTACCACTCAGACAACATAAAATGAGGCTAACTAGTAAACAAGTGCAAGCTATTAATTGCCATGGGAGTATGTTGGTCACAGTTGTTCATTGTGTGTTATTATTTACACACGCATGAATATGGTACCTGATGTTTCATATTAGAACTCCTGCGTCAAACCAAAATAAAAACCCAGTGGATGGGGGTCATGTCAACACAAGCCCTCTCCATCTCCCTCCATCCCCACTTGAAATTAATTTATTATTGGGCATCATATAGGGAACAAGGACTTATTTTGTACACAGGAATCACAAAAAAAATATGATGTTTGAGAGAGCATCAGTTAAATAAAAAAACTAAAGACAATTCATCGTGCATTGCGCTGTGGGACAAAAGTGTCTAAAATATATATTCAGACCTCGGTGAGAATATACTGTACCTGCAGCACGAATTCATTAAGCCCCTTATTATTGTTCCTGACTACTGGTTGGTACTGACTGCCAATCAGTGCTGCTCTAGCCTCATTGGTCCACACTAATTGTGAGTCAGAACAGAACCAAAGTGATTGGGAAACATTTGATGTCCGTCCTTTTTATTTCTATAATCTTGACTTCATTATCCGTCCTTCCACTGTCTGCTCAGTGTCCTTCCCTCCGTACAGCGGCATCTACCGTATGTTATTGCATCCCTCCCTCCCTCCCTGTTTTTCTCTCTCTCTCTTGTTTCTTCCTCTCAGAGGATTGGCTGTTGGCGTCTACCAACATCTGTGTATCACTGTCCTGAGAGAGCAAAACAGAGAGGGGATGGGGAGCGTTAGCCAGCAAGATAGCAACGCAAAGCGCAGACGAGGCTGATTGCCTTTTTTTTTGCCTCATTCTCTTTGACACACACACACACGGTTTTGTGCACATGCGCACACACAGAGTGGGACGCACTCGACAGCAGAGAGACGCAACATCCGCATCGCCGGCTGTGCCCACCCGCATCCCTCTCTCTCTCTCTCTCCCAGCCCCTTCTCTCCCTTCCGTGGCATCCTGCCGTCCTGTCCTCCCTCGGCTGTCTGTCACCGTGGCGACACAGCCTCCGCGGCCATGGCGACCAGCCAGCAGGATTCGGGCTTCTTTGACATCAGCATCAAGTCTCTGCTCAAGTCCTTGGGAGGGAGTGAGTACAGCAAACCACATCGCAGTCACTGACGCTGGCGCGATCAGACCAGAGCACTGACTACGCATGTTTGGGTTTTGTTAATCTGTGTTGCAGGCGGCATGCAGCATGATCCACCCTGTCAATATCTGGCAATGTTACGTAATGGAATAATAGAAGACGGAGGGTTGAGCGAGAGTAAACAGCCCCCCTGGTTTAGTTGAGAGTAAATCTGGCGGTTTTGTCTGTACAGCATTTTTATTCAAACAGTCTCTGACTTTCTTCAATCTCCGTGCCTCGGCATCAAAAGTGAAACACGCAGACTGTGTTGACATTCTGTCAACTATAATACAAGGGGCTCTCACAGTCATCTTAATCAGCTTCCCAGTCACTGAGCCATTGTTTACCAAACAGAAAGTATGGCTACCGTTTGGCACGCCGAGGCAGTCGGTGATCAATGCCCAACAGCAACATCATCTGCGTCCGTCGCCAACTGGACACGCTGTACTTTCCCCAATTTCAACTCCAGGCTCATGAACCTGCGACGTGACAGTAAGCAAAACGGCACCGCTGCTTTATTAATGGGACTCAATACAATCGGGACCATGCAGCCTGCAGTTTAGCCGCAACGTTTCTTGCTTGTGGTCATCGCCGTTTTTACACGTAGACCATGTAACGGAACACTGCTTTCACTTTAGCTTTCATCTCTCCACGTACACGTATGTGTGGGGTCCTTTGTTGTGGGATGCTTTGAAGTTATATTTCGAAATCGTCTTTGTGTCGCGTGTCATCAGCCTGCCTGCCCCATGTATGCGGGGGTAGCCGTTTAGCGGTGTGCTGAAGGTTACTGTCAGCAGGGGCTATGTTGGTGTGAGGATTACAGAGGAGTTGCAGGGGATGTGTTGATTTATCTCCCCCCGCATCCCTCCCGCGGCCATTTACGTGACATAAAAACAAAAAAAAACCTCAGGAACCATGACGAGATGGGGACGGACCGGTGAAGGACCTAATTTAGTCGCCTCGGTTGGCCCGCCCCCCCAAGGTCGTGAAGATGAACACGATCAGAAGGCTTTGCTTTGCACTTCCAGCAGGAGTCACGTACTTACTGAATGTAATTGCTAGATAAACAGCTGACCTCATCTAGTTGAACTTGTTCCATCTCATGCCAGCGGTACACTTGTCTGGGCCTGTATCAACTACCTCATCTCACACACACACACACACACACACACACACTTACACACACACACTGCAGACAAGCTAGCTGGTTAAAAGAACACAAAAGTAAACAAAAGGATCAACTCCTTTAAATTATGTTATGTAATTATATTTAATTTTCTGAAAGCCAATGGACCATCACCACAGGGTAGATGCCAGAATACATGAATCAAACAAGGACCTGTCACGTTTGGTTCTGTTCGGTCATGTCTGCGGCAGTCGTTGTGTTGGTGGTAATTGCCTGTTTTCTTTTTTTAAATGACTCATTGCACTGCGGACAAGCCGTACGAGCTGTACAGGATAGATTTGTCTTTTTATAAGCCAAGATGACTCGTTACGATGCTCACCGACCCAGGTCGACTTCCTGCGGTCTGGATTTCGACCTCTATGCCGATGACATGAGTTTGAAAGCCGTGGTCTTGTGTTGTCACACGCGCATGATGTCACATGAGTCATGACTCATCACTTCAGAATTCTTCTTTGTCGATATGACGTGATGGTAGAAGGTTAACCTGAATCTAGATATAAAGTACTAGTAAATAGTAACGAGGATTTACGACATCTATTGATCCTTGAATTTTTTGTGCCTCTGTTTATGCTGAATGGATGTCTTTTTGACATTTTGTTTAAGGTAATGTATGAAAAGAATCCTGTGATAAGTGGTAACAATTCTTGCAATACTGCAAGCAAGGCAACATATTTACATTTTTAAAATAATATTTAAGGGAAATTGTCATCTACAAAGAACATGTGGCGTATGCATAAAATCATAGTAAAATTGTGTTCACCTTTTTTTTAATGACATTAGTTGGATCGGCATCAACATTTATCACAGTCCTTTAACATCCACACTGCATCATAAAAACATAATATTGAGATATTCAAGTGCCTCTGTTATTTCACACTTCACTCTTGTCATTGCTGACAAAGAAAAGCATCAAACCTTCACATTTGAGAAGTAAGAACAAGTGAACATTTAGTTTTATTATCCGAATAGTTGCGGGTACATTTTATGTGCATCAATTAATCAACCGAACCATTTAGGTCCTCTACATCCTCCCCGTCTGCTTCACTCTCATCTTTCATTTTGGCATCCCGGGGCTATTAAATAAACCTTTCAGCATATGAAAATGTTACTAAAAAAAGGTCAAATTTTCATGACTAGAAGTGTTCAATTACTGCTGATTAATCTCTTGAAATGCTAAGTCATGCAATTGTTTACGAGGGTCCCGGGAAGTGCAACGGTGTGCTATATCGACCACTTTTATTGGAGACGTTACGTCCTCCTACTCGCATTTCTTCTCCCCAAGGCTCACACACAGACATGTATACATGTCTTAAATTCATGTCACATAGAAGCTTTACCGGATTATCTCTGTTTGGAGTCAACTTTATATTCTCTGAATTAGATCAGTGCCATTTACTTTCGGGTGTAATAAGATTACGGAGTTTTCCTGATCTGCCACTGTCTGCCTGGGAAAATTGTTGCTTACATGTGGGTCTTTCGCAAGTGTGCCGGCGTCAGTGTTTGTGTGTGTGTGTGTGTGTGTGTCTGTGTGCGGAGTGTGTGAGTGGCGGTCAGTGGGAGTGGTGGGTATGTAAGAGAGTGACCTCCAGTGGTCTAAATATAGCGCCTCCCTCCTCCCCTCGCCTCTCTCTCTCTCGGGGCAGTGTTGAAATTCCAACGCAACTCTTCTGGTCAGATCTCCACAAGCAGACTTTACTTGACTGCCACTGACAACCAAAAGGGCAGCCGCCTCAACCCTCGCAAAGAAGCGCTTTGTTTCAACGCAACTTCTCCAATGCGCGGGCTCCCGTGGTGGAGGGGGAGCTGTCGCGCCGCGCCGTGACAGCGGGCCGGAGCCGCAGCAGAAGCCAAAGTTGAAACCGATAGTTAGTCTCGTGTAGTTCTGGAGCATGGGGCCCTACGCAGCCTCGGATCTACCGCCGGAGCAGCGCACTGGAACATATCTCTTTCCCCTTTGGTAGAGTTCACTCATGACGGTGTTGGTCGTCTCTTCTGCTATTTTGAGGAGACAGGTCAGCGTCTCCTGTCTCCGCCGCGGTTGAGACACTTGGACGCACGAAGGCCGTTGAGTCGTCTCCACCCGCAGCGGTTTCAGGCCGGCGATGGCTCCCTGGGGTCTGCGGATGTTTCCCTCGGATTGAACGTGGGATACGGCTCGCTTTACCTGTCTGTCAGCTTTCTGGAGGATGGAGCTCCACACGTTCAGCTTTGGTTAAAGCTGCCATGGACAAATAGTTGGATGTTAAAGGCAACCTTCTCCTGTGGCTGCTGATTGGTCCGCAAGGAATTCTGTCTATTTGTCCGTCGTTGGAGCTTTATTTTACACCTTGTAGACGCAGCTACACCTCCACAACTCCCCACATCCTCTGGTGTCCCTCCTCCATCCCTCCGTTCCAGCCCATTTTACCCACGTCTACCCGCCGTACCATTGTTCCTCGCCGTCTGGCTGCCCGCACCATGGAAGTGCCAACTAGATGGAGCAGGGCTAGTGTCATCAGCTTCATCAAGGGCCTCGGTAAGCACGCAGGGGGTGCGTGCGTTCCAAGTGCACGCACGCACAGTGTTGCCTCGTTCGAGCGCTCGGCTTTCATACAAACAAGCCACTGTCCATGAGGCCCCCGGGGCCCGTTCTGCCCCGGAATCAGTGTTTACATTTCACCTCTCCACCGAGGTTGGGTCACGCGGTCATGAAAGGTCAGTTTGACCTGACACTGTTCACACACACGATACGCGGAAATGCTCAGGGGAATTATTGCTTTTTTTTAACCTTTTTGGAAAGTTTTTTATGCACATTGTTCCTTTCAGCATGTTCAGGGAATTTAATACTCAAACCCTCTTCAGTCATACAAGTAACCTTTTGAGTTTGTTTCTTTGGTAAACCACATTGGTTGACGTATGATAGATTTCCATACAAGTTGCACAATATCCACGAAGTTATTGCTTAAGTCCCCGAACTTTAACATAACAGACGCCATTTCTTAGAGTGAGGAGTTTGTTTTATTTTAAGGGCAAGCCAGTATTCCTAGAGACTCCTGACATGAAGTGCCCTGTTCATCCTAATGTCTCTCAGTCAAATCCCCGCGAGAATTCAGCCCTTCCCTATTTATCTTCCCCATGTGCCCAGGCTCCATAATGATGATGGAATCAGAGGGGAGGAATGAAAACATGACCTGCCCAGCACGTGTTTTTGTCTGTGTGTGTGTGTGTGTGTGTGTGTGTGTGTGTGTGTGTGTGTGTGTGTGTGTGTGCGCGTGTGTATATGTATATGTGTGCCTGGAGAGTGTTGCCTGTCAAGCTTGGACACACATTCGAAACAAACGAGTAATAACAAAGGAGTTTTACTTCACAATAATAAATGAAGAATAGATTTTCAAGGAGTGAGGTTTAGTAGGACGGGAGGCCGGAGAATGAGCAGGAGGTCTCAGCAGAGTCTTTGTATTGCAGCAATTTGAGCTGCAGAAGTGGTTGTGATGCCCAGATCACGGTTCTGCTCGGACCGACATGATATATATTAGGGTTGTCAATAGATTTTTGAAAAATAACAAATTAATCACACATTTTTTTGGAAAGACTTGAAAATTCTGCCTCGGCTGACTGACCTGTTCTGACTCCCCAGCCTCTCCAGTGGAACAGAAGCCGCCCCTCCCGCCAGTCAGTGGAACCTTGGGAGATAGGAAGGGTCCTGTCGTCATGGCGCCCGTCAACGTGGACCCTGAGAGCAAGCCGGGCGAGTTCGTCCTAAAAAGCTTGTTTGCCAACTTCACCTTGCTCTCCGAACGCAAGATTCGCATCATCATGGCCGAACCGCTGGTGAGTGACTTTCCGACCGTATCTTATTCTGTTTTGTCTCGGCGTCTCGTCCAGTGTCTCTCAGGTTGCTGCATCATTTAGGTGTCCATTTCATCTGATTGGGTCATCCAGAGCCCCTATATGTAGACTCTTCGTCAGTGGAAGGGAGGCCTGCAATGCGCCTCGGAGCTAAATAGTATATATATATATATATATATATATAGACCCTACCTCTTACTCAAAGTGGTGTAAGAGGTAGGGTGCAAAGCTTTTACAGTATGTTAAGGGCGCTTAGTGCTGAACACCTGATATGTTTCATGAAAGGAACATAACAAGGGCGGTGTCTAAGCAGCATGTTTGATATTTAGTAGGGGATTCTGTCCAGTCTGGCTTGTTTTAGGCCCTTAGCTGATAATCACATTTATATTTAGCACCAACACAGCGTCTCAAGTGTCTTCAATATTTTGAAGTTATACTTTAAAAGAAAAGAAAAAGTATGACATGGCACTAAATGGGTTTCATATATTATTTCATAAAGAAAATGTGGATTTTTTCCCAAAAAGGAAATCAATTACGTGTTGTTTTGTATGTACTAATACCCTTAAATAAAGCAAAAGTATTTCTTATCATATCCCTCGCTTGGTATACTGTCAAATTCTCAATTAGCAAAACGTTCGATATTTTCAGCTCTAGTTGTGATTACAAAGTTTCATAGCAAAATGTTTACCTGTTCTCATCTCCTTGGACATGTTTCCCCTTCTCTCCATTCTTATGTCGCAGGAGAAGCCACTTAACAAGTCTCTGCAGAGGGGAGAGGACCCACAGTTCGACCAGGTTTGTGTTGCTGATATGGACACATTTTACTCGCCACAGAATTGTTTTATTTTGGAAGTGGGATTAACTGCTCTCTCTCTCTCTCTCTCTCTCTCTCTCTCTCTCTCTCTCTCTCTCTCTCTCTCTCTCTCTCTCGCTCTCTCTTCTTTGCTCACCTTCACATGGCCCACTCCTTCGTTCGGTGCAGTTCATCAGCAGTATGAGTTCTCTAGCAGAGTACTGCCTGCCGTCCATCCTGAGGACTCTGTTTGACTGGTACAAGAGGCAGAACGGTCTGGAGGACGAGTCCCACGAGTATCGACCCAGGGCCAACACAAAATCGAAGAAGTGAGAGGACACAAACGGCACATGCCCTCGAGTTACATTTCATTCGGAGTAGATTCGGAGGTCTCAATTACAGAAACAAATAATACATCGTGAAGCTTAAAGCTAAAACACAACAAACTACCATGTCAGACGTACTTCAGTGTATTACTTTTCTTTCCTGCACTAACTGCATACAGCCTTGCCACACAAAAAGCATAAAAAAAGAAAATACACAAATGAACAGCAGAAGCTTATTTCCATATCTCAAACACACTGCACACTAAGTACACACAACAGCTACAAAATTACCCTGACGGTGCCTTCAATTAGTTAATGGTCGGAAATGTAATAAAAGCCCATTCTAATGTGTTGAGTACAAAGGCAAGTGTAAGAACAAACTGTTTCTTTGTTTCAGTGACGAGCAACAGAAAGACTACCTATTGGAGCGGAGGGATCTGGCAATAGACTTCATATTTTCTCTGGTGCTTATTGAGGTTTTGAAGCAGGTGAGTCTTGATTTAACACTTAGACAACATATCTCACTAGTCAGCATGAATGGGTTTCACTCCAAAAAAAAACGAAAGCCTGTTGTGAAACAGTATATCCCTCAATTGGAAGCAAAGCCGCACTGGTTAAGTACTATTAGTCTGGAAATGATTTTGGCTACTTAACTAATTCACGTGAACATGCAATCACTGCTGATGCTACTTGTTGTGAAGTGAAGCAATAAATTCCTGGGTAAGAGCGTATGGACGGAGAAAAGCAGGGTTAACATCTTCAAGATCTGTTGTTGTGGCCAACGGGAATCCGGGGCTTCAAAGACAGGCACACATTGCAGAATTTACTGCTTCAATCGAAGCAATCGAGTTGCTGTCAATGCCGATTGGACGGCCAAATACGACGCCGTGAATTCTCCCGTCAACCAACTTACTTGGTATTTCCTGCACCCGCTCCTGGTAGACTTTATCTAAATTTATCGTTTCGTATTTTGTTGTGTATTTTATGTTGACTTGTTGTTATGATTAAAAGTTCCGAGCCATCCAGTGAAAAGATGGAGATCGGAATGAAATAATAATACACTTTTCTCTTTTAATCCAGATCCCCCTTCATCCTCTTTTGGACGGACTCATCCAAGAAGTCATAAACCTGACATTCAAGCACTTCAAATACAAAGAAGGGTAAGTCAGATCACATGTAGAAGCACAACACATTTTCTTGAATGCATCGCATTTCAGTGGAATACTTTACTTCTTATTTCAAATCTTCCCAACGTATTGACGTGCGCCGTTGCCTTCAACATGCAATTTCTCTCTGCCCAGCTCATACAAATGTGGCAAATGTGTGTATTGTTCTCTCAATGTGAACAGCCACATACTGTGATGTTCATGTTTTGTGGTCACTTCTATCTGGGATAGGTATCTGGGACCCAACACAGGCAACATGCACATAGTGGCTGACCTCTATGCTGAAGTCGTGGGAGTTGTAGCTCAGTCCAGGTAACGTGCAAATCAGTGTTTGTACTGCTTCTTTGTGAGTGCTTGCGATTTAAATGTTTGTATATAAACAGCATCAACAATAAGATTGTTGTATTTTGCCGTATGCCCAAATATTTGAAAATAAGTTATAAATAAGTGGCAACCGATGTCATGAATGCCGTACCTCCGTTTTGAGTACAAGTGAGAAAGAAACTATGCCTGCTCTTGTGAGTGCTTGTGCGTGCTTTTGTTTGTGTGGATGTGTAAATGCCTGATGACCAATGAGGATAATGACGGTCCTCCGTCTGTCTGTCATGTTGTGATGACAGATGAGCACGGTTCGCATTTTCCAGGAGGTTATTACTGGGATGGAGTAGCTTTCACTGGATTGCTCAGTCTCTGCTGTCACACGCTCACACACAAACACACACATACCTGTATCTCTATTTTTCCAGCTCATTGACATAATTAGCTCTCCTTTCATCATTATTTGTTTGTGTTTCATTATTCACACACTGTGCTGTGAAAAAGTTATGCGTACTTTATGCGTATGCAGGCATTATGTGGGTGTTTGTGTATCTTATTTAAACACTTGCAGTAAACAGATGGATGATGACTGTTCCCCTTACTGAGCCGCTGTGGTAACCCCTGTGAAACACGCAAAGGGGCTGGCAAAAAAAACGCAGACGCCCAAAGAATCAGTGCACGCACACACATGCACATTCCCTCCAAATCATCTGTCCAGATGCCATTCTAAACATAGGGCTAGCACAGCGCTTTTGGTCAAGTCAATTTGGTTGTCGGACACAGACAGGCTAATAGTAAACTCACTCCTTTTTGCCTGGTCATGAAAACAATTCACTGAGAGCGACTGTTCAAATGTGGTCGCCATTTACATGGCAGGTTCCCAGCAGTGAGGAAGAAGTTCATCTCCGAGCTGAAGGAGCTGAGGCAGAAGGAGCAGAGCCCCTACGTCATCCAGTCCACCATCAGCCTCATCATGGGACTCAAGTTCTTCCGCATCAAAATGTACCCGGTGGAGGACTTTGAAGCCTCCTTCCAGTTCATGCAGGTAGAGCTCAAACCACTTGGTCCCTTACTTGATTTTAACAAATTGTAGAAATGCTCCTCCCTGCGCACATTCATCCCCTGAAGAGGTTTAGTGCTATCAGAGAGATATCCTAACTCGACTATTAAGAGGGCCCCCTCGAGTAATTAGGGGTTATGTGCCTTTTTATTGCCCCTTTGATGGTAATTGCAGTGGTGATAATGTTTCTCATTTCCTAACCCCGTAACGACTCGGGGATTAGAGGAGGCGACCTAGCATTTGCAGCATTGTCAAGTACATACCTTGTTTCTGTAACTGTCTCCTACTCTCTTTGTCTCCTCAGGAGTGCGCGCAGTATTTCTTGGAAGTGAAGGATAAAGACATTAAACACTCGTTAGCCGGACTCTTTGTGGAAATACTTGTACCTGTAGCTGCTGTAAGTGCATTTAATCTTACTGCTGAGCACCTCAGTGTACTTTAGCTTTTGTCTTTCTGCTGTTCTCCTTATATAGTGTTTTTACCTGGACAATGATCATAAGAGCAATGAGAACAATAAGACAAATGTCTAGCTTGAATGTATAGTGTCTTATCTATCCACATGCATCAAGTAGTGTTGGGACCCAACAAAAACACTTCTGGACACTCACTCTTGCACTTTTCATCCTCCTCGCAGACCGTGAAGAACGAGGTGAACGTGCCGTGTCTGCGAAATTTTGTAGAAAGTCTGTACGATACTACGTTGGACCTGTCATCCAGGAAGAAACACTCTCTGGTAAGTTTCTCCTTTTATTCAGTGCCCCTCTCTCTTCAATTCCTCTCCATTAGGAGCACTTGGTGAGAGCACTTACTGGAACTCTCCCATATGTGGGCTTTTAGCTTGCTGCCGTGGAGAGGAGTGCAGGACGCGGCGTACGGGCGTTTTAAAAGCAGTACACCTTTCTTATCGAGATAGTGGTCTTTCACCTACAAACCGCAGTTTCAGTACTGGTATATTAAGGACCTTCTTCACTGCTGAAAAAGTTATTAAAAATAATGAACGTCAAGGAAATGATGGGACAGGCCATGACTTGTGGTGCAGGCCAGACAGATTATAACAGCAGTATTTCCTGAGAACACAAAGGGTCAAATGTTTCCTATTTGTTTCTTTTCATCTTAGTTCATCTTTAGTTTATTTCTTAAAGTCTTTTTGCTGGAAACAAGCCTCTACATTGGCAACACTGTAAATTGGCATAACGGTCTTCTTGAACTGATTCAGATTTGGCCATAACTTCAAGGATTTTTATGATAATTATGACACCGTGGTAATAAAATGACATTGTGGACTGACAAGGATGTAAACTGCTACTTGAGCGGTTGGCGGAGGCATACGAGAAGGATACAGTAGTTATGTTAGCGCAATAACCTGGTTAATCTTACTCATGCTTTACACTTCCCCTGAGATGTTTCCCACCCTTTGGTTTTGGTTTGTATCCCACAGCCATTTGACAGACAGATTCGATGACAGATGCGTTGCGTTATTGCCGGTTTCTTTGTCATATATTTTCAGGTGCCTCCCACACGGGGAGTCACGGCCTAAGGGCTGCAGACATTACTTACTCGGCCGTAACGCCTGTTTCTTTTGTTGAATTCTCCAAATGCTCAGAACAAACTAATCAAGGCTTGAAACACCTCCTCTGCACGCAAACGTTTTCGAGACAAGCCCTGGACAGACGCATGCAACCGAACGACACCAGCAGTGTCACAGTAGAATGGGCAGACATGTTAGGAATGACAGTTGTGACGCACTCTGAGCACCTGAGATAGACAAGAGAGGTGACACTGAAATGCGAAGGTGACAGATGACAAATGGCAACTTTGATAAGGAGCGACAGGTAAATGATGCACTCCCTAAACCTAGTTTTAACAGAACCATTCGTGAGAAGGGTGTACCTGGACTCACACTGCTCACTGAAGGCATTCATGTTCAACAATAATCTGTCTACATACCCGTACCAGATGATTGAACAGCCCAGACACTCCTCTATGTGAACCGTGCAATGGTATTGTTCTGATTTATGTTTGTTATTTATGAACTGGAGGAATTCATGTGTTAACAATTCCAAGTCAATTAACAAATTAAAAGGGACAGACCGAAAGAAACTGAAATATAATAATAATAGCGTTTAATGGCAGAGATGTAAACATAGATTATTGAAGATGGAAACAAAACAGTTTGATGAGGGATTCATGAGGTGTGAAACACTGTTATTGCCTATTGTTGATAAAGGAAGAGCTCAGAAATCCGATTTTCAGTTTAGAATAAATGATTCCTAGTCCTTTTAACGAGTGACTTTATTAAACGTCGGAGCAATAGGCTGCCTTTTGCATACGTGTAAAAAAACAGTAAGGCAGCTCTATTTCATATTTACATTCAATGACTGGCCTTTGAATTTCAATTGCCTGAAGTGTCTCTCCTCTCTGTCTCCCCTCTTCACCACAGGCTCTGTATCCTCTGGTGACTTGCCTCCTGTGTGTCAGTCAGAAGCAGTTCTTCCTCAGCCGCTGGCACATTTTCCTCAACAATTGCCTCTCCAACCTCAAGGTCGGCGTTTATGTCCTTACCGTACAAATACGATGAAGCCAGTGCACTAGATGTGCGCTAACGAAGAAGGATTTGTTAGGGATCAAATCTATATCTTTGTCTAATTGCAGAATCGAGATCCAAAGATGGCCCGCGTGGCTCTAGAATCGCTCTACCGCCTGCTCTGGGTCTACATGATCCGAATAAAGTGCGAGAGCAACACAGGAACTCAGAGGTAACGGCCAAATGTTGTGTCATGATTGTGATCAATTAGATATAAGATGTAACTTTGAAGTTGTTGCATTGTAAACTACATTTTTGAACCAAGTTGTTGTAAAGCGAAAGGAGGTCTGTCTTTATGCCGCTTCTTTTGTGCTGTAACATTTGGGACATTTACCAAATCCAGGGCATTCTAGTGATGATGTTTGTTATCGTTGTTATCGAAACATGTTGTGATGTTGTCTCAACCCCCCGCCCCCCTCCCTGTCTCTCCTTCCTCCCCCAGTCGTCTGACGTCCATCACCTCCACTCTATTCCCCAAAGGTAGTCGGAGCGTTGTGCCCAGAGACATGCCTCTGAATATTTTTGTCAAGATTATCCAGTTTATTGCCCAGGTGTGTATGACACTTGCACATACTCTCATGCACACAGTTGGTACATTCGGCTTTAGGGCATGAGAAATGAAGCAGTGTTTGTTGTGTTAAGTGCGGAGCCAACAATGTGCCAACTTCCAAGATTTATTCTGTACTTCTTTCTGCTATCACTAAGAAATTCTTACCTCGACAGATTTGAAGAAACTGGTCAAAAGCTAGTGTTAGTGTTGCAGCACTTTCTCTAGTGGCTCTGATAAAACCTGATCACAAAAAGGCATATATGTAATTTATTGTAAATAACACATATGGAATAATCAGACTTATTATATCCATACAAGGCCTTTTCCTTACATCTTTTTTTGTCAATTTTCTGTCTCGGTATAAAAACATACTGTAATAAAAATGTCCTATAGGTTACATACAGCTTGTTGCCTCACACCTCTAAAATCTTATAACACCAGTTTATTTGACCTCTGTTCAGGAGAGACTGGACTTTGCCATGAAGGAGATCATATTTGATCTGCTGAGCGTCGGGAAACCTGCCAAAGCCTTCAGTCTCAACCCAGAGGTAAGGGGAGCGAACACAGACGCTCAATCATGTGCACACAATCGCACACAGTACACCGTTGTATCCCCTGGGCCATGTTACAAGGATGAGCATTCCAGTTTTTATTTGTAGTACTCAGTCTGCGCAGAACGGTGAAGAACGTTCTTTGTTGGATGATGGAGTAAGAAATGTTTCAGCAGTAGGAAAGAAATATAATTAGGGTTGATCATGCCTAATGTTATTACAAATTAAATGAATCACTGCAATCAATGCAGTTTAAAGGGCAAGCGATTTTACTCATTAAAGTCGGTTTAGAGGTCGTTGGGAGTACTAATGCATATGTGAAAAAATGTTCCACAAAGCTGTGGCTCCCGAGGAAGATCTAATTAATTTCCTAAAGTGCTGAAAAACTCTTGGATCCCGTCATCTCAGCATCAGGTCCCTTGGCTACATTAGCCTCGACATTTTTCATATGAGCGTCCATTGAATCACTGCTATCGATAAGCACACTCAGGCACATAGTGAGGATGCTGTGCTTTCTCTGTGTTCCAGCGTATGAACATCGGCCTGCGGGCGTTCCTGGTAATAGCCGACGCTCTGCAACAGAAGGACGGAGAGCCTCCTATGCCCAACACAGGAGCCACTCTGCCCTCTGGAAACTCTCTGAAGAAAAAGAAAACTTATCTCAGCAAGACACTTACTGAGGAGGAAGCCAAACTTATAGGTATGTGTGTACCTGTTCATTCTAGACAGGGTGATGTGAATGTAGCCTCTTAACAGATGCGCTGTCTCTTCCTGTCCTACACAGGCATGTCCTTGTACTACTCCCAGGTCCGAAAGGCTCTGGACAACATCCTGAGACACTTGGACAAGGAGGTGGGTCGCTGTATGATGCTCACCAGCGTTCAGATGCTCAACAAAGAACCAGAGGACATGATCACGTATGTAATTGCAAAGGGCATTTTTCTTTTTTTTAACTTCTCAGTGTTGTGGGTTATTGTCATACTATAATTAAAATGATGCAAAACATAAATAAATGTACAGCATTTGACATTATGCTATCTTTATGATTTTGCTGCCACATATCTTAGATGTTGTTATCTCAAAGTCTCAGACATCTCAAACATGCCCTACCAATATTTGCAGCTGAGGCTAACTCCCCCTGACTTGGGCGATTGTGCTTAACATCCCTTTCTAACTTTGACAGTGGCGAAAGGAAACCTAAAATCGACCTGTTCAGAACATGTGTGGCGGCCATTCCTCGAATCCTTCCTGATGCCATGTCCAAACCTGAGCTCGTTGACCTGCTCTCAAGGTGAGTGAGAGGAAATGCATCACATTCTAATTATACACACAAAATAGCCTATTTCAGGGCTATGTTGTTTTCTTTTTTTATACTTTTTTAATACTTTGTTGATGGAACTCCTATGGTTTTGTCTTTCTGTATAATAAGTTCTTGTTCACTCGACTCATCTGTTCTCATCCATCCCCTTAGACTTACTGTGCACATGGACGACGAGCTTCGTCTCATTTCCCAGAATTCCCTGCAGAGCCTGTTACTTGATTTCCCAGACTGGAGGGAGGACGTCCTGTTTGGTTACACACATTTCCTTTTGCGCGAGGTAATTCTGAACAGCTACCTAGCCAATACAATGTGAATCCTGCGTTTGCAATTGTTGGCTTGTTGTATTGATAAACACCAGATAAGAGAAAATACAAAATACATTTTGTTTACACTTCAAAGTGTAGCTCACCATCGCATAAGGATCTCAGGATTTCAAAAATACTAGAGTGATTCAAAAGGCATAATCGTCATTAAAATATCCTAACATGAGATTGGCAGCCCTTTTGTAAGTTCCCTTCTCTAAACAATTCCAGGTTCAAGACACCCATCAGGGTCTGCAGGATGCCTCGGTGAAGCTCCTTCTCCAGCTGCTCACTCAGTGGAGGTTGGCGCTGCAGCTCCAAGGGAAGACGCGAGGTGGAGTTGAGGTTTGTAGTTTGAAACCATTACTTTACAAGGTGACTCACAGTAATATTTGTACTCTTTACTTAATCTCCCCCCATTTTGTCCTCCACCTCCATCAGTCCAGCCCCAGACTACCAGAGCGAAGCCCCCACTGCTCCGTGCTCCACGCGGTTGAGGGTCTGGCCCTGCTGCTGCTCTGCTCGTGTCAGATCAGCACGAGGAAGCTGGCGGTCGGTGTGTTAAGAGAAATACGCTGCCTCTTCACTGCCCTGGGACATGCTGACGTGAGTACAGGAAGTTCACATCTTCACCCAGCGAAGATGGCGAGAAACAAGTCACAAGCTTCTCCGCTATTTTAAGCTCCTGTCATAGATTTAAAGTGAGAGTTATACACAGTCATACTTTGGATATTACCAGCATGTATCTCGCAGCTGGTGGTAAATGAGGGAAGCAGAGCTGTAATGTTGATATGTGGTATGTGCGTATGACGCTGTTTTAAAAATAGATTTTATCGCCCTCCAGGACGATGACAAACCCATGATCGAGGTGATGGACCAGCTGAGCCCAGCTGTAATGGACAGCTTTGTTCACGTCGCTGTCTCTGACTCGGTGAGCTTGTTTATGCAAAGCATGCGCCAGTAACATTTGTACATGCAATAAGTTATTCCTGTCACTTCCTCAGCTGCCGTGTATCATTCCTAATCGCCTCCCCCCCCTCAGTCCACCTTGCCCCTCAGCCACCATGTTGACCTCCAGTGGCTGGTGGAGTGGACGGCTCGGCTGGTGAGCAGCTCCTACGACGTGAAGAGCCCCAGCCATGTCTGGATCTTTGCGCTGTGTGTGAAGGACCCGTGGGTGCTCTGTCTGCACATCTTCTTGCGGCAGGAGCACCTGCCCAAACACTGCCCCACTGCCCTGGGATACGCCTGGCCCTATGCTTTCACACGGCTACAGCTGCTACTGCCCTTGGTCGACCCCAAGTACGAGAACCCGCATCATTCTATTGTATTTAACTGTGTGACCATAGAGAGATCATTCAACAAACGATCCATGTTCATGGGACACATATCTGACCACATGCCTATTTTCCTATTTGTCTTTGCGCAGCAGTCCTGTGAACGCCAAGAAGACCAGCACGGCAGGCTCCAGCGACAGCTACATCTCCCTGTGGCGTAACTACCTCATCCTGTGTCTCGGTGTGGCTAAACCCAGCATCATGTCCCCCGGTCACCTCCGAGCCTCCACGCCGGAGATCATGGCCACCACTCCCGACGGCAGCGTCACCTACGACAACAAAGTGGGTGTTTGTGCTGGATATGTTAAGTTTATTTAATTGGTTCCATTTCCTGAAAAGATCATTTCTTCTCTGAAATGTAAAACAGGAAAAAAAAGAGTTTCCCAGAACGTGTTGTTTCTTTACGTAGGTTGTTGATGTGGCCTGATCAATGCTTATGTGTTTGCTTTTGCTCAGGTGATAGGAACTCCATCGGTAGCCTGGCTTTTGAAACAGCTCGTCCCGCTGATGAGAGCGGAAAGTTTGGAGATCACAGACTCTCTGGTGCTCGGGTTTGGATGCACAAACGCTCTCGTCTTCAGGTATTTGAACGGGAGCATTCAGAAATAATTCTCACCAGTGCTACATATCTTTTATCCTTCTAAGATGTTGAATAATTTGTGAAAAATTCTGACTTAATGCTCAGACCCTGTTAACTGTTAATGGTAGTAAACACACAGAGCATGAATGAACGCGATACCACTTGACAGGATCACAGCAGAAAATGGAGCTAGAGCTTATGTGCTAGATTTGAGCTTTTTCGCTTACATAAGTCTTTTCACTCTGCTATTACTCAATCCCATCCGTTCCTACATTCCCTTCATAACTCAGATGCATGCCTCGTTGACATTCAGAAAAAAATTGACAGAGACATATCACATTTCTTTAGAGGACAAAGGTTCCACTGTGAAAGAGAGGAATTTAATTTTCAAAGAGATTAGCTTTTTTTAATCTAAAATGTTTTCGAAAAGGGCGTGCATTTTTGTCAAAGAGATTAAAGTCTCTAATAGGTCGGTACGCGGATTAGTGTTTTTTAGGACATGTGACATTTGGGTTGCGCAAGATGGATATCTGTTACAAACCATTCTGTTTCCCTCAAAGCAGGCCGTCCTCTATCTACAAGGAAGGATGATTTGATCATTCTCATTTAGCAATGAAGCAATCAATTGATTTTTTTGTCCCTCTCTGATCCTGCTCATAGGGAGCTAGTTGAAGAACTCCATCCACTGATGAAGGAAGCACTGGAACGTAGGCCGGAGGTAACACACAAACACAATCTGAGAGAGAAACAGATTCTATTCTGATGATTCCAGAATTTTTTTTTTTTTGAAAACCTTCTCCTGATGAAATGTAATGAGTTGTAGATAGTTTAGTAGATGTATACATAGTGTGTACTTGTTTCTGTCAGAGGTGTTTTCCATTACTTGAGCCTCTAAATTCAGTGTCTCTTTACTTTATTTAATCCTGTATATACAAAAAAACCTTCATATTTACCAGTAACCGGGAAACCTGTCTGTGCTTTCAGAACAAGCGACGCAGAGAGAGGAGGGACCTTCTCAGGCTGCAGCTGCTGAGGATCTTTGAACTGCTGGCTAATGCAGCCGTTATCAGTGACAGGTAGCGCACGCATTTAATCTAGAGTGTCACTTCTTGCCCTCCGATGCACATTCAAAAGTGATCATCTCCTCCCCTACAGCACCAATGGAGCACTGGAGCGTGATTCACTGGCCCTGGGTGCCCTGTTCCTCGAGTATGTGGATCTTACCCGGATGCTTCTGGAGGCTGAGAATGAGAAGGAGATGGACGTGCTTAAAGACATCAGAGCCCATTTCAGCGGGATGGTGGCCAATCTCATCCAGTGTGTTCCTGGTAAATCACTGCTGCTTTTCACATTTCATTATGTGTCACAATGTCCAACAAACAAAGTTCCAGTCAGACTTCAATGTACATTTGTAATCCATCCACATGTTTCTTATTTTCTATTTTGACACTGCGTGTGTCTCTCTCTCTTTCTCTCAACCTCAAACCTGCGCAGTCCACCACAGGCGCTTTCTCTTTCCTCAACAGTCCCTGAGGCACCATCTCTTCATTCTCTTCAGTCAATGGGCTGGCCCCTTCAGTGTCATGTTCACTCCCCTCGACCGCTACAGTGATCGCAACCACCAGATCACTCGCTACCAGTACTGCGCCCTGAAGGTAACGATTCTCTAGTGTCCCAAACTCCGCAAAACACCACAGGAGTCCTTCTGTCACTTTCACTACTTTGGCGTTAACTCAGTTGAACTGTTGTCCCTCAGGCCATGTCAGCAGTTCTGTGTTGCGGCCCAGTGTTCGACAATGTGGGTCTCTCTACTGATGGCTATCTCTACAAATGGCTCGACAACATCTTGGCTTGTCATGACCTACGGGTAGGTCAACGGTTCACTTGTTGAGGTTTTTGTGTGTTGCTGGATTTGGATTTGATGAAGTTGGAGTCATTTAGCTTAACCCAACTTTTAATTACTGTACACTTTCGTACACTTATTGTACACTGTTTTCCTCAAGTCTGTGCCTTCAGTCCTTTCATGTCATTTTCTATACCTGTGGATTAGTACCTCCTTGTAATAACCGGTTTGTTGTAGGTGCACCGTCTGGGGTGCGAGGTGGTCATCCTGCTCTTAGAATTAAACCCGGACCAAATCAATCTGTTCAACTGGGCCGTGGACCGCTGCTTCACTGGGTCTTACCAGCTAGCTTCTGGTTGCTTCAAGGCCATCGCCACTGTCTGCGGCAACAGGTGGGGAATCATGCGCTACGCCCCCATGTAGGAGGCTAGGTAGTTTACATCCATTGAGTTAGTAAACAAGGACTAATGACTGTTTCTCCTTACTTTGCCAGGAATTACCCATGTGATCTTGTGACTTTGCTCAATCTGGTGTTGTTCAAGGCCTCAGACACCAGCAGGGAAATATATGAGATCTCGATGCAGCTGATGCAGGTATTTACACACATACATAAAGGGAACATAAACACAGCGTGATGGGAAAGGAGAGCACAAACACAAGACCAAGACCTGTAATGCATCATTGCTGTAACAGATAAATAATCATTCTGCAGGTGCTGGAGTCAAAGCTGTGTGCGTACTCCAAGCGAATGGTGGAGCAGAAGCCCGGTAACATTTTGTATGGAACACACGGTCCTCTGCCTCCCCTGTACAGTGTCAACCTCTCTCAACTCTCCATCCAGCTGGCCAGCATGTACCCTGAGCTCACCTTGCCTCTCTTCTCAGGTACAATTCTCTTTCAGTGTGAATGTTTGCATCTAGTGTACCTATTTAATCCCAAGGATTAATGTACCTAATATACAGCACAATCTCTTTAAACCCTCACATTCAAAACTCCCAAGAGGCAAGTAAACTCCTGCAAATAGATGTTCAATGTCATACCAATGTCTCTGCTGTTATTGGACTGATTTTTACAAAACGCTTACCCCAGCCGTCTTTTTTTTTGCCCGTCCAGAGGTGAGCCAGCGTTTCTCAACCACCCACTCCAACGGCAGACAGATAATGTTATCCTACCTGCTGCCCTGGCTCAGTAACATTGAGTTGGTGGACACGGGGCTCCTACCCCCAGCCTCGAGCCCCTGCACACCAGAAGAGGAAGCTTGCGGTCAGGGGCAGGGCATGTCCCCCAGTCTGAGAGGCAACGGCTGGGGCTCCTTGCAGGCAACGTCGCTGGTGCTCAATAACCTCATGTTCATGACCGCTAAGGTAGGGAGCTGTCCTTGTGCTCGCTTGTGAAATGATGCCGCCTTTTCCAAGAAAATCTCCTTTCCTTTCAACTGTTAGTTTTGTTTTTCTCCTCACGTTATCAGTACGGAGACGAGGTTCCCGGCCCAGAGATTGAGAATGCCTGGAACGCTCTGGTGTCCAACGAGAGGTGGAGCAACAACCTGCGGATCACCCTGCAGTTCCTCATCAGCCTGTGCGGAGTCAGCAGTGATACGACACTGCTGCCATTTGTAAGTGTGGGCTGCGCAAACCGACACACTGCTGATGAACAGCCCACGTGAAATAGAACTGGAGGGCCCCTTGTTACGGAGATAGTGTCCGAAAAAAAGATTAATCCTGTATGTTTGTACGTGTTTTAGATAAAGAAAGTGGTCATCTACCTGTGTCGCAACAACACCATCCAGACTATGGAGGAGCTCCTGTTTGAGCTGCAACAGACTGACCCTGTCAACCCCGTGGTGTTGCACTGTGATAACCCTCCATTCTATCGCTTTGCCGCCAGCAACAAAGCACCCACCTCACAGACAGGTAAGAGACGTTCCTGTCATATCTCCTATTTTCATCTCAACCATGACTTTTATTTTGAACCAGGTAGCTTTTTATGTGAGGGATGATTGACTGCATTTTTGAAGATTTCCTCTTGAAATGTGTTACGTTCAGGCACCACGTCCAGCAGTAACACCGTGGTGGCTGGTCAGGAGAACCTGGCAGACACAGATGAGAAGAAGCTGGTCAGAGAGAGTGAAGAGCGGTAAGTCTTTTTTTAAATAATTCGGTCTCTCAGAAGTCTTTTGCAGGTAGATAAAATATGGCAATCATGTGAGTCCAGTTGTGCAGTTAAGTAAAATAAAGACGTTCAATGTTTTCAGTTGCTAATTCTGTATTTTTCTTACATTTATTTATGCCTCAGCATGGCCAGGGCTCACAACAGACTAGAATCTCGCTACAGCAACAGCTCCGGGGGGTCTTACGAGGATGAAAAGAGTAAGTTTGTTTTGGTTCTCATGAGAATGAATGTAAAAAACGTTATTTTCAATAATGTGTACTCTCTCTCTCTCTCTCTCTCTCTCTCTCTCACACTCACACACACACACACACACACACACACACACACACACACACACACACACACAGCACAAGGGGACTAACAGCTGTCTGTTATTTGGAAAGAGCTTCAGGGCTCTGATTCTTCCTGTTAGTCCACAATGTTCAACACTTTCTTCATAATCGTCACTATTTCCCTCCGTACAAACAGCTATTGTGGTGTGGCCAAGCTAAAACGTGTGTGTCTGTGTGTCTGTGTGTTTGTGTGTGTGTGTGTGTGTGTGTGTGTGTGTGTGTGTGTGAGTGTGTCTTACTCACTCACAGAGTAAAATGTTACTTGTTTGTGTTGTAGTTGTTAATGAAACATGTTGTTTGGACACAAGCCAAGGCCCACCACTGTGCCCTTTGACACAGATTTAACCTCCACCGCAGTGGTGGTGCCCAGTCTATCTTTAGCGGGTGTGTGTGTTGGGAAGCTTTGAGGCGTGACTCTGCTGCTGGTAGCACTCATGTGACCAAGAAGAGCTGCCAAGTACAAGGGTGGGTCCATTTTAAAGACCTGAAAGCTGTCACATCTTTCATCCAGCCAGTGTTTGATGAGATAATTACATCATGCTTAACATGATAATTAGATTTCATGTCGTCAAGTTCTTAAAAAGGAGAATGTCTTCCTCAAATGTTTTTTCTCAGAAAAAGGTTTGGCTTTTTTGTAGAATTTTGAAGGATTTCCTGCTGAAAATTAAATGATGTCCCTTAGGTTATGTGTCAAAATATTTCTTAACTGGGACCATATCTTCTTCTGCTTTCTGCTGGGTGCAAAGCAATTGCCTGTGAAGTGGTAAATTGTCGTTTTGTGGTTTTATACGTACTAAGCAAATGAGATGTAACGTGTTAATTTGTGAGCTTTAGAGGCGCTGGTGAGATGTTCTTGCAGCCTGTAGTTTTCATGTTTATTGTGGGTTCATTATTGTTAACAGTGTTCTCAACAATTCTTGACAAGATGGCAAATAAGGATGTTTCCCAAAATGTCTTAAACATCTTAAAAATGAATACATTTCAAGACTGTTTATATTTAGAATAAACCATTGCGTTAGTATGGAGTCACAGAGATAACTTAACGTGTCAACAGCTGCAAACATGGTGAAGAACACTGCTTCAATTTCCACTCGGGAGAGACTCTTTTTTTTTTTTTGTGCGTGAGGATCAACGGCCAACGCACGCTGAATGGATGGCATTAAAGTAAAATCTAGAGAGAGAGAGAGCCTTGTACATATGAGATGGGTGTTACAATTGACTAAACATCGGAATTGGTCTGTTTTTTGTAGCCGACCCTCTCCCACCATACGCTGGTTGGCTGCTGGGCGTTCTGGAAACCAATCACCCTCAGCCGCTACCCATGCCGATTAACGGAGGCTGCTGGGCTCCTCTGGTGGACTACCTGCCGGAAACCATCACACCCAGAGGACCACTGCATAGGTATGCACAAACAAACACGGACGCAATCCACCCAGAAAGAAACCCTTTCAATTTAAAACAGCTGTGTTCCTTTCAGCACCATAGTAGCAGATTCAGCAAGGAGAGGTATTTTCTCACACAGACTAGTCACACCTGCTCTCCCAGATGGTCTGATAAACGGAAAACCAGCCAGCCGGCTCTGCCGTTGATGTGTGGAGAATGAATATTAGAAGGGATTTAGTAATGTATTTTCTCCATCTCTCTTGACATCTCCAAAGTCATTAGTGGAGATGAGTTTTAGGATAGATTTATTACATAAATGGTGCAGCAGTAGGGGGGGGTTCAGCCAAATGCAGTTTGTTTTTGCAGTCAGTTTGTCTTGTTAATTATTGTTATGGAGAAACATTGATTCCAAATGCAATTTGCACTCAAATGCAGTTCCTAGAGTATGACTTGCATGATAATCAGATATATCTGGCTAAAAAGCATAGTAATAATCTTTTTGCATGTTTTGTCAAAAGCACATTAATACATTAACTTCGAATCATCTTAGTGAGTGTATAAGGAAATGTATGAGGTAAAACTTATCTTAGTATTTTTTTTTATGTGTGCGTTTTTATTTTACTTATTCACTTGACTAAACTGAAATTTGTAGATGATATTCTCAATTAGTTGATCTACAGAAAACGCTTTGATTAAAGTTTTTTTTCAAAGAAAGATCACTGGTTCAGACTTCTCATTAACCAACTCGTAGACAGTACCTAGGATATTTTAATTTCCGTAAGAATAGATTATAAAAATTGGAAATACTTGCAAACTCAATTTGATCAAAGGACAAAATCATTACCAATTGACCCCCCCCCCCACAGTCCATGACTGGAGAAGGCATTGTGGATATGTTGTGCACTCATTGGGTCCGTGTGTGCTTGTGTTGATTTTCAGGTGTAACATTGCAGTGATCTTCATGACAGAAATGGTGGTTGACCACAGTGTAAGAGAAGACTGGGCTTTACACCTTCCCCTGCTACTACATGCCCTCTTCTTGGGTAGGCGTAAACACACACGCAAACACATAACTCAGATCTAACTTTCCCTTGGTGCAAGTCCGCCCATTGGGACTTTATTCTTGAAAGACAAAGGGACAAAGGTAAAATAATGCCTAAGTAATGCCTAATGCCTAGATGCGTGTTTTCAGATTGAAGACGGCAATTTTACTATGTGGAGTTCTCAAGCCCAATGAGGGAAGATAAGGGAGACACATGAAGCAACTTGAAAAATGATCATTTACTGACCCGTCAAAAAGGGTGTTTACACTTTCATGACAGTTTCCTTGAGTCACCAAAGACACGGACACATTCCATATTGTCTGCGTTTCTCCCTCAGACATCTAGACGCATACTTACCCTGTCAGATGTATTGTTATTTTGGATTATCAGCATACTATTATCTTACAATCTGTACCTCTGCGTGCATGACATTGTCTATGAAATCCTCTGTGTATTGGGAGCAGTGTTGTCAGGGCAACCAATGAAGAACAACATGCCCTGATACGTGTGTGCCTTTCAAGAAACTCTACACATGTCTGGACACAGTAACAGTGACGACCAATATTTCAATTCTCTTGTTTTATCTATTTGTATCTGTAGATATCTGTGATAGTGTAGTATTCTTAATCATATGGTTGCGTCCTGGATGTGTTTTTTATTGGCAGGCCTGGACCACTACAGACCTGAGGTCTATGAACACAGTAAACGTCTCCTTCTCCACCTCCTCATTGCTCTCTCCTGCAACAACAACTTCCAGGTCAGAGTTAGATCTTCCCATGTGTTGCATAAAGTGGCAATGGGGAGTTATTCAGTCAAAAATACATTCAAAGCCACTGAAGATTGACTGATTTTCCTTTTTTTCTCCAGGTAATAGCTTCAGTACTGATGCTGACGAGAGAGATAAGTGACAACAAGACCCTCACCATTAAGTCCAGCTACCACACAGAGTACCAGCAGTCCCGTAAGTCAAAAATACTTGCCAACACATATTTGTTTATCCCGTTGACATTTATTCAAATTGATTGGGTGATCACATGAGAGAGACAATAACATTGTGTTGAAAACGTGCAGTATATGCCAATACCATAAAGCTGTGGAACAATATGTTAATAGTATTCTCTGTATACTCAATATGCACGTCCATTTAGATACACCCGACTTCTTGCGAGAGTGGCAGGCGTCTCCAATGGCGGACTCTGGCCTCAGCTCAACCTCCAACTCCTCCTCTGTCAGTCTCGGTGGCGGCAGCACTGCTGGCAGTGTTGGAAATTTGCCCCTCGTACCACCAGATGACCTGGGGGACCTTGAGGATACGACCAACGAAACCGACGAGAAGACCAACAAACTCATCGAGTTCCTCTCCACCAGGTACGCGCAGCTACACCGCCGCTTTGTGCAATTCCGGTGCCTTTGGCGAATAATCAAGCAGGTGTGCTAGCAAAGTGCACTATCTTCGCACTAGGCACACGCTAAAGTGCTCGTGTAACATGTATGTGGTGTTACTGGTGGTGGGTATGCAGTGCCTGGAGTACTGTGTTGTTGTTGCTCAGAGCGCTTGGGCCGCTGTGGGTGCACGAGGACATCACGCCGAGGAACCCAAACTCCAAGAGCACAGAGCAGCTCTCCAACTTCCTGCGGCACGTTGTCTCCGTCTTTAAGGAGTCAAAGTCCGGTGAGGAACTACTCACGTTAAAGTAAAAGGTCTTTCCCTAAGGCATGGAAATATCAGGGCTCACATGGAGCATTTCTGAAAAATACATGTCATACATACAATGAACGATAAAGTCCAGGAGCAAATAGAGTCTGCTAATACAACACCGCTTATCAACAAACATACGCGCATGCGTGTATCTTTATGTGTCTCTTCATACAGATTTCCACTTGGAGCATCAGCTGAGCGATGTGGCTTTACAGACGGCTCTGTGCAGCTCCTCTCGTCACTATGCCGGGCGCTCCTTCCAAATCTTCCGAGCCCTCAAACAGCCAATCAACAATCACGCCGTCTCTGACCTGGTCTCGCGCCTCGTTGAGGTGGTGGGAGAACACGGAGACGAGGTGCAGGTGAGCTGCGGCCAATGAGAGAGCCACTGCAGCATCTCACCCCCTCTTTGCCCAGTAAATGAGAGTGCGTGCTGGTGCGTTTTCAGGGCTATGTGATGGAGGTGTTGTTGACGCTGGAGTCGGTGGTGGTGAATCTCGCCGAGTGTCTGAAAAACAGTGACCTTATGGCAGCCCTGACCAGGTAGGCCTCTGACCTTTATGCAGGGAAAGAAATTCAGTCCAGCCAGCGGTTACGTTGCAAAAAACTAATTCCCCTGTTTAACATATGCAACCATATTCCGGTGTATATGCATACATTCTCACCATGTTTGATTCGCAGGACATCCTCGCCAGACTTTGTTACTAGCGAGAAACTGATGAACAGAAAGAGCACGGGTCAGTTGAACTATCCCGGCCCGGGGTTTGTCGGCCTGTCGTCACAACGCCACCAGCGCTCCTACTCAGTCCCCAAGAAGTTTGGCGAGTGCGGCCACCAGCTGAGTGATCCTCCTCGCAGTGCAACTTTGGATCGCATACAGGCAAGAAAGGGCAATTGTTTGCTGGGTGTGGCACCTTGATGCTGGAGCGGACTTGTTGAACACTGTGCATCTCGCTAATTCAGAGTTGTCTTTTATATTTAAATCGACAGGCCTGCAACAGCCATGGCCTTGCTCGAACAGGAAGGACCCCCGGGTCCTGCACATCCTCCACCAACCGCATCGATCCAAGCGTCCTATCGGACCCCGCCCACGTCTCCCATCCTTCAACAATACTGGCCACAGTCTTCTGGGTGGCGGTGGCCCTCATGGAGTCCGACTTTGAGTTTGAATATCAGATGTCACTACGCCTCGTTCACAAGCTGCTGTCAAAGGTAGATGAGAGGAAATGTACTGACGACGTGTCAGCACTTGCGGGTCATTTCTGAGAGAGGTTTCTAAAGGCTGTGCTGCTTCTTACTGCCAACCGGACCGGCCATCCTAAGAACCTCCCACTCTTTCTAATGGGGCTACAAAACTGCCTTGTTTATTATATTTTTCAAAGTAAACAGTCCTTTCTCATAAATATAAAGCGTCTCCCAGCTATCCCTTCTGCGCTGAATTAAAAGCAACAGGCTTTTAACGCTACAAATCATCTTTTCACAATGCATTCCATTAGGATACTAATACAATGTACTCCCAGGTTCAGTTTAAACCAGAGACTCTTTTCCCAGGTGCCCTTAGACCGAGCCGAAAACCGCGAGCGTCTGGAGAAGCTCCAGGCTCAGCTGAGGTGGAGCGGATTCTCTGGGATTCAGCAGCTTTTGTTGAAAGGTTTTACCTCGCAGGCCACCTCTGACCTCACCTTGCAGCTCTTCTGCCAGCTCACGCCAGTCTCCCGCGTGCCTGTTGTCGACAGCTCTCAGTCTATAGGTGCGTACCGGAGACCACGGTGATCTTCATCCTGTACGGTTCTTATTCTATGCGTAAAACCAACACGTCTGTAGTTTCTCTTATAATGGGTGGGTGTTGGAAGTTCAACTTCTGCTCCCTGTGCAGGTTTCCCTCTGAATGTGCTGTGTCTGCTGCCTCACTTGGTGCAGCACTTTGGCCATCCGACTCAGTTTTGTAAGGAGAGTGCTGAGAGGATCGCACAGGTACAATGCCATTCTTCCCCCTTTCCTTTAAGCAGGCTTCTCCAAAAAAACGTCCTGAGGAATGAAACTGGCACAGAAAAGTTAAGCACAAGCTCTCCCTTTCCCCCTGTCAGGTGTGTTTAATGGAGAAGAACACAAAGCTTTCCCATTTGGCCCATGTGATGACTCTCTATAAGACACGTTCTTACACACGGGACCCCTTCTCCTGGGTCAGTGTGGTTTGCCGCTACCTCCATGAAGCCTTCTCCGAAATCACACTCAACATGGTCACCTATATGGCTGAGGCAAGTGCTGAGCAATGTGTATTGCGTACCCTGTTTTGTGTGGCTGCATGATAAACTAAAAGTATTAAACTCTCTAAGGAACTGGAGAGGATAGAAAGGTTAAGTGTATTGTTTTGTTAAAAGTTGTTAGTGTTTGCAAAGTAAAGATAGCCACAAATTAATAATTTTCTTTTGTGTGCAGTATGGAATCATGATGATATTTTGCTTAAAGGTCAAACTTAATCTGCATTGACCATACACCTTTGTGTCTTTGCCGCTACGCAGGATAAATCTAGTAGCTGCATGCTCTGTCACTCACTTCATTTCTTTTTTCATCTCTCAGCTGCTGGAAAAGGGCCTTCCCGCTATGCAACAGTCTCTCCTACAGATCATTTACTGCCTGCTCAGCCACATGGACCTGACCTCTGTACAAGTAAAACAGTTCAACGGTGATGTCACCAAGACCATTGAGAAGTTTGTTCAGGTAACTCCTTACAATACTAATTATTTTTACACTCCTTCTCCGTGTTATGTAATGTGTGATATAAATTGTGCAACCCGCTGCCTCTATTATGCTCAACACTGTGCTTTTGATTCCATAGACAGTTCACTGGAAGGATGCCTTAAACATCTTGAAGCTGGTGGTCTCACGCTCTGCCAGCCTTGTTCATCCGGTGTACCGCCACTCACAGGGCGACCTGTCCAACCTGGAGGTCAGCAGAGTGTGGGACGGTTCAGCCAAGGCTCTGCCTGGGAAAACACTGGACTTCACCTTTGACATCTCTGAGGTGAAGAAACTGCAAAAAAATGTCTGTGAAAAGAGACATTACGCGTCACGAGCGTTTGTGAAATCCACACCGCTCAAGCTTTTTCACCAGGGCATCCTTCTCTGTTTCCTTTACAGACTCCAGTCATTGGGCGTCGGTTTGACGAGCTTCAGGGCTCGGGCGGCAGAGAGGGGAAGGCCAGAGCCATGGCTGTAACGCGGAGCACTTCCTCCACCTCCTCTGGATCCAACTCCAACACTATCCTGGTGCCCGTCAGCTGGAGGCGACCGCAGTCCTCTCAGGTAGAGTTGGACTAGTTAGGTTGATTTCTTTGCATCAGTAAAATTGTGATATACAACCTTTTTTAGGTTTTATAGCACACGCAAAACCATGCTAGATTACTGTAAATGCTAAATCCATTGAAATACTGAGCTCAACTAACAATAACAAAGCAGAGTTTATGTCTATTCTTTGCTTGGATTTACAGTCATTTGTTTATTCTTCTATATCTCCTTCACGCAGAAAAGAACCAGAGAGAAGCTGGTAAACGTTTTATCTCTTTGTGGACAAGAAGTTGGACTCACCAAGAACCCATCTGTAAGCTGCCTTCCACGTGTTGTACTGTCAACCTCTATACCATCTTTTTTGATTTCTGGGAAATTTTGTTCACTGTATGTACAAGTAAAATCTTTTTGAATTAATTAATAATCCTTCCTTCCACTTAAAATAATATCTCAAGATATTTACTTATTTTTAAACTTAGATTTAAATACCTTTTTGTTCCTCCTTGTCAGGTGATCTTCTCGTCGTGTGGCGACTTGGACATGATGGAGGTGCGGGAGAGTGGTGTGTCATCAGAGGAGGGTGGAACCAGAGAGGACACGCTAGACGACACCGCCAGCGAGCAGCAGTTCAGGGTTTTCCGAGACTTTGACTTCCTGGATGTGGAGCTGGAAGATGGAGAGGTAGGATTTACATTTCCCTGTATTTTACACACGTTGAGTCCTGCTGAGTGCTAAACGTATTTCACTTGATTTTTAACCGTAGATATCGCCGTCTGTCTCTTTCCTTCCCGTCCCCCTTCGATGCGTTTTAAAATGTATCCGCATGTCTTTCTTTAACATCAATACTTTGTCCTTGTCTCTCTGTGTCTAACTCTGTGTCTCTCTCTCTTCCCCTCGCTGCCCAGGAGCTCCAGGTAAGGTCTCTCACACTCAGCATGTACATTGACTTTAACCAGCACTGTAGTGGCTTCTTCGTTTCCCGCTGATAAGTTGTGCTTCATTTTGCCGTCACAGCTTTGTAGCAGAACTCCATTTCTGACCCAATTGCTATTTGGCGTTATATAGTTAAATTTGATTGGGCCTATATTGAATGCAGACAGCCTTTCAAGCATATTGTGATACCATGAATGGCATTTTGAAGCTTTTGCTTGTCATGCTAATGGACATAAACTATCCAACCTTGTCATGAAAATGCTCTCCTCATAGCAGCAAAATTCACCGCTGTCATCGCCTCTGCCCTTGTCTCCCAATGTGTGTGTTTTATCCAGGGCGAGACCGTTGATAACTTTAATTGGGGCGTGCGTCGGCGCTCTCTGGACAGCACGGAGCTGGGTGACATGTTGGAGGAGAGCCAGCACTCCGGCAGCACCCCTAGTCTTGGTCACGAGGACCCCCACGATTCAGACGAGTCCTCGGAGGAAGAGGAGTCGTCAACCAGCCAGAGCCTGTCTCACTCTCAGCTTGTGCGTACTTTCAATTGTTGGATCAATGCTACATTTACATACCCTGAAGCCTGAAATACTTTATTGTTATTGGCCCGAATAAGTCGGATCAAAATGATAGATTTCCCCTTGTTGACCTTCCTGTTTCAGACGAACCCTTCTCCATCGGAGGAAACCAATCACACTGATTCTCTGTCTACTTCTTACGACACATCTGCCGACGCACAATCCCTCAACGCTTCCACACCGGGGCAGGGAGCGCTGCACGATTACCACGGTGGCCTTGATGTGAGGACTAAAATACATAAACATGTACAAATGCATTTGTTATCCCCTGAAACATCTAATAGGTTTGCGTCCTCAGGGGAGGGTGCGCGGGGGGGACGAGGACACTCAGGTGCAGGATGACGAACTGTCGCTGAGCGCCAATGAGCTCCCTCACGGCTCGGACTTCGGCGAGAGTCTCACCCTGGAGTTGCCGGGCCAACCTCTGGATCATCTGCCCAATCTGGACCACAGTCTCAGCGCAGACTACTGCCAACCTCCGCTGGACTTTCTAGACCCCAACTGTCTGCCCAGGTGAATGTGACAGACAGGAGACAAAATGGAATATTGTCATTCAACCGGCCGATTGAATGACATCGGGACTAAACCTCGGTTAACCACTGATATTATTCTGTCACAACCAGAGGGCCTCCGCATATAGGATTGGGACAGATTCAGTCATTTAATAAATGCCGCCATTTACAGTGAAGTATGATGTAAATATTTTTCATATATGAAACGCCCCAGTCAAAAAGAATAAAAAAGGATTGATACCAATAGACTTTAACCTTGTGTAAGTAAAAAAAAACACTAAATGAAAACACTGTGATATATGTGGGTAATTAGTTGGCATGCAGCTTGACAGATTGTACGTTATATCCCTGCTACTAAGATTCACTATGTGTACATTGTTTCTCTTTGTTGCCGCAGTTTGTGTTTGCCATTTATTGTCCTGATTTCATAGGTTCAATTATTATATTCAATAATTGTTAGATGATTTATATTAATCCTGGCCCTTGTGATGCCCCCTGTGACCTGTACAGTAGGCTATCTTTGAAAAACAATCATCATTGTGAGCCAGGCATTCACATTTTGCAACTCATATAATTGTGTGAGGTATTCTGATAGAAACCACTTTGGAGGGGAAGGTCTCAAAAACGTCTTTTTACTCCATATCTTTCCCATCTCCATGGTGACAGCTTACGTGATGATGTAGATGACTTGGAAGACCTCGGTTTTCCTCCTCCCCCCTCTCCATTTTTCTCCGCCATCTTGGCAGCCTTCCAACCCGCCGTGTGTGACGATGCTGAGGAGGCATGGCGTTGTCACATCAGCCAGCTTGTGACCGACTCCGATGGGTCTTGTGCCGTCCACACTTTTCAAGTCTTTTCATCTCTCTTTACGGTAAACAACCAACTATGATGCTCCACTCCTGTAGAATTAACGGACACACATACATCTACAATTCTACAACACTTCATCAAACTTTTTTTCTTCCCCAGAACATCCAGGGCAAATTCTGCCTCCTGACCACTGATGTTGCCACTTACCTTGGAGAGGGCTTGAGGGGTATTGGATCAAAGTTCCTTATGTCGTCTCAGATGCTAACAACTTGCTCAGATTGTCCCACAATCTACATTGATGCTGACACGGTGAGTATTGCAAACGTAATTGTCTTGACTTGACAAGGATTGATACCAATAGACAGTGTTGGCATCATCAAACGGTTCTGTTAACAGCGGGAAATTTGTGTCTGAATTTGTCATTGAACTCAGGGTTAATGTGTTGAACTAATTTGTTGCTCCTTCCAGATTATTTCATATGGCCTCCTTGAAAAAATGAAGTTCAGTGCACTGGAGCTGCAGGAGTACCTGGACACCTACAACACCAGAGAGGACGCTGCTCTATCGGTAACCTATCATCTACACGTTATATACAAATAAAAACAAATCTTCATTTAATTAACTAAATATTCACCATCTTTCCTCCTTTCCACCCCCAGTGGCTGAGGAACTGTAAGGACACATTTCCCAGGTGCCCCGGGGATAGTGTGGTAACCTGCCAGCCTGGAGACTCAGAGGAGAAGGTACAGGCAACTTGTTTACAAGTCATCTAGGGTTTACAGGCAAACAGGCTTAACATATGGGTCACTTCAGCATCTGTGCCCTGTAATACTGATTGTCATCTCCTCTTTGTCACACTGAGATTCCCGCTCTCTTTGCATGTTTGCAGTGTGTTATCTACTTTCTTCTCTTTTTCCCCCCGCAGCCACCACACACTAAATGAAATGTGGAGCTGCTAGGTGTTTTACATTGTTGACTAATTCTTGTTAGCTCACTGAATGGTCATGGTGTACACTTCGCTGGGCATGTGTTTGATTGACGCTTTGTCTTCCTCTCACCTCATTCCGATGCCCTAACATGCTCTCTCGCTGTCTAGCAAATGGAGTCTCTTGCAGTAAGTTCTCTTACAAGTTTCTTCACTTCACTACCTCCTGTTAAACCGCTTAATATACTTTGCAAAAGACAATCCGCTAGTCACGTTGATGTGTTTTTTTATTGCTTTGCTTGCGTGTGTATATGTTGTGTTATTTGGTCTGCATGTTGTCGGCTTAGTTTGAAACTGACCCGTTTTCTTCTTAAATGTCTTCTAGCAATTGGAGCTTTGTCAGAGACTCTACAAACTGCATTTCCAGCTCCTCCTACTGTTCCAGTCCTACTGCTCGCTCATTGGTCAATTTCATGCTATCAGCTCGGTGCCTGAGGTGAGTCCAATCTTAGCTCACAAAGACATCTTTAATCGTCTTCACACTGTTCAGGGTGTCAACAAAGAAAATAGAAAACCACAAAGGCAGGCAGTAAACACCATTGAACTCAACCCCAAAAGAGTAGCAGCATTCTGGCCCCATTGACTTCAATTCAATTCAGGTTCATTTGTATAGCCCAAAATCACAAATGACAAATTTGCAGGGCTTTACAGTCGGTAGACATGCGACATCCTCTGTCCCGAAACCCTCACATCACATGGATGTCATGTGTTCAGAATAAACAATGTAAAAGATGAACAATACATTCGATTCCTATAACACAAATGATTCCAATAATTGAATTGAGAAGTAAGCCAGGCGTACGGCAGGACCATTGCAGGGACAAGCACCATCAGATAGAACCACCATCCACAGAAGCAATAATAATGATCATTTTTTCCAGATGATGCCATTGACAGCTACATCCAATTTACACACATTAGCGGAGTGCTCAGTAGACTACACACTGTGTGCACAGCCTACACAGAGGACACAAAGCTTTTTCTTCTTTCGCTGGCTCTTAAAGTGAATCTTGAGTATTACATCAAATAATGTTAACGCTCAACTCCCATCTGTTTCTCTCCCACTTCTTAGCTTCTGAACATGTCTCGAGAGCTCTCCGATCTGAAGACCAGCCTGCAGGTGGCTGAGGCGGCCGTAGCCAGCGATCTGGAGCACAAACACTTGGCCCACACTCGATCGCACGCCACCGAGGTGGCAGCCATGGTTGTGCCCAGCTTCTCCTCCTCAGAGGCGGCTGTGCAGGCCATACTGGAGTGCCTTAAGAACCATGAGTTCACCAAAGCTGTGCGCTACATCCAGGAGTGCAGGTGAGCGGCAATTCTCTCTAAAGTGTCACACTAGATGTCGGTTGCCAGATGACATTAAAAACCAGTGAGTTGTGCTTATATTTAGTGTCTTGAAACTAAAAATATAGTGGGGAAAAAAGTGTTTGTAGTAGCACTGCATCCGCAGGAAAATCCATCACACATATTTTGTAGTATAAAAAATAATTGGATGATTGTATTTGGAAATGAATAAATAGCCCAGCCCTGCATCGACATGAACGCATCTCCTCTTTTTGCTCTCCTCTGCAAAAGGCATCAGCTGTCATTAATAAAATGAAGTGAACCCGCTGTCATACATGCACACGCAGCATAGAATAGTATTCAAATCTTCTCCCTCTTTCGTTTTTTCTGTCTGCAGGAGGCAGTGGCCCTGCGGCGTGTTTGGTGGCGGCTCGGAAAGCGAGGTGCAGACGCTACTCAACGTCTACTTCCGCCACCAGACGCTGGGCCAGACGGGCACCATTGCCCTAGTGGGTTCCCGCCAGGACCTCAGCCTGATCTGCTCCAAGCTGCTGGAGCTCAACGGGGAGATCCGGGACATGATCTGCCACGCCCAGGGTTACCGGGTGGTCACAACCTACCTCCCCGACTCCAGCGCCTCCGGGACAAGTCTCTGACAGGAGCTCAGGAGCCCCCCGCCCCCTCCTTCGCCACCCTTACCTCCCCCGTGCCCGTCCTCGCAACCATTGACGCTTCCAAAGCCTCCTCGTCATCCTTTCACGTCTCAGCCGGCTGTTACAGCGGAGGCCCGGCACCCACATACCTGGCCGCTGCCTCCCCCTGTGTATCTGCTGCCCCGGCTGCACGGCAACAGACGGCTACCTGCCTGCCGCCTCGCTCAGCACCCTCTTTAGATCACGACCCTAATGTCCCCCTGCTCTCCTCATCCGCATTCGCTGTACAGTCTGATCCCGCCTTATTTGATTTTCCCAAACCGCCGGACTTGTTCTCGTCGCCCAGCTGCTCAAACTCGCCGGGCCGGCCGCATTTTTCCCCATTGCCACACGCACAAGAGTCGAGGAGGCTTCAACTCAATGAGAGCGCTGACCTTCCTTTCAGCGGACATTCGTCGCACAGTTCGGCGCTTTTACACACACACAGAAGCACTCACTGGATATCGTCTCGTACATCCGGCATGCTGCTGACAGTAGCCTCGGAACCGGCCACGCTTACGCACTCAGATTTGACCGCATGTCTCGATGCCCCACGGGGTTCACATCTCCCCGATTTCCCCCGCTCTCCCTACAAACACACAGGTTTATCCCCAATGCGACAACCGAGTCGAGAGGCTGTGTTATCCAGCAGCCCGGCCCCATCTTCATCCCTTCTCCTTGCTCCTACTCCTCCCCCTCCCTGCCCCACCGGCCCAGGAGAGGCTGCGATGTGGGGTTGCTGTTGTTCCCTCGCTGGAGCTTCTGCCCCCTTATCTCGCTACCTGGGAAAGGTGAGGCACGCCGCCCTGCCCCTATTGAAAGTAGGGGGGCTCCTGGATGCCGAACCCTCCGACGTCCAGACCTAAGACGTAAGCCTACCGCGCCAGAAGACCTAGGGGTCTGAGACTTGAATGGATCCTAAATGAAGTCAACCGTCCTTGAGCAACCCTCCGATCTTCATATCTGAAAAGCAGAAGATGACATCCCAGAGATACTTTCCGATTTTACACATTTAAAAACATTGAATCATGATATCCCCAGATATGATGGGATCACTGCACGGACTAGATACAACCTGGACTGCTGCCTAGTGATGAACACGACCTGATTCCATCCAGGCGCTGACATCGCTATGGCTACATGCCGCAGGGTTGATCTGCTTTAGGGTCATCACACGGCACTAAATCTGTTCTGTACCTGAGGACTTGTGAAGGCTTTAAGCTTTGACTTCTGACTTGACTCCCAGAAGAACTTGATGGAACTGACTGCCTCCGACAAAGAGGACGCAGTGTGCTTATTAGTATTGACAGAGACCGTGAGGAAACTACCTGTGACACTGTGTCAAAACACTGGTAGAGTTTCCGCAATTGCACTAAATGGAACTTTGGTATTCGTTTTTAAAAAGGTTGTTACAGAAAGGTTATGTTTCTGTTTTTTGTCACTGAAAGAGGAAAAAGGCTGTCGCTTTCACTGAGGAGAAGCCAAAAGCTGGAATAACTTCTCCCCTGTTGCGTCTACTATTTTGAGACCTCATTTGGTGGAAATTGTGCAATGCATGACCCAGATGAATGCTTTTCACTGTACTAGCGTCCCTTTGGCTCCCTACAAGTCTGACCCCTCCAGACTGACTGAAAGACTGATTGACAAAGTAGGAATATTAGAGGGAATCTCCCTATGCTGCCCTAGCGCTGTTGATATTGTGCGTCAGTGAACCAGCTCGTCTCCGGACCCCCGTTGTAAACATCTGTGCACTCCTCTGTGGCAAGTTGTAGCATCATTAGCGAGCGTAAACACTGTATGTTTCTCACTGTAACACGTTGACCTTGTGTTTTCATGCTTGGAGGATGGTGCACGTACACACTTGAAATAGTCTTTTTCTGTATTCTATTAATAGTTTTGGGCACACGACTATTGTAGCATATGTCTGTGTCGTTTGTAGGTACCTTTCATGCAAGGGAAATGCTGACATTCAGCACTTTGTTGGTCTTCAAAACAAAACCCCGTGCTACTACTGAAGTCCACCGCTTCCTGCCGTCAACCCCTTTTGTGACTCTTTGCCCCCCCATTTGCTGTACAAATATATTTTTCCTATTTATGTGATCGGTTATGAATCGCTCATTTGACTTGGGTTTAATATCAATGTTTCCCTCAAATCAAACTGCCATGCATGACTCTTCTGTATGAAGTGTTTGAGATATTTATTAACAAAAAAAAATCATACTTTATCTGAAAGATACATTTGTGTGAGGTACAAAAGGGGGCTTTAAGCTCATGTGGGTATGTTTGTTTTTCTTTCCAGTGTGTGGGAGAACGTGTGTGCATGCCAAACAAGAAATTGCACATTTTTAAAGCTTTTTAGGTGAAGACTGTAGGTTTTTTTTCCACCTTGTACATACTTTTACAGCCTTTGTGAAGTTTTTTTAGTTGATGCTCTGTACAAGTATTTGTCAAAGTAAAATACATATCAAATGATTTCATTGCATTCCTCTTTGAACAACAGTACCGTGCTCCAGATTTAATGCATAAAATAGCATGCATTAGTAAATGCAGAGCGCTTTTAGCGTTACTAAAAGATTGTTCCATGTTTATATAGATGAATGAATGCAAATCCAACATAACTTTTAACATACAATTTCTTTATTTTATATATTGATTTTATTTTTACAAAAATAGTTCATATTCAAGTTGCGCTCCAGGACTGATGAAAGGAAACAAAAAGACCCCTAGAATACATCTCTCTGCTGTGTTAGTGGAGGGAACTTCCACCGGCGACATGCATTTGCACTCAGTCTCCTTAGAAACAGATCCCAGACCAGCGTGAACACGCCAGGCGGTTCAGACGATGTATTTGAAGCTGTAGGTGACGTCACAGGACAGCCTGGCGCCCTTGCAGCGGCAACACAGGTCCTGGCGATGAGGCCGCTTCATGTTGATGTGCCTCTGCTTCTTCTCGCAGCTGCAGCAGGTTAGAGAGCATCCCTGAGTGCAGAGGAGCGAGAGAAGAGCAAGCAAGTCAGAAGACTCTCCCAACACCTGGCGAAGGGCGCTCAAGGTTTAAGAAGCCGAGAAGACTCGCAACTTCGCATTGCTCCTGGAACAACCGAGTGAAATTTACCTTGCAGACGATGGACTCCACTCTGTAGGGGTTAAACCCCACCTGGCACTTCCGGCAGAGCTGCTTGTAGTAAACCTAAAGGAAAAAATAAATAATTGCTTTGTTTTTTTTTCGTATGCATGCAGATTTTGGCAAACATAAGTGTATGCATGCGGAACCATAGATTGCACTGAACAAACAAACCAGATTACCTTGCTGGTACCAGAGATGCACCACACATACGCACTCTCCCACCGGATGTTGCACTTTTTGCAGTGGAAAAAGCCATATCTCTGCTCCAGGAACTAGTATAATGACAGACAAATGGATTTCAAATGAGGGTCCCAAAACTTGAGTCAGAACCAAAGCCACCATAACTTTAATTTAGAATTGGCCTTAATGCCTTCGTGTCCTATTTAACTCTTTTGAAAGGCGCAATGAAAGAAGCTTTCATTTTCTAAAGCTTAGAATGAACCATGTTTATTTCCCAATACTGAGCACTTTTCGTCCTTTAGAGGCTACATGTTGCATCCCATTTCATTTGAACACCTTAATTACTGCAGTTGTCAGATTAGTTGATCAATCAACGTTAATCACAAGAATAAGGTTCATTTATCAAAGCGGACGCGCGTGAAAGTAACACGTGACTGTCTCCCGTCAAGAGAAAACCCCCCACCTGAAAGCTGGACCCCTTCGAAGACCCGCGGAGGAGGGTCTTCACCTCCGGCACCGCGGCCTCGCCACTGACATCCGCCCGATCACACCCCGCTGGTTCGGCGGCGACGGCTTCGTCCTCGTCGAGTTTCTTCGTGAAGAGCCGGCGGTCGAACACCGGCGAGTAGATGGAGACGGGCCTCCGGTAGCGCAGCCGGCTCAGCGGCGGCGTGTCGTACGGCGCCTTCCATTCCGGTTTAACTGGCTCCGGGCTCTCGGGCGTCCTCGGGGACCCGGAACGGTCGCCCACCGCGCACGGCAGCGTTTTGGGACCCAGCGAGCACTGCACGATTTTATCCACTTTGGCGTTCACCTGCACGCCGCACTCCTTGGTGGCGGCTTTCCGGAGCGGAGGCGGGGCCGCACCCGGGTGCACCTGGGCCAGGATGGCCTTGCAGAGCTCCAGGTAGTTCAGGCCCTGGGGGATCAGGAAGCGGCCCTCCCTCTTTGCCCAGCCGATGTCCTGGGCTGGGACAGCGACGCTGTACGCCGGACACGTGGACACGAACCCCTCCATCCTGGAGCCATGAAACCAGCGTGAGTTCTTCCTGCTGGGATTTAAACTGTCGCCATCGTGGCGGCCGCGCGCTGATTGGTTGATTGAGAACAGGAGCGCGCGTCCTCCAATTAAGCGGAAATATTAAAGAGATGCTCATAATGGTTCCAAACTCTGTTGTTCATTTGTATAAATATTGAATGTTAACTGGTGATTCCTAAATGCTACGATCCAATCTCTTCAAGGTTATGTTCATTGTTTTTAAATGCATTTGGATGTTGTTGTTTCCGTTTGAAATATTAAAAAGCACTGTAATTTTGTTTTGACAATGTGCTTTTCAGGCCATCACAGTGCTGAACTCAAGGACACCTAATCCGTACAGTTCCTAAAACCAATATGGTAAGACATGTGTTGTGGACTTCACCAGAGACTACGCAATGACAAGTTGAATAACTTACTAATAAGTAATGCACAGAGGCTGAGAGAGGAACAGCTGTTCTTCCACGCAAACGTTGCATATCAATGAATAGGTTCGCATGCAAAGGAATGAAAATGCTCCAAATGTTAACAGCGTTGTTAAGAGGCAGCTAAACTACTCGTAAATACATTTTACTTGGAAAAAACATTCAGTGTTGCCCTAACGAGAGCATTATGTGTACTGGGTGTGTCATTTATGGGATCGTTTCCGTACTAAAATATATTTGACATGACGGGCTGTTCGTTTTGCACTATTTACAAAGCATTTGGACTGGATTGTACGATGTTGACTACTTCACATAAATTAACTAATACCGTAATCAAACTGTAACGATTCTCTTTCTGGGCAAACGTATGGGGTAAAAAAAAATCCGCGTTATGCTACGAAACGACACGAATTGGTACGTTGATGGTCTGTGATATAGTTTTGGAATTACGTCACACTTACGTATTTATTTTGTTCAAACAAAAAGACGGATACATTTTAAATGATTTCACGGGCACCACTTAAAAAAAACATCCATGCACTTGCTCCATAGGTGGCGCTACACACCCGCCGATCGTTCGCACCGACGGGCGCTCCGATCCACACATATTGGCGCCATTTTGGAGCTAGGAGGGGGAAGAGAGCTGCAGAGGAGGACGCGATCACAATTCACCGTAACAGGTAATTCAATACATTGCACGAATAAGAGGACGTTTTGATCGACTGGCTCGGACTATTTTCAAGCGCTTACTGCGGGCGAAGAGGTAACGAGCCCGGGGTGGATCCACCGAGTAGCCAGCCGTCCTAGCCGATGAAGAAAAAAAAGCAGCACAGCTTAAGCCCGCGTCGCTCGCCTGTGTTCTCGGCAGCCGTGTCCGATTCACGGCGCCTGGCTTGACCTGGTCCCCGCGGCGCATAATGGTTAGCTAGTCACATACTAGCCCGTTCGCTAGGCTCGATAGCCCCGGTGGGACGAGCCGGGGCAATAACTCGACTCGGCCCATAGGCACGGGGGTCCGTATATTTAGTGCGATATAAGTGGTGTTAGCCGGGCGGAGGAGGGGGGGCGGTGTTTTTGTTCGGCGTAAACGTTTACCACACGTCCGCCCTCTCGCCGCGGAGCTTAGCTAGCGCTGGGCTAACGCTAGCTAACGGCTGCGCTAGTCGGCGTTGTCGCCAGAAGCTAACGCTAGCTGAAGGAAGCTAACCAGATTAGCACACGGGTCAACATAACGGCAGCAAGGCGGTGCGGGGCTGTCCCGAGGAGTCCCGCAGCCTCGGTCCCGCCGCTGTACCACAACAACCAAGCCGCCATTCATTGCTTCCTCTCACGTCAACTTTATTGAAGTAGCAGCAATCCGGTCGGCTGTTCCTCTGCAAAAAAAAAACAACAACATGTTTTTATCGTGACCTCATATTATCGAGGTGAATATTTGTACCAGGCGCGTTACTGCAGACATGGTGGGTTTGTTCTATGAACGATGAATGCCACGGATTCGATATTGGCGAACGACAATTAGGCGTTTGTCGAAGGAGCAGAAGAGACGCGACGGATTATGAAGCTAAACGCAACGCAGCGCGTCGTTTCGTTCTTTTGTGTGTATTTTTTTTGACAGCCATCAGCCCGTGATCGTAAATCGGGAGCGTTCATCGGGTCACAACGTTGTAACATTTCTCACAAATATCTGCATTCCGTAGGATGTTTTGGGTTATAGACGGTTTCATTGGGACCCATTAACACACACGTCAGTACTGTTCAATCACAGTGATTGTGTTTAATAACATATAATTATATATATCTTTTTTTAGATATTCTAATGTTCCATCAGAAATCAAGCTGGAGCATGCCTGGTACTGGTTTTAGACCTTTTAAACCTGTTCTAGAAGAAATACTTAACAACATGATGTGTTGTCTGCAGAGCCCCAATGGGAATCTATTTGTTCCTCTATGATGGTTTTACATTCAAGCAGAGGCGGAAACGTGTGTGCGTGTGCGCGCGCGTGCCGCTCTACCTAATAACACAACGTGTCGTTCTACGCCCCCTTGTCGGTTTTGCTGGTGACATGTCACCTGTCAAATATATCAGGGTTTACTCATCTGAAACCCTGCTCCTCTGCTTTGTTGTCATTTCTGCCCGGCTGGTTCAGATGCGGCGGACTTGCTCTGTTCAGAAAATGTCTAGATAATTTAATTTTGAAATAGTGCTTCCCTGTTCAGGCAGTTTGCATGCTTTCTATTTTGCGAGGGGGGGGGTGGGGGCAAATTTGTGGAGGTCGTCGAGTTCCCCCCTTACGACACCCAGCTGGCGTGCGGCCCTCCTGCTGGTGTGGGGTCGGCGTCTGCTGACGCCATCCTCGGGGTGAAACCAAAGGGCGTCTGTGTCGGGGTTCAGATTGGTTTAGGGGAGCTGAGCTTTGTCTCCACGTTTTGGGCTGGCAGCCGTGTCAAAGGGGCGACATGGTGAAGGGCCTGAGCAACGTGTGTTTTAGTGTGATAAAGCAGTACTGACTGGACGCCAGTCTGTGTGTGGTTATTTACTGCTGCTTTTTATTCAAAGTGAAATCTTCTCTGCTGGACGGCACCCAGACGGACGCCCAGGTTGACAAATGCTCTGCTCTGATTGGCTGCCAGAGCTCTGTGTGGTAGACCAAGAGAGAGATGTACTCGAATTTGGCAGCAGCTGTGGGGTGGAAAAGAAGGTCAGAATCAAACAATCTGGCAGCCTCACAGTGTCCTGTGTGTGTGTGTCCGTGTGTGTGTCCGTGTGTGTGTATTAATGAAAGCTCAAGTAGTAGGCAGACATTCTTCATAATACTCAAATCTCCATAAGCAACGTTTTGTTCCCAAAGACAGTAAAAGTAATCGGCCAATTTCTTTATGCTTTTAGTAACAGCGGGTGCTGTTTATTTTCTCCTCTGAGAGAAGAGGTTGTTGTGTAACGAGATATCAGAGCTCACAGAGAAAACCCATCCCATACCAGAAGCCTCGGGTGCCACATTCAGTCCAGCCTGGTGCTTAACTGGTAACAGCACACAGGACTGGGTATGGACCGTGGGCCACTCGATCCCATAGCCGTCTTTCCAGTTGTCCTGACTTTCTGTCCGTCCGCCACGCAGGATATTGCAGATCTATTTAAATACTGTTGTTTTCCTGAGAAATTTGATCAATTTCTCTTTAACTGCGTTATATTGCAGTTCTATCACCGGTAAAAAGGAATCAAACGCGGTGCCTTGTCTTGGGGGGGGCGTGTTTATTGTTACTTTAGTAGTAAATGGCTTACACATGCTCATTTAAGCGAGGTGCATCTTTTTTATTGCTTTATACGGTCACAAGCACCTCTTATCTTTATCAATTTATCTGACGATTAGTTGTTTGGTTTATAAAGTGGGATATAATTATCCACAGGCCCACTTGTTTTGTGTGACAAACGGCCCTAAACACACATTGTAGTCCTTTTCATTCCCATCGGCTGAAAGGCGTTGATTTAATCAGCGCCTCTGAACTTTCCACCGACGTGCAGTTTGTGGTTTTCTTTTTACGATCCGGTCACCACGGCTTCCAAAGCCAACCTGCTTGCTTTTTATTTAATCCGACCAACAGACCGAAATCCAACAGCATTCCATTTGCTGTCTTATTTATTCAGCGTATCGTTTAACCGAGAAAAGGATTGGCCGAGTGATTGACGGCCGTTGTTAGTCGCTGTGCCGTTGTTGAAAGAGCCTATTGATTCAAAACGCAGAACAAGTCAGCCACTTGACGCGCGCCACCATCAGCTGTGACTCCGGTGCCCAGAGCCCGTCGCCCACACGGGGCCGATGGGCCCGCTTGTTCCTGGTGTGTTGGGTAAGACTTGCATATGAACGTGCCAGGCTTATTGAATTCCAATGACCTTGCAGTGAAGCCACCGTGTTCCCTTTCACCTCCAATCCGCGACTGGGTAGAGTCCCACTAACATTTTTAGTCATTCAAGCTCGTTACCTGCAGCGGATAACAGCGTGTAGGGCAATGTCATTTATTAAGTTAGGGTTTTTTAGTTTTTGCACAATGAGTAAAATGTCTAAATTGTGAGTAACACCCTGCGTAACAGTGTTATTAACAGTGAAAACACGGTTAAGGTAATCGCTGTTTACAAGATCACTTTTGAGTCACGCTCAAACAGCTATAAATAGTTGAGTAAACTATCATATAGGAGGAAGGAAAGTGTTGTTTAGGGTCTGTTTATCTGTTTTCCAGACTCCCTGAGGCTATATTCTTTGATTTGTAGTGTTCTAATTCAGTGATTGCAAAACATCCGCCTCTGTTACCCTCCAAACTCCTGGGGAGTTCTTGACTTCTATCCCTGCTGCTGTTAGAAATGTGACGATCCCACATAACGTGTCATACTTGTACCGTATCATGACATGCTTCTAGTTCAGTATGCAGACGTTTTGTAGATTCACAAACAATGAGTCCGGCTTGAATTCGTCTTGACGTAGTTGAGGATGTCAGCGAGGACTCCGTGGCCAGGTGGGCCGGATCAGTCGAGTGGCGTTGCAGTTTCTAGTGGTCTGGCCGTGAGCAGGGTAATGAAGTGAAAGTCTGAGCACCATCTGCACCAACGGTAATGTCTCACACATGAATTGGCTGTCGTCTTTGGCCGTTTGTGGCGGTGGGATGAATCGTGGAGCCCAATGGTCGCGGCAGCGTGCACTGAAACGTTGGCTCGCTCTCTCGAATGCAGCAGTTTTATCCCTGATTCAGCTGGAAGGCCTTTCTGTGTACTGCGAATACTTTGCGGACTATTTCAAAAGTCCCATCTGCAGCTTTTTTAATTTTCTTTTGCAACTTTGAAGTTTTAAGAACAGAGTCCAAATAGTTCTAGCAAATCACCAGGCTTTATGCCTTTAATCCCTGTGTGTGTCCCGTTTCATCTTCTTCCTGGCGCTCCTCTGATTTGATTACAAGCGGTACTTTTCTCTCTCCTCAGGCAGCGCAGAGCTAAAGAGAATGGCTCACTCTAAAGCTCGAGTCACAGATGGGAAGGTCACCTACCCCCCGGGGGTCAAGGAGATCTCCGACAAAATCTCCAAAGAGGAAATGGTCCGCAGGCTCAAGGTCAGTGTCTGCTGCTGCAGTGTCTCCTCTGTCTGCTGTGTAGTGGGACACATCACGGGCTCATTGTATGTGTATAAGAATCTGTACTAATATTCAAGAGCGTTTCATATATTTTAAGGGTGTGAATTGTGTTTTGTAAGCCAGAGTGTTAATTAATAGTTATGCCCGCCTTCCAGATGGTCGTGAAGACCTTCATGGACATGGACCAGGACTCTGAGGAAGAGAAGGAGCTGTACCTGAACCTGGCCCTGCACTTGGCCTCCGACTTTTTCCTCAAACACCCGGACAAAGACGTCCGTCTACTGGTGGCTTGCTGTCTGGCGGACATATTCCGGATTTACGCCCCAGAGGCGCCCTACACCTCCCCAGACAAACTCAAGGTACGCGGGGAAGGTTCCGCTCTGGCAAACGGAACCAAGCACTGGAAAGTGGAGATCACTGCGCTCCGCCGGGATCGGCCACGGTTCCGGGTTGCATCCTTTATTGGGTCTTCTCTGAAGTATTCATATAGTATTAACCAACTAATGTTGCTGGAAATGACTCCTATTTATCCACTTACAGGTAAATGTTGTCTGTGTGGCTCATTGACTTGTGCGTTTCTTTCTGGTCCAGGACATTTTCATGTTCATCACAAGACAGCTCAAAGGACTGGAGGACACTAAAAGCGCCCAGTTCAACAGATACTTCTATCTGCTTGAGGTACGTCACCGTTTGTCTGTTTCTTTTTCTTTCATCCATTCTGAATCCCGCATCGGATCTGCTACGCTTTGGCTTCAAGACATTTGCAGATACTTGTCTTTAGAAAATAAATCTACAATCACCTTTTGCCAGTTTAGTCTGAAGACACTTTCAAGCCGGGTGGCGGCTTGAAAAATACTCGCACAATGCAGCCGCAGCATTAAAGGGGGGAGATGAGCAGCAGAGGGTTGTACGGAGAACCAGATCAGCGGCCGGGAGTAGTGTGTCTCGGCTTGAATCCTTCAGGTGTGTCGGAGGAGGAGTGTGGGGGAGGGTGTTGTTGTCTCCCCCTCTTCTGTGTAGTGCCTAGTCTCATCAAAGCATTCCAAATCACTTCCAGTAGCCGACATTACACCATGAAAACACTCCCTGGGTGTCGTTGATGATGCAATGTTTCTTCACGAGAACCCTGCTCAAATACATTTTAAGTTCTATTCATCAAGCTTTTGTACCCGAGGAGCAAAATTCCTCAAAGATCTATAAACATCTGGGTGCTCTTGTTCTAGCAGCGGTGGAATGTAACCGAGCAAAGTTCTATTTAGCTTTTCTGTAATTACATCTCTGAGGAGCTCTTATAACTTCCCTGCATTTATTACAGGCCTTCGCTTTTAATTATTCGACACGGACCATTCAACATCGTCAATAGCAACCGCCCTCCCCCACTGGGGGAGAGTGTGTAGCCGACACTAAAGGTCACTATGGGTCACGGCCCCGGGAAGCTGGGAACTCTTGGAGATGAGTGTTAGAAAGCTGCAAGTGACTTTCCCTCTGAGCCAAACTAGAGCGGCTCGCTGCGGAGGGGGACAAACTTATTGTTCATTTTGCAACTGGAATTATAAAATCTACTTTGTCAGGGCGCCACAGTCTATGGAACTAATGGGAAAAACTGGGGAAATGCACATTTGAGTTAACAAATCAGGCTATTTTTCCAACAGGAAACTCAGAGACTATTTGCAAATGTGAGAACTCTGTCTTGTGCTGCAAGTATAATGTTCACTATGTAGAACATGTTTGGAATGAATAGAGCAGCTTTTCTGTCGGCCTCCTTCTGCCCAAAAGTACTCCGTGCCTGTGTGTGTTTTACTGGCAAAAGCAGGTAAAAGGAACTTGTGAATGTGCGAGCTGGATTTTGTTCAGTTATCTTGTTGTTGAAGTATGGAAGGCAATCCGCAGCACAAACCATACATTTCACTAAAGTAGGATACCTGGGAAAACATGTGTCCATTTTTTAATTATTTATATTGTTTTAATGTTTGTTAAATATTCCACCTGGTTTGGGGTGAATTAGAATTTCCTACAACATTTGATCTCTGGTCTTCTGGATGCATTCACGAGTTTCTGTGCATTTTCAGGAACTATATTGTATTAAATAAAGGATGTGAAATCCCAATGGAGGAGGCGCTGGTGGCTGAATCACGGGCAGCAGAAGCTTATTATAGGGTACATACTCCTCTAGAGATCTGGAGCAATTTGTCACTTATGTTCTTCTTCTCTGGGCTGCAGCACAGTCTGCGTCCACCTTAAAAACAGTTCTAATAATAAATATTGAAGGCCGTCACTAAATATACTAGTCTAAATGTGTCAGTATTTTTAGCATTCTCTCGAATGTGTTGCCCTAATGTTCTGTATTAATGCTTAGGTTTGCTCTTCAGTCTTAATTGTGTGTAAAAACTGGGCTGGGCGCCATATTTTGGGGGTCGCTGCTTCACCTGTAGTAATCCTGTATCATTGTGTGTATTTCTTGGGGTTGACTGTACATCGCCCGTAACCACGGCGATCCTGTAAACCTCTCGGTTTGAAGGCGGCCCCGGCTCATGTCATTAAAGCTGCACGGTATCTAACGATGAGTCCTCGGGTGCCGTTTTTATGCTTCGGTTTATCTCACCTCCTAAACACCACGTTTCTGAGGCGGCCTCTCTGAATGGTGGAAGTTGTTCAGGTTTCGAATGGAATCTCAAGCTTACCCAGATTACATTGAGCTCTCTGAAAACAGGCAGCATCTCAACAGAGGCGCCTTTTACAGAGCTTAATACGGACTTGCAGCTCATTGTCTAGCTGCGCCGCTCTCCGTGTTGTTGTAGCTGTTTTTCCAGGAAAGGGCCGTAACCCCGCTGCACGCTACCTGCTCGGCCCCCAAGCAGCCGTCTAGACCGGGGGAGGTAGTTGGTGCATTTCAGCAGCTAAAGAGACTGTCACCCCCCCTCCCCCCAGGAGTCGGTAGAGACCAAAACTGGAGCTAAAAGGTGCAGAATATGCCACACGAGTTCCTCAGGCTGCAGCGAAGGCTTTCTCCAAATGATTGCTGACGTGGTTGTGTCTGCGCGTGTGAATTCCCTCCTCCAGTCACCCAATTCTCCTTTAGTCTTATTTAGTTTGCTGCATTGTCACTAACAGCCGGCCTGTTCTTCTCTTTTTGTTCAGAACATAGCGTGGGTGAAGTCCTACAATATTTGCTTTGAGCTTGAAGACAGCAATGAGATTTTCACCCAGCTTTACAGAACGCTCTTCCAGGTCATCAAGTAAGTGTTTATTTTGTATTTGCTTCAAAGCAAACCTCGGTGCAGTTATTAATATTTCTGTCCATATCTGCAGTGTTTCTTCCCCCCCCTTCAAACACATTTTGTCTGCAACAACGTCCAGAAGGAGTCTTGGTAGCAGTCAATCTGCAACACCATTAAACTTCACAATAGCCCTTATTTGTCTTTGATTGCACCACTATCTTCTTTTTCCTCCCAACCCTGCTCTCAGTTTCACTCTGCTGACCACAACCGTGTGGGCTGAATTCTGCCATGCAGAATTGGGCTCTTTGCCATTGTAACAAAATGATGTGCGCGCGCGTCAAGTTTGTGCCAGAATGATGCTTTTTTTATTTTTTAATATAGGGAGCCTTTAAAGAGCTCTGCTTGAAATACTACCGTGAGCTTAAAGGTGCAGGGGAGTGTTTGTGTGTCAGTGAAGAGACTGTAAGAGAAAAGGCTCTGCGGACAGCAGTCACCAACATAGAAATCTGGGTAATAAGCGTTACCTCCCGCTGTAATGCTGATCCAGTACAGGCCCCCCTCCCCCGTCTCTCTCTGTGTGATCAGGGCATCTCAGTCTGTTTGTGTGAGGACAGTTTGTTTTCAAAAGACACACAGCCACTAATGCCTGCTGTGAGCGGAGGAAATCTTAACCGTGAAAACCACCAGGGTTCGTCTCACTTTTTAGCTCGGCCCGTTTTACGTTGCTGCCTTAACCGGCATCACAATGGAATATTTCATTTGAAGTCGTGCGATGACGATGTCCTTGGTCTGTGACCCTTCCTGCCTTGTTTCCCTAGCAACGGCCACAACCAAAAGGTGCACATGCATATGGTGGACCTGATGAGCTCCATCATCTGTGAGGGAGACACCGTGTCGCAGGAGCTGCTGGACACCGTGTTGGTCAACCTGGTCCCTGCACACAAGGTATGTGCACAGAAGAACGGCCACGCACTCCACTTCTACAATCGCATAAAGAAGACTTTACACTCATGCACGCGCACAATCCATGTTGGTGTGGAGGGCGCTCTGAAACTGAACTAATTGCTCAGAATAGCCCTTTCCATTCCCTGTAATTCAATGAGCCCCCTGCAGGTGAAAAGAGGTAACGCAGCGTTGAAGTTTTTTGTCTTCGTTGGGTAAAATCCTCAAAGGGCAATTCTGCCGTGTGACAACCAAGAAATGATGTTTTAGCACACCCTGTGCAGTTTTTGTCATCTGTCTGAACGAGATCTCTGACCTGCTGTTTGATCCTCAGATTTGTTTTTCTGTCCTTCTAGAATTTGAATAAACAAGCGTACGACCTGGCCAAAGCTCTGCTGAAGAGAACCGCTCAGGCTATTGAACCGTACATCACCAACGTAAGATCACATCTTTGACATACTTTTTTTTTTTTGTCTTTTAAACGCTTCTACAATGTGGCTGCATAGAGCTTCCTGTTCCGAAATTAAACATTGCAGCGGTCTGTATCCTGTAGTAACCAAAACTAAAAAACGCAACCGCTCCACCGGTTATTTGGGACACAGTGGGGGATATTGCAGACTCAAGGATTGTCCCGCTTAACCTGTGCGGTTGAACCAAGGCAGAAGCGTCTTGGTGTTGCAAGAGCTTTATATCTGTACAAACGTTGCAGCTAACTGATACCGTGGCCATAAAAATCCACCAAATATATAGGCTGAGGCTTTTTTGGTTTTCATGCTGCTGCAGTGTTGCAAATCCAGATCAACACAGGCTACTGAAAAAGAGTATCATCAATGCTGAAGGTGCCAGGTTCATGCAAAGGAAACAGGTCCTTGGGGATGCTGTTGTGTACCTGACCCTTTGACCTCTCCATAGAGAGGGAGCCAGAAACTAGGGAACTTTGCAAGGCTCACATTGTGAATAATGCCCATTAAAAAGTAAAAGGTCACGTGTTAAGTCCCGGCTTGATGTTCAGCATGTCTGATTGGTAACCCCGATTCCTCCCTCTCCATCAGTTCTTCAACCAGGTGCTGATGCTGGGGAAGACCTCGGTCAGCGATCTGTCCGAACACGTCTTTGACCTCATCCTGGAGCTCTACAACATCGACAGCCACCTGCTGCTCTCGGTGTTGCCGCAGCTGGAGTTTAAGCTCAAGGTAGTGAAAGGCCCCTCTTTCAGTCAGGCAGTTATATCTGTTGGTGTGTGCGAGGGCGAACAAACGGAGCGACTTGACATTTGTCACATCATGCCGCTGGTGTAATTGTTTTTGCACCCGGCTGCACTTTATGAGGACATTCGACAGATGCACGGCCTCATTGTGGTCTTGGTTCTAATTAGATTCTGCCGGCAATAATTCTCTCCCGTTGTATTAATGCGCATGTTCACACACACCAAACCAACAAAACCACATTCTTTGACCTATTAACTGACGTGGTTGCACAGTGTCGTATTCTCTGCAGTGTTGATTCGTATTAGAAAAGACAGAGCGTTCGGCACGATGTTGCCTCTGCGGTGTCTCGTGAAGGCTCCTCCTGATGGGTGGCACTCATTAGCTGTTCACAGGGAGTGTAGATCACCGCCGTCTCCCCCGAAATGATCGCTGCAATAAAATACCTTCCTCCCCACCCCCACAGATTGCACATTCTCCCTCCATCTCTCGCTCCCATTCATCGTCTCATCATCACTTTTATACCTCCTTAATTTTCTTCTATTCCCCCCCACTGTTTTTCTTCTTCTTTTGCCCTCTCTGCTTCCTGAGTCTTTACTTCTCACTCTTGCCTCTTCGCATCCCATTCGGAAACCAGACTAATTCTCCCCACCTCCTTCCCCTTTGCTCTGTCTCTGCAGAGTAATGATAATGACGAGAGGCTGCAAGTGGTGAAGCTGCTGGCTAAGATGTTTGGAGCCAAGGACTCCGAGTTGGCTGCACAGAACAAACCGCTCTGGCAGTGTTACCTCGGCAGGTGGGTGTGGATGTCTGAAAAATAAATCTTATTTTCTACAACATCAGAAAAATTGTTTAGCGACGAAATGATTGTTTTCTCAATTGTTGGGGGTTAATTTGTACAAAAAAAAGGTTGTTGAATAAATATATTGCACGTCCCGTTTATGCTCTTTATATCTAGGTGTATCTCTTGCATCTAGATCATTCAAGTCTTCCCAACCTACCTTCCTTCTGGGTTTTGCATGTTTTTGTCATTTTGAGGGGGCTGATATTAATATTCATTTCTCTCCTCCAAAGGTTTAACGACATCCACGTGCCCATCAGGCTGGAGTGCGTTAAGTTCGCCAGTCACTGTCTCATGAACCACCCGGACTTGGCCAAAGACCTCACAGGTGAATTGGCTAAAATGCTCTTCCATCTGAGCAGATGCGTCATTGGAAACCCGCTTGTGATGAGCGGCGAGCTACCTTGCCCCTGCGCGTCGATGGGATTCCACAACACTCTACGAGCTCTCAACGATAACTTGTTCTTCTTTAACAAATGTGTTATTTTTGTGTCATGAAGTAACTGGCGGATATTTTCTCACTGTTGGCGGAGTCCCGTCTCTCTCACATCCCACTCATTTGTTCCCGTTTTTTTCCCACAGAGTTCCTGAGGGTTAGATCACATGACCCAGAGGAGGCCATCCGCCATGACGTCATCGTGTCTATAGTAACTGCTGCCAAGAAAGACTTGTCTCTAGTGAATGATGCTTTGCTCAACTTTGTAAAGGAGAGGACTTTGGACAAGCGAGTAAGTGGACAACTTCCGCTGTGGTGTGTTTTTCATATTGTTGTCATTGTGTTGTATTATATAACTTAAACAACTGTCTAATTGGATACAATCTTTAAAGGCATACAACCACAAGTCAAACTTTCTGGTTTTGAAAAGCAGGCTGTCTGCATCAATCAGTGTTTTAGATTTGCCTTCCTTCTTATCCTGCCCTATTCTCCTCCTCCCCATCAGTGGCGTGTGCGTAAGGAGGCCATGATGGGCTTGGCATCGATCTACAGGAAGTACTCGCTACAGGGAGAAGGAGGGAGGGAGGCCTCCAAGCAGATTTCCTGGATCAAAGACAAGCTCCTCCATATCTACTACCAAAACAGCATCGATGACAGGTTTGTTTAAACGTGCTCCTGGCCTTTCAAGTTACGCAAATAGAGAAGTTCAATTCCTTTTTATAGTCCTTAGTATTTAATACCTGTGGATAACTATAAAAAACAGCAGAGCGTTTACCTCCGTACCCTTTTAAAGATGGTGATTAGGATCAATGAGCTCCTTGAATCACAGTTTCTGCGTGCTTTGAGCTATTTGCAAAGTCGCTCGGATTTCTCCACATCATTTTTATTGGATGAATGTTCCATTCATTATCAAATCAAAAACCAAATCAAAGTGTCTTGACACTTTCAACCCGACTCGTATCAGCCCTTCAGCTTCCAACAAGCAGAGGCTTCTCTCCGGACTCAAACAATCAAACGTGCTCCACCTGCTGTTGCCTCAGGGCTCCAAAATGTCAAGCAGTCAGAGCCCCCCCCCCCCCCCCATGTGCATTTGAAACATGTTTGAAAGCATTAGAGGAGCCAGGCAGAAGACTGCAGCATCACTCACTTTAACTTGGGACATTTGGTGCGGTGTTGTTTCGCAAGATTCTGCAGTGCAAACATAAAACAAATAACCTTCGTTGTCTCAAATGTGGAGATATGCTGAGCAGTGTCAGAGACAGAAAACTCTCTACTGTAGCAGGACTTTTCCTCCGCGTGTAGTAAGCATAGTTTAAGGATAATTTCTGAATATTTTCCATTTTTACCCCGAAGGGTAGTAATAAAATGTGAGATTATTCCTGCACTGCTGAAATCTCACCAGTCTACTTAATTATGTCATCTCTAGTATGTTTGGTTAGAAACGACCAGTGAGGAGCTGTTATCTAATCCGTGCGTAATTATTTCAGCAAATTCAAGAAGGTATTATGAGACGGCACTTTTTCACGCTACGCCTCAGAAGGAAAACGGATATGTGGGGATTTTCTTTCCCTTGCGACCCAAACGATTCCTTCCATGTGCACAGGTTGCTGGTGGAGCGGGTCTTTGCCCAGTACATGGTTCCTCACAACCTGGAAACCACTGAGCGGATGAAGTGTCTGTACTACCTCTACGCCACCCTGGACACAAATGCTGTCAAGTAAGTGTTTCTCACAGATGGAGGATCAATGCAGCCGCAAACCATGACTCGCCACTTTCATCATGAAGAAAAAAAATGTTTTGGAAAAGATTTCTTCTTCTGAAATTCAGTTCAACTGAACCTTCTAGAACAAACGTTTAAGAGGAAACCGTTCATTTCCCCACCGTGCTACTGCAATGCCTCCTCCTCGTCTGTTTTCCACCCTCATCCTCTGACTCTTCTTCCTCTCAGAGCTTTGAATGAGATGTGGAAGTGCCAGAATCTGCTGAGGCATCATGTCAAAGACCTGCTCGACTTGATCAAGAAACCCAAGGTTACTAACTCAAGCACAGCACAAAAAAGGCAGATTTTTAACATACTCTTGTCTCACGTTTGAATTTTCTTCTGCATTTTGTTTTAGTCTGATGCATCAAGCAAGGCCGTATTTGCCAAAGTCATGGTGATCACAAGTAAGACTTTTTCTTTAAAAAACCCTACGTCCCTGTGTCTGAATTATCATCTCGTTCAGCCACACAATCTCTCCACTTGGCATAAACAAAGTAAAGGAACAAACCAAACTTTTAACGGCATTGCTGAGGCAGCGTGAGCGAACTTTTCGAGTGCATTCGTTGTAGACTAAAGCTTTTGATGCCATGTGACTACAGGGAACCTGCCAGACCCGGGAAAGGCCCAGGACTTTGTGAAGAAGCTGGCTCAGGTCCTGGATGATGACGAGCGGATCCGAGATCAGTTAGAAACCTTGGTCAGCCCCTCGTGCTCCTGCAAGCAGGCCGAAGTCTGTGTGGTGAGTGTCGGACCCGCGTTCACTTCATGGTTTAAACATTTTGTATTTCAAGTGGGATCTCTAATGTAAAATTAATTTAGTCCAATCTTTTGTAGTCAAAGACCGTGTAGACTGATGAAGGCAGTACATGTTTCATAGATCCCTTAGAGTCTGTTATGTTTTTGTGCCCTACGGCTCCATTTGGACACGACGACACTTGTTTTTTGAAACCCAACTCTGCTGCCCTTTAGTTTGAATATGAGAATATTAAGTTGGGACTTTTTTTTTTTTTTTTTTAAGCTCACATGCCGCATGCAAAGCGTTTGCTGGATACTCTTTTATTCATCTACCCTGTTTGCATAAGTGGAAATGCATGAATATACTGTTATAGATATAAAGTTATAAATATTATTATTATACTTTTTTTAAACCACTTCTGCTACAGTAAGGGGAAAACAGATTTCTTTTTTCCTTTAAAATTGGCCTTTTTAATACAATTGCTTTACCCGGAGAAGCTTTCGGTTCCGACTATGAGACTTGTTCAAAGTTTGTCGTAAATGTTAATAGGTGTTTCGGATATGAAATGACATCTGCTGCAGTTAAAGAGGTGCTACTGTAGCTTGAAAGCCCGAACCGGGATGATGGGGAGCAGTTTCTTTCCCTCGGGCCATCCTTGTCCTGAAGCTTTGACTTTCACTACCTATAAATCGCTACACGTAATCATGATTATTATTCACGTATTTCTGACAGTACTATGTTACTGTTCCATTTTTACTCTTTATTAACGCTTTTATTATAAACTAGTTAGTTGAAACATAAGAGGTTCATCTACTGTTTATTTGTCACACACGTGATCATATTTGAAGTTAGATTGGCATCCTATTAGTATAAAGAGGCGCATGCCTGAAAGGGTCCTTGTATCTGTAGTAAGGAGTGGAGATGGTTCTACTGGTTTGCCCAGCAGGGCGTTCCTCAGGGTTGTCGTTATTTTAAAAATGAAATCGTTTGTCACCTTTTCAGCGAGACATCACTAAAAAGCTTGGCAGCCCCAAACAGCCCAGCAATCCATTCCTGGAAATGGTCAAGTTCCTTCTGGAGAGAATTGCTCCCGTACACATCGACACAGAATCCATCAGGTAGTGCGTGTGCGTGCGCGTGCGCGCCTGTGTGAGAAATTAAAATGCCAGTGATCATTTATTCACTCCTGCAGTAATGGACCTTTTTAAATCTCTTTAATCTCTGCCATCATCGACCAGCGCGTTGGTAAAACAGGTTAACAAATCTATAGACGGAACAGCTGACGACGAGGAGGAGGGCGTCCCCACTGAAGAGGCCATCAGAGCAGGACTGGAACTGCTGAAGGTAAAAAATAAAATAAAAAAATGCCAGAAACGCACGGGCAGCCGTTGAAGTGACGCAAACAAATCTAGTTTACCTAGTAACTATGTATAAGACAGTCTTTTATTTCCGTCCCCAGGTGCTGTCGTTCACACACCCGGTGTCGTTCCACTCCGCAGAGACGTTTGAGTCTCTGCTCGGTTGTCTGAAGATGGATGACGAGAAGGTCGCGGAGGCCGCTCTGCAGATCTTCAAGAACACGGGCATGAAGATGGAAGAGAGCTTCCCTCACATCAAATCGTACGTTGCGTTGCCTGACTCGAAGCCGTCTCCCGTGCTCTGACCTGCTGCTGGTTTGTAATTCTCCCGCCTGCTCTCCCCAGTGTTTTGCTGCCTGTACTGCAGGCCAAAGCCAAGAGGGGGCCCCCCCGCCAGGCCAAGTACGCCATCCACTGCATCAACACAATGTTCACCAACAGAGACACGCACTTCGCCCAAATCTTTGAGGTTAGTCACTTCGGTATTTCCATTTTATAGTCTAGTTGTGTGCATCTCCCGGTCTGACCCATTTTGCAGAGGATTTCCAAATGTTTTTGTGTTCTTTCAGTCCGATTGCACTGATAGACACGCCTCCTAAGGCTCAAACACGGCGTCATGTTTTTTCACTTCCTTTGTGGATCAAACGGTGAATGGGCTTTTGCGTGTTTGTGTGTCCCCAGCCTCTGCACAAAGGCCTGGACCCTGCTAACCTTGAGCAGCTCATCACTCCTCTGACCACTCTGGGTCATCTGGCTCAGCTGGCCCCGGAACAGTTTGCTGCGCCGCTCAAATCCCTCGTCGCCAACTTCATTGTGAAGGATCTGCTCATGAATGACAGGGTACGCTTTTACGACGTAAACCGGACTCGTGTCGAGGGACCTGAAGACGTTTTTATTGTAATTTAGCTATTAGACAAACCTTTTTAAACGTGAGTAATCAGGTTTACAGTCTGGCAATCCCTTTGTCACAGTTCTAGGATCAGCATGGTGATTTCTTGTCCAGGAAATGAACCCTTTTAAAAACCGAACGGCCCGATCACGAGATGACATAATTATGTTAATGTGACCAAACTTAACCAAAAGTACAATGGGGAAAAAAATTGTGTTCACGTTTAAACATTAAGAATTGGTTTAAAAAAATATATATTTCACTAAATCTTTCAGTAGTCATGGTTTATTGACTCGCACAACCTTTTCTTGTGTTGTTTGTGTGAGGCATCCAAATGAGCTTGAATACTAATGTAGGCAGTTCAAAGTATCTAAGTATTATTTATGTTTTCTGTAGATTCCGGGCAAGAAGACAACCAAACTTTGGGTCCCGGATGAGGAAGTGTCCCCGGAGACTCTGGCCAAGGTCAGCGGGGGAACCTTCATTTGTCTCTTTAGGAAATGTCCACCTGATCAGTCTGCTGCTAGTTGTTCAAATATCTGAACAATACTTTCATTTAAAAGAATTGCAATGTTAATTCCTCCCCTTGATCTGACTCTTACGTATTCATCTTCAAAGTAATCCATCTTTTTTTCTTTTGTTTTACCCACCCTCCTCGGTCCAGATCCAGGGCATAAAGCTGATGGTACGGTGGTTACTGGGAGTGAAGAACAATCAGAGCAAATCGGGCAACTCCACGCTGAGGATGCTGACCGCTATTCTGCACAGCGATGGAGACCTAACGGAGCAGGGCAGGATGGGGTAAATGACATAAACTCAAGCTTAAACCTCCTGCTCAGACTAAGGCTGTGCGTGCATGTCGGGCCTTTTGAGAAGCTCACTTTGTCATCCGATGTATTTTTAATGGGTATCGTAGAGCTAAATGAAGACGTCCTCGTTTACTCTGGTCTCCTCTGATCCTCCCTCCCCCCAGTAAACCAGACATGTCCCGGCTGCGGCTGGCGGCGGCGTGCGCCCTTCTGAAGCTGGCGCAGGAGCCCTGCTATCACGAAATCGTCACGCTGGAGCAATACCAGCTGTGTGCGCTCGTCATCAACGTATGAATCCTCTTCTCCTGCACAGCTCGTGGTCCTCTGCGTCCTATTTCGTTTGTATATCGTCTTCTCCACGTGATGCCTCTTGTTTTCTGTGTGTCTCTCTCTCTCTGCAGGACGAGTGCTACCAGGTGCGACAAGGTTTTTCCCAGAAGCTCCACCGGGGGCTTTGCCGCCTCCGTCTGCCTCTGGAGTACATGGCGGTGTTCGCTTTGTGCGCCAAGGACCCCGTGAAGGAGAGGAGGGCTCACGCGCGCCAGTGCCTGGTGAAAAATGTCAACATCCGCAGAGAGTACCTCAAACAGCACGCCGCCATCAGTGGTACTTTTTACTCTACAGTATTGAGCTAAAACCAGAACATTTGTCCTAATGTGCATAAGTGAGAAATGTGTGGACATGTTGATGTAATATTTATTTTTGTCGTGTGACCACAGACAAGCTGTTCTCTCTGTTGCCGGAGTACGTGGTGCCTTACACCATTCACCTGCTGGCGCATGACCCCGACTACGTCAAAGTACAGGACATCGAGCAGCTGAAAGAAATCAAAGAGTGAGGCCGTAACCCCTGATAACAAAATGATACGTTAAGTGTTGAGAAGTGCACATTTCAGAAATAGCGATTCATGTTTAATGGTACTTGGTGCTCTTAAACACGTTACTGTTGCTGTTAGACCTTAAATCACCGATGTAATTTAAGTCTATGTCCAGGAAAATGGAAAGTAAAAAGCTACAAAAGTACGGCTGGAATTGAGATTTGCTGATTTGACACCTCCCTTCCTCTTCGACCAGGGCTCTGTGGTTCGTCCTGGAGATTATCATGGCCAAGAATGAGAACAACAGCCATGCCTTTATAAGGAAAATGGTGGAAAATATCAAACAGACAAAAGACGCCCAAGCCGCCAGTGATCCCAAAACCAACGAGGTAAACATCCCCCCCCCCCCCCCCTTGCAACTTCCTGTCTGCTTAGGAGGCCGAGTATGGACACCTGTGAATGTTTACTGCTCTTATTGGCTTTCGTCTCACCGTGTCGTCCCCCGTACAGAAACTCTACACGGTGTGTGATGTGGCCATGCACATTATCATGTCAAAGAGCACCACCTACAGCTTAGAGTCTCCAAAAGACCCCGTGCTGCCCACCTGCTTCTTCACCAAACCCGACAAGGTTGGTTTCTGCACCCCGAGAAATACATTTGAATCACAGAATTGTTTTCTTTTTTTTCTTTTTTTACACTTTTTTTGATGCATATCTGAGCTGCTGGTGACTGTTCCCCCCCCCCCCCCCCCCCCCCCCCCCCCATTAAATGACGGGTCAAGATGCTCGTGTACAAACATGTGTGCGGTTCTATGAAAGGTGCACAAACAGACTTGTTTGCAGCCACCTGACGTCCCCTCCTCGTCCTCAGCTTGTGTGTGCTGATTGTCCTCTATTCACAAACGAGTTCTCCGTTTCAGAACTTCAGCAACACAAAAAACTATCTGCCACCAGAGATGAAGTCTTTCTTCACACCTGGAAAGGTGAGCTTAATTGATCCTCTAGGCCTCTCGTTTTCGCCTCTTGTTGAGTGGAACGCGTATCTAACTCTTAACCCCCCCCCTCTCTACTCTCATCAAGCCCAAGTCGGCTAACGTTTTGGGTGCGGTGAACAAGCCGCTGTCGTCCGCGGGGAAACCGATCCAGAGCAAAGCTTCGCGTATGGAGACGGCCAGCAACGACGACCCGTCGTCCAACCCGGGCTCCCCGCAGCGCAGCAAGACCCGGTACGTGTTGTTGAGCAAGACTGTGAATCCGGTTCTGAATGTTCAAAGAGAACCTCAAGGATCTAATCGTGCATCAAATGGGGAAACGTGTTCATGAACTACACTGGACCGCTCGTATGTGCTGCTTTCTCTACGGTGTTTGTTTTTTTGTAACCGTTAGTAATTGCGGTTTCAGGCTCGACAGCACAGAAATGGATCACAGTGAAAACGAGGACATCAGCCTAAAAAGAGCCGACACCACTGACAAGGTATTTAACGCTCTCTGTCTGCTGGTGTTACGTCTTCTGCGATGTGACGGGTTGTTTAGTTTAGCTAAATGTTGACTTTTTAGAGGTTTTTGTAAATTTAAATTAGTCTTATCTGCGTCATCGACATGGTCATACGTTACTATCTTGTGTATATGATGTCTGTAAGCTCCAGTTATCATCATCATCATCATCATCATTTAAAATCCAACACAAGGAAACATATAATTATTATAATGCTCTTGGAAAGATGGCAGGTTTGTATTTATTTATATTTAATCAACCTTATATCGAGGAACCAAAGTGCTACTTACCTCTGATTGTGTTTTGGATTAGAACATAACACAAATACAAAAAAATGGTTTTTTCATATAATGTTATGTATTAAAAGCAATGAAGCTGACATTCTTAATCCTATTTTAGGAAATTATAAATAAATCAGAAGTTCCACAGTAACTTAGGACCAGTAGAGAGTTCTGCTGCTGTGATCCAGTTGAGTGTTTCCAGTCATAAACCCCGAGTGAGTCTCTGTTTAGATTCCACTGTGCAAACACCCGCTGGATTCAGGTAGAGATAAGACTTGTGTGTTGACTTTGTGTTGACGATCATTCACGACACGCCGCCGTCGTCGGTTCCTTGGTGTTGAGCTCTGGACTCGTGCCATTAAGCAGCTTTTGTTTTCTTCCTCTAAATGTCAGAGAATCAAAGTTTCTTCTAGCATAGAAGTAACCATGTTGCATCCCTTTTTTTAAAGTCTAACAGGCTTGTCACAATATTTCCAAGCGCTATCTGATTTATTAATCCTAAGAAGATGGTAGATTAGAAGACGCTTATTCGCACGGCGAGCAAAACGATGCAGACGAGTGGGAAGACATGTCCTTTTTATAGGAAAGCGGCGACTGATGTGTTGTTTTCTCACAGGATGTTGAAAAGCCCCGCGGCCGCAAACGAGCACTGACCTCCGGCGAAGACCAGGACGTCAAGCCGAAGCGCGGCCGCAAGAAGGCGGTGGCCAACGCGGCCCCGGTGGCCGAGTCCGAGGACCAGTGGGACGAGGACACCCGGCCGGAGGACGAGCAGAACAGCCCGCCGAAGAAGGGACGGCGGGGACGGCCCCCGAAGTCGGCCACGCCGGGTCAGGAAACGCCGGCCAAGGGGAAGAGGGGCCGAAAGAAGGCCGCCCCTCCGCCAGAAGAGGAGGAGGACGCAGAGCAGGCGGAGGAGGAGGAAGAAGAGGACGCAGAGGCGGTGGAGCCGGCGGAGGAGGAAGAGGATGACGGGAGCAGTGAAAACACAGAGTTGAAGACCAAGGCAGGCAGGCCGGCCAGAACGCCGCGGCGATCACAAGGGTAAGAGCGCAGAAACGTCTGCCGTTGGCTCCGGGGTTTCAATTTCTGTCTCACACTCTTTGTCTTCGTATCTGCAGGACGGAGTCGGCAGAGTCCACACCGCAGAAGAGGAGAGGACGTCCGCCCAAATCGGCCCAGCCCCCTGCCAAGAAACCAGCGTAAGATGATGTTTTTTCTTCTAAATCCCAAAAAAGTCCTGTGTGGGTTTTTTTTTTGTGAGGGGGGGTTGTTGTGGAAGCTGAAGCACCAGGAGGAGGCAGATCTTTTTGAGGAGAATATTTCTCATGAGCTAATCTTAGAATGCAGTGAGTTTGAGCAAAGACGATATTTCTAAATATTCTTTATTCTTTATTTCCCCCCCCCCATCCCTGTATCCCCTCTGCTGTATCCAGGCGCGGTGGGCGATCGAAGGCAGCTGCTGCTAAAGACGACTCTGAAGAGGAAGAAGACGAGGAGGAGGAGGAAGAGGAGGAGGAAGAGCCAACACCCAAGGTAGGCACAGTATTGACATGAATCAGATATGGGATATCTGAATATCAGACTCATAAGTGGAAGACTTTCTAAGCTTCCTGTTCCTTTGTCTCCACCACTTTTTCTGCAGGGACGCAAGAAGCCAGCGGGGCGAAGAAGATGAGCAGAAACGCGAGGGAGGACAAACGGAGACGGCGCGTTGTGGAGGAACGACGTAGAAAAGAAAATATGGACATTGAACTTTTTTTAACCTTTTCATACGCCGACGCTCCTACTGTTACACAAGTTCACACACATGCATATGCCACGTGCACGCTGCATCAGTGCATCCTTGTCGTCAGCTGTGGGTTGTTGCATTGTGTTGCGTTGTGAAGATGTTCGCCACATTCAGTCGAAATCATTTTAACAGGAAAAAAAAAAAAAAAGAAGCCCACTTGTAAATAGTCTCTTATGTCTGTTTCATGTTCTGTTGTTGTTTGATGCTGACTGGGGGGGTGCTGTAAAGCCTTTTACCCGCCAATATTATTATTATTAAAATGCTTCCATAAAGCAATATCAGTCATTCCTTCTGTCTTTGGATTAACTGTGTTTAATTGTCATTTTACTTAAAAGGAAAACATGCCTTTTTGTTGACAGATCTGTATATTAAAAACTTTTTTACTATGTATTGGGAAAAATTCAAAAATGTCAGAAACCCAAATGTCCAAATGTAGAGTTGCCTCTGGATAAAGGTTGTAGTGTGCGTCTCCTTTTGAGGTTTGTACCTAATGGTAGATGGAAGTCGTGAGCAGCTGTGGTTGTAGTGTTTGTCACTGCTGATTAACGTCACATCCACCCAGTCAGATCCCCGTTGTATCAATATAATTCTCTATAAAACCTTACATGTTTGATTTTTCTGTTTCTGGTTTGTCCTCACGGATAAAGTTAATCTGCAATTGATCCTTTTTCTGTTCTGCCTTTAAAAGGTAAGTACGGGTTAATATGTTCTACTCAACACGTCATACAAGTGTAACTATTGTTACCATAACAGTGATCAACCATAACTAAGCTGTAGGCCGCATTCAGCAACGAGCTGCTGAGTGACGCAAGTCTATGAAAATGATGCACCTCTTTTTGTCAGGTAATAAATTAGGAGACAGGAACTTGGACGTGACTTCAGGCCACTGGAAGACGTGAGTCCTAGTTTAAGCTATAGCGGCACGCGAGACGACACGTTTCATTCACTGAACTGGCCGAATAGTTTCTTCCCTCCGTGATCTTGAAAAGAACGCAGCGTTATGGCCTCTAGCTGTGTGCGGCCCAGATAGACCGCCGCACAACGAAAAATGACATTCTTCACGCATGTCTGTTGCTGAGCTGTACCACATTTAGGCTTTAATTAGCCAAGCTGTGATTTAAACTAAGTTCCAAGGGTAAAACAATTGTAGACATTTTAAATGTATTCATACGATTAGTTGTTGGGTCTATAAAATATTAAAAAACAACTTGGAAACTTTTTGTCAGCTAACAATCAGAACAGAACATTATATTGGAGTAAACTAAAAAGCAAATGGCATTTTTTCTTTGAAAAATATTACTTTAAACCATTAATGAATCATTAAAAATGTTTACCGGCTTCTATTTTTGGGACAAATGATTTCCTCTCAACTGACTTTTTTTTTTTCATTGATTATTATTTTACTTTCAAACGTTCATAAAAAAAATAATACATGTAAACTACAAGTTCAGAATCTGCACCTACCCGCACATGTTGTATTACAAACACACACACTAACAGCCCTCTTGAGTTATTTATGCAGGGGGCCACATGGACCACCCTGTCCCGCAGTAAGAGCTCTGAGTTTCCAAGCAACCAAGCAGAAAGGCGATAAGGAAGCGAGGTGACCATGGTGCAGCAGAGGGAACACCGGCTCCGCTGTTAGTTTACCCCCCCCCCCCCCCCCCCCCTTATCCTCCCCCCCTCCCTCCCGGACTGAACTTGATCCGGTGAGCGACACAGATGAGTTTTCTCTGCTGCTGCTGACATGTGGCATTAAATGGAGATATGGGACGTCCTGCCCCTGGAGGATGCATGGTAATGGATCATATTATTCAGGCGTTTTTTGCACCTGGGTCGCTTCGTGTCTGACTGAATCAAATTACAAAGTACAAATGCTCATCTTGAATAATAACAATAAAAACAAACACGTCCATTGGTTATTTATCCCGTTTACTTGAAGCCACCGTGTCCCCGCTCAGCAAGGCGGCGCGTTGTGCGCGCAGACCGTGCGTGCGTCAGGTGCGTTGGCTAATAATTGACAGATCGCTTGGAGGCGACGCGTGTGGCGGGTTCACAGCTGGCCGGCTGCTCTCCGCCGCGCGCTCTATAAAGCCCCCCCCCCCCCCCCCCTCTCCCCCGACCGACCGGGCCCCCGCGAGCACGCTTGAATGAACACTGAGAGCGCGGCAGCACCCGGACACCGGAGGCTGCAGCAGGTCCGACGCGCACCATGAGCGCCCCGCTCGCCCTCGTCACCTTCCTCGCCATCGCCTCCGCCGCCGCCGCCAAGCCCAACGCCGGCCTGAGGACGTGGGGTCGCTTCGACAAGCTGCCCTATCCGGGCGACAAGGCTTTCCTCTACGACACCTTCCCGGAGGACTTCATGTGGGCGGTGGGCACGGCGGCGTACCAGGTGGAGGGCGCGTTCGAGAAGGACGGCAAGGGGCTCTCCATCTGGGACACGTTCCGGCGCGGCGGCAACCGGATGGCCACCGGGGACGTCGGCAGCGACAGCTACCACAACGTGTACAAGGACGTGCGCGCCATCGCGCAGCTCGGGGTCAGCCACTACCGCTTCTCCCTCTCCTGGTCCAGGATCTTTCCCAACGGCACCCGCGGGAGCTACAACGAAATCGGCACCAACTACTACCGGACCCTCCTGCGGAGGCTGAAGGAGATCCGCGTGCAGCCGGTGGTCACGCTCTACCACTGGGACCTGCCCGACCACCTGCAGCAGACCCTCGGCGGCTGGAGCCACCCGGAGATTGTGGGCATTTTCAAGGACTACGCCGATTTCTGTTTCCAGACGTTCGGGGATGACGTGAAGTACTGGATCACTATCGATAACCCGTTTGTGGTGGCGCGGCACGGGTACGGCACCGGGGTGGTGGCTCCCGGGATAAAGAACGACCCCGACCTCCCGTTCCGCGTTGGGCACAATCTCATTAAGGTGAGGTTTTGTCCTATATTTAATCAAACTTAATTGTTTATGGTTAATTATCATGCGTAATTCCCCTCTTCATTGGTTCTATTAAAGTATTCACTTGAGTAAAAACTAAATCTTTTCCCTTTCACAATTTTGAACAAGTCCTATATTTTGTCTCACTATTTGCTTTTTAATTTTGATCTTTGCATTTGACCCGTGAAGCATTTCTATTCAACTGCACTGAACTAAATAAATACATTTAGCCTTTCTCATCCCCATCGACCCGCTGCGCCCACCGTCCTCCCCCAGGCTCACGCGGCCGTGTGGCACCTCTACGACCGCCACTACCGCCCCCGGCAGCGGGGCCGGCTGTCCATGGCGCTGGCCTCCCACTGGATCAAGCCCAGCCGCACTCGCCTGGAAAGCCTGCGAGAGTGTCAGTGCTCCCTGGACCACGTCCTGGGCTGGTTCGCCCGGCCTCTCTTCGCCGACGGGGACTACCCCCCCTGCATGAAGGCGAGGCTGGGCTCGCGGCTGCCCTCTTTCACCCCGGAGGAGAGGGCCCAGGTGAGGGGAACGGCCGACTTCTTCGCCCTCTCCCACGGAGCCGCCTTGAGCTTCCAGCTCATCAACGACAGCCTGAAGTTTGGGCAGCAGGAGGAGCTGGACCTGCGGATGCTGCTCTACTGGGTCAACGCCGAGTACGACAAGCCGCCCATCTTCGTGGTGCAGAGTGGGTGGTATGTATCCGACGGGTCCATTCGGTGCTCCGGTGTCCTGTTCTGTTGTTTGCCGTATACCGAAGGACACCTTTTTTGTGCTGCTACACAAACACAGGTACGTCCTCGGCAACACTAAGACCGAAGACCCCAAACACATGTACTACCTCAAGAGGTTCATCGCAGAGGCCCTGAAGTGTGAGTAACAAAACGCAGCAGTTGTTTCCCTACACGGGCACGAACCGTCTGACGGTCCGTCTGTCCGTGTCAGCCATCGTCATAGATGGAGTGAACGTGATCGGATACACGGCCTGGTCCCTGATGGACGGCTTCGAGTGGCACAGGGAATATGGGATACGAAGGGGGCTGTACTACGTGGACTTCAACGCTCCTGACATGAAGAGAGAGCCCAAGACGTCCGCCACCTTTTACAGGTAAACAGCGTCACGTCGCTGGTGGCCAGTGTTGGTGGCGTCTCTTTTATAAGAGGAAAATGGTACAAGCAATGATGCCTTACAGAGGGAAGAGGGGGGAGGAATGGGGGGGGGGGGGGGACATCACTCCTGACATGGCTCCTCCTGAAGTGATGATTGTGCATTATTCTTAAAAGAAACGTCATCCAGAAGAACGGTTTCCCAGAACTGCCAGAGAACAAACCGGCACAAGGAAGCTTCCCGTGTGACTTTGCCTGGGGGGTATCAGCCAACTCCATACAGGTGTGTGTGTGTGTGTGTGTGTGTGTCTGTGTGAGATAGGGGAGTAACTTGAGAAAACATTAACACTGTAGTAACTTTGGCTGAGAGATTCAGTACCAACCTGACTAATATGTAGTTAAGTATTATCACTATTTATATTATCATCATTATTTCTTATTATGATCACTGTTTTATTGTCTTTTAGTGTTGCGAGGTACAGTAGCTGCGGTTCCTCTGCTCCGTTCCTAAAAGTTGCATGACTCAATTTTCAAAACCACATTTCACATTTCATGGAGAAAGTCCAGCTCAGAAACGGCCCCTACGATGGATCCTCCCTTAATCATAAACCACATCACATGACCTCATGCCGGACCAGCGCTGCCAGCCGGGCCAAACATCTCAGGGCCGAGTCGGTTGTTTTTTATTTGAGTTCGCGTGTAATAGGTCCCCACGGGGTGAGAGTGCATGTTTACATTGTTGCTTCTGTTTCTTAGGTGGAGACAACGCCCAGCCAGTTTGCAGACCCCAGCGTGTACTTGTGGAACATCTCCAACAACGGAGAGCTGATGAGGCTGGAGGGCTTCAGCGCACCTCCTGTACGCCGGGCCGCACACTGTGCTGATTACGCCACCATCCGACAACAGGTCGTCCCTCCTACCAGTCCGACCTCTATCGCTCCAATAGAAACAAATTATAGACACGTTGACCGTGTGTGTGTGTGGTCGGACCCTGAGGGATCACTTGTGTTTCTCTCCTTAGGTTGATGAAATCCGGCAGGTCGGAGTCAACCACTTCCACTTCTCCCTCAACTGGTCAGCTGTGGTGCCTACAGGTGACGTGGCTCATCCCAACACCACCCTGCTGGGCTACTACCGCTGCTTCACCCGCCAGCTGCTGCAGGCCAACGTCACGCCCGTGGTCACTCTGTGGCACCACACGCGCCTGCGCAGCAGCCTGCCGGCCCCACTGGACACGGCCAACAAGTGGCTCAACAGGTCGGACGCACCGCCGAGCCTTTTAGCTCTTTTTTCCTCATTTTAATTTCTATTTTGGATCGTTTACGTGAGAGCGGGAGAATCGGTTCTCGGCAGGCTAATAAACACCCGTCTTTTTTCAGATACGGTTTATTACAATTTACCCTGGTGGGATGTAAACGTGTGTGTGCTCATCGCGAGGCCGCTGCCACGGTATCATCTTTCCCTTTCCTGTCATAAAGAGCTATCACTGAAACCAGGGTTACAATATTGGTATAATGGGACAATCTAATGCACTGGCATTTTAACCTGAACTCGGACAAGTGAATGTGACAATGTAATAGATCATTTAGGATATACATTTATTTGTGTCAGTGTGTTTTAATACATACTTTTGTAACATTGTGACTGCTTTACATCTGAATGTCATGCCTGCAATTAAACGCAAGCTCAGCGCATTACTCAAATTTTACCCATATCTTATTTTGTTCCCAGAGAGACCCCGAAGGCGTTCGCAGACTACGCCAGGCTGTGTTACAGAGAACTGGGGGCCCACGTGAAGATGTGGATCACTCTGAATGAGCCCAACGATGAGATGGTGACCTACCAGGAGGGTCATCACATGCTGCAAGCGCACGCTCGGGCCTGGCACGTCTACGACAACGAGTTCAGGCACGCACAGGGAGGAAAGGTCAGTACAGGGAATTTAATTACAATATTGGTTATATAAATGCACTTGAATACTTTTTTTATAACGGTACGTCATTTTACAATTCAAATGTTCATCTTTTGGTGAATTTTGACGTTTTTTTTTGTCGTTTTTTCCTCTCGCTGCTTTCAAAACGTCCCCGTCCCGCCGTGTTCTGTGTTGTGTCCAGGTGTCCCTGGCCCTGCACATGGATTGGGTGGAACCGGCATTTTCGTTCAGCCGCGAAGACGTGGAGCCGGCCAAAAGGGTTTTAGACTTCCGCGTTGGCTGGTTCGCAGAGCCGGTCTTCGGCAGCGGGGACTATCCTCTGGGGATGAGGAGCTGGCTGAGGCAGCTCAACTCACTGGAGTACGAGTACTTTCATTCAATGAAGACAACAGAGCAGCGTTTCTAACTGGGATTATTCAAAGATGTAATATTATTAAGCCGGATGTTGTTGTGTGCAGTATATCATTGATGAAAAACATCTTACGTACACACAATTAATAATTAATGGGGGGGAAAAAATCGATAACTACTCGTTGCACTTCTGAAATGTGTCCCCCGTGTAATGATCTGCGTGTGTTCCTCCTCAGGCTGCCGGTGTTCAATGAAGGGGACAGAGAGCTGGTTAGAGGGACGTATGACTTCTTTGCCATTAGTCACTTCAGCACCGAGCTGGTGACACACGCCATGGAAGACTCGTAAGCCAAAGTCCGCTCCTTTGCCATCACCTTCGTGGTGACAGGTGACGTTACGAGGGGGAAACGAGAGGAGGAAGAGAGCAGAATGAGCCACCAGGCCCCTGAGCACCACCTTTATGGCGTTTACTAAAAAGACACATATTATGCTTCCAGGTGTTAGGCAGTAAAGATAACCTCAGGTCCATGTGTGCAGGTACACCTACACGGCGATGCTGGAGGTCCAGCAGATGATAGACACCACGTGGATGAAGTCTCCCAGGCCCGTTGTGCCCTGGGGTCTGAGGAAAGCCCTCAACTGGGTGAGGCTTCTCTTCCGTGGCCTTTGCAGTCTTGTTGATATTAAGAATAGTTGAATGTGAATAGACTGGATCGTTCAGTGAGGGAGAAGAAGATTAAGATTTCCCTAAATAACTGCCATTGGTTTTTGATATTTTACTAAATGCAGTAAAACCACAAATGCTTTGTTTTGTTGCTTTGAAATGTTTGTTTCGATGTGATAAACTGTGACTGACTGACTGTCGTCGCTCATCTGCTGTGTCAGGTGAGGGAGCACTACCGCGACGTACCCGTCTATGTGATGGCCAACGGGGTACAGGAAGACCCGGCCCGCTTCAAAGACAGCCTCCGAGTCTACTACCTGTACAACTACATCAACGAGGCGCTGAAAGGTGACACGAGGACGCTTATCTAGCCGTGGAGGATTTGTAGGATCCAAAATCAGTGATTTGGGTTTTTCCCCTTAGCGGCCTCAGCGGGGCTTAATTATTAGACAGGTATTTAGGTCACTGACCCCTGAACTCGGAACAGTTATCAGCAAACATACACTCCTCACCTGAATCGGGGAGTCGGGGTCACCGGCGATCCATTTCCCCGTCATGGTAAAGTTTAGCAGGTTACGCTCAGCGGAGACTTTGGCTGCCACGTTAAAAACATTGCAGTGTCCCGCTACGATGTGCACATAGTGTCGCGTTGTTTTGTTTTTGAGTGTGCTCTTTAACCACCAGGGGGCAGCCAAACACAGAAAGCCGCTCGTATGTATCGCAATATATTATTCTTATATATTGGGTCTAATACATCAACTATGACATACGAGGAGTTTATCAATTCATATTTTTTATTTTGCATTATTTGATCTTGAAACTTCTTGGTCTACTTTCTATTTTTTTTTATAAATGTGCAGGTAAAAACAAAGGATTGGGAGTTTTGTATTTATAACACTCAAATAATATTTCAACCCTCCACATTAAGCACTTTAGAAAAATGGTATACTTTTAAATATGTATCACGAACCTGTTGACAGTATTTTCCCGCCCACCGCAGCTCACACTCTGGACGGCGTGAACCTGAAGGGTTACTTCGCTTACGCCCTGAGCGACCAGAGGGACCCGGGCTTCGGCCTGTACGGACACATTCAGGAGGAGGCCATCGTCAAGGCCTCCCTCTCCAACTATCGCAACATCATCAAGCACAACGGCTTCCCCGTCCAGGGAGCCGCGGCCCAACCGTGTCCCAGCGTCCCTCAGCCCTGCCCGGGCTGCCACGTCCTGGCCAAGAAGTCTGTGGTGGGCTTCCTGACTCTGGTGGGCTCAGGGGTGCTGATCACCTTGGGGCTCATTGTCTACTACACAGCCAAGAGACACAAAGAGTGCTACTGATGGTTGTGACTGGGATTGGGTTTTTATGAATCACTCAAGAATTGAATTGTTATCAGCTGCAGATGATGTTTTTATCCATTTTCCATTTATACCCTTAAGATAATTTATGCATAGAATCCAAAAGAAGGAAACTTCTGATTGTAGGGGAAAGAGGATGTGTGTGTGTGTGTGTCGGCCTTTGAGGACGGACAGAACTGAATAAACTATTTTTAATGTTTTTGTAATAGTAATGAGTATTTGTTTTGCTTATAATACAGTTTCTTAAATGAGGTTAGAAAACAAACACATTTGTTGGTGTGATGGAACGCAAATTTCAATCCTTGAAGTTTGCGTAGGCATTCTTATGTTATAAGACACGGGTGATTGTGGATTTCATTATTAAGAACAAAGAACAGTAGACTTATTTTTTAAATACACAAAGCAATTTATCGTTACAATATACTTTTGATACAAATAATTGCCTGCTTCTATCAAAACGGCTATGTTTGGATTGTTTGACCCCCGCGAGTGACAGTTCAAGGTTTACAAACTATGTACAGTAATGTGTTTTGGGGCAACAACCCACGCATTGCAAAAAGCTGTTATGAGTCATGTTGATAATATCACCAGCAATAGCGGGAAATCAACAACGAAAAGTATCCGTATTCTACTCAGAGTCAAAACATCATCCCATCGAGGCCGTCCTCCATGAACTTCTTGTAGACGGCCATGAACTTGGCGGTGAAGGCCTCGAGGTGGTAGATGGCTTTGCTGCCCAGCTGCATCCTGTGCTCGTAGTAAGCTGCCATGTGGGCCACCTCCGTCTTCAGCTGACCGTCGCAGTTGCTCAGCAGCTCGGTCACCAGACCCTGGCAGGGGATTCGGACGAGTAAAGTGAACACTCAAACGTCACCGTGAAGCAGTCTCACAGAGGACGGCGTGATCGGTACCTTCATAATGATATCGGGAGGGATGCAGTGCGTGAGCAGCTCGTACAGCCTGGCGCGAACCTCCAACAACCTGGAACCGACACCAGAGATTCAGCGTTGTAATAAGCCCCCTGCCCCCCCTCAAATCTGATTTACTCTCCTTAAATTTCTACAGAGCAAAGAAAATCCTCCTTTCTCTCCTCCTACCTCTGAGGGCTCTGCTGGCTGACGATGGCGTTGGCCGTTTCCCTCAGGTAGACCTCCCAGTCCGTCTGCGGAACGTCTTGGTCTGCCGAGAACGGATACCTGGGAACGATTAATTCAGTCTAGAGTGAGCGAATCCTTCTCCCCCCACGCTGATCCAAAAGGTCACGCTGTGGAGGAAAGGACAGCGCGCGTTGTGACGGCTTACTGTTGCACTCTGCACGCCTCGCACATCAAAAGGGCCTTGCGGAGGTTACGACCAGACTTTTCGGTGATTTGTTTGGCCAGTTCCGGTGGGAGGAGTAGACCCTCCTTCTTACAGATGGACGTCAAAACACTGCAGACCTGGCAGACAGCGATAGCGCAGACAGAGAGGGACAAATGGGGTGAAAGGTAGACTTGGATTATGATTATTCAAAATGTGCCGCCGCCTTCAGGAGGAGTCCGAGCTAACGCATATCGTCTCCACGTTACCTCTTCTGTGCTCGGCAGAGGAACCCTGATGGCCAGACAACGGCTCCGAATGGGCCCAATGACTTTAGAGGTGGAGGTGGAGCAGAGGATGAGACGGCAGGTGGACATGTACTTTTCCATCGTCCGGCGCAAAGCGTGCTGGGCATCCTTGGTGAGCCTGTCCACCTCTGTAAGCAAGACCACTGAAAAACACAACAGTGGCGGTCAGATATGATGTTTTCACAAGGTGGAATGATGATGGAGGGATGTGATTTATTTTTATTTTTATGACCTTTCTAAAAACATGGACCTGCATTCACAAGTCAAAATGACTCGTAGGTATTCGGCCTTTGCTACCTTTGAACTCTCTCTGGGTGCTTGACTGGATCTGCTGTGACTGAGCCACGGTCTTAATAAGCTCCTGAATCACCACACGGTCCTGGTTCCCAGCATCACTGTTAGGAACGGCGCGCACACACACACACACACACACTCTGTAAATCACACGGAGCCAGACCGCAGTCCTCTAAACAACACAGAGCCACAGACTTTCTTACCCGACCTATAAAAATAAACACACGCCACATTGGTTAAATGATTGACCAATCCAATGATACATGGGGAAGGTTTGCAGAGCAAACACAATAATAATAACAACAACTACAGCAATCAAGTAAACGCATTAGAGTAAAGAATTCACTGCAATGAAGTGAAATTATCTCCTGCAAATGCCTCCTAAAACTGTGATCAAGTGCAGCACTCAAGTAAAAATACCTGGCGGCTTATAAATCATGAAGTTACCTCGGGTTGACTTCCAAGTGATAGTTGCTGGCTATTGTGTTAATCTCTATTTTCTTCTTGGAGGGGGCCTGGAGATGACAAACACAGAACACAGTGTTTATCCCCCGGAAGAGGAGAGCTGTAACCTCAAGCCCCGACTGTAAACTGTATCGTAGGATCAGCTGGGACACTTTGACACTTTGTCCCACGTCGTCTCACCACGACGGTCTGGTGCTCGATGCGCAGCTTCTCCACGCCGGCTCCGTACAGCTCCCTCAGCAGACACATGATGCGGGTCTTCTTCCCGGCGCCGGACGGCCCGTACACCAACAAGTGGGGGAAGTCGCCACATTGAACCTGAAACGAACATTAATAATAAAACGTGTGTTTTTGTTTTTTGTTTTTTTACTTGTTGGATATTCACACGTACGTTTGCCTGGGCTTCACCGGACTGTGATGCTAATGCTAATGCTAATGTTGCCTGGTTACGGTTAACGCAGCACGCAAGCGGGTCGTTACTCTTACCAGGTTTTTCAGCTGAGTCGCTTGATCTTTGTGATAGTCGAGTTTCCCGAGGGAAGTCGGTCGATATTTGTCCACCCACAAACTCATTGTCTTATAAATTCAATAACCGTAATGTTGCGCGGTGACAGCTTGTATCCAGTTGACGAAACTCCCGCGAAATAGCGTTCGTAAGTCGACCCGCGCTGCTACTTCCGCATTGTGCTACGGAGTCTCCGCGGGGTCAAAAAGGCTGCAGGCGAGAGGTTAATCCCCCCTCAGGAGTCAGGACTGAAAGTGGGCCGCTGGACACCGGACGTGTCTCGAGTTATTCACAGGTTTGGTCAGAATCCTATTTTGTAGTGTTAATTAATTGTATACAGCACTTTGAGCGTGGCCAGTTAGCGTTAGTGAGCGATGTACTGGACATTTTTGACCGGTTATTATAATTTACACAAAGACATCTTGTTGGCAGAAAGCCCAGGAGAGCACAAACCGTTAAGAGACCCAGCAGTAAATAGTTCACCCACCTATAAATGCATCGCACTTATTAAATGTAATTTAACCCTGACCCCATCAGTAAAGCAAAGCTCTACACACAGTGAATCCATATTATTTTTTCGTCAGCTGCCAGTCAGGAAAGTGCACAAATTGTATTTTCATATTTTCTTTCATACTCATCCGACTTCATGCATGTGAATGCTTGTTGTCAAAATCAAGTTTTGTTCTGTCTAATATTTCCTATTTCATGCTGTTTTCTCTTATTGTTTTATTGTGTACTGAATCTGTTTTTTCTTTTCCCTGCTTTTCTTTAGCATGACCCTGGTAAATATACCTTTCTATGACAGGAATGTTGTATATGTAGGAGCATGTCTCAGCAGGTTGGCGAAGCTTCTACTGAAATGCTTGTTTGGGTTGAATTAATTAGGGCAGTGAGACATCTGGGACAGTAGGTGGAAGTTTTTCAAGTTCATGCAAGATAACTGTCATCAGACAACTGATGTTAATTCAGTATTATGACTACTGTGTTGTCTTTTCACGTAAAGGAAGTATTTCCAAGCTTTGTTTGAAACTCTTGGGGCAGCGATAGATCACAGACGTTGTTGTGAAAACTGTTAGTTATAATAACTAGGATCACATAACAATTAAATATACAGGATGAATGCTATCCTATTATGATCATCATTTTATGCAAACATACCTAATGTTACTTTTAAATTCATGTTACATAGACCGCTGCAAACTTTCCATCGCAATTCTTCATCAAATTATTGAATTTTAATGAAACAGCCAAAATCCAAAATACCTCAACAAGCAAATGAACTCTGTGTAGAACATATTTTTATATGTTTGTGGGTGGAGAGACATTACAGATAGCTATTGAGATTATAATAACTGGGACCTTAAGTCCTCTAACATGACCAGATCCCCCCCCCCCCCCCCCCCCCCCAAAGACCAAAGTCCAACAGGCCTCAGCAGGCAAAAGGTCCTTAATGTTAATGTACAAATAACAGGTTTGTACTCTTGACCTACAACACATGCAATTCTATGTTTGCTGGCAAACGTGAGGGATTTCCATAAGACCATGAATCCTTTCTTTCTAATCAGGGCTTACAGTGTTGCTGTAGTTACAGAAGGTATGAATTGAGAGATTTTTTAGAGAAGATGACAACGTGTTTAAAGCGTTACCGCATGTTTTGTTGAGGAATGTGCTTCCAAGCTAAAAAAAAAAAAAATCCGTTGCCTCAGGCATCATACATCACTGGGTGAAAAGGAGGAATGGAGATTGAAAGCTGCGACTCAGACGCCGAGCGTTTTCATCTTATTCTTTAGATGTGCGTTAAGTTATTTATTCAGTTTGATTATTCCACAACAGAGCTCTACGTTTTCATTTGCTTTCAGTGCATCATTTATTTTTCTCTCTCGCATACGCTTGCAAAGCAATACGCGCGCACACACACAAACCCACGCACACACACTTGCACAGGTAGCTCAAACACCTGCCTGTGTAACTCACCGTCTTCTTGTTGAGCTAATGGAGGGGAGGGGAGAGCATTCCTCACCCTTTCCTTTTTTCTTCCTCACAGCATTTTGTATATTTTCAGAGGTAAACTCACGGCTTCATGCAGCGTTTGAGCTTTGCGTTGCCTCGGATATCCTTCCGACTGCTCTGCTGGATGTGCTCTTTGATGACACAACTTACTTACAACGACATCTGGTATGTGGAATTATGAGTTTTGTCTTTCTATAAAAAGCAGCCTATCGTTTCTCAAATGTTTTTTAATAAGCAGATTGCAGTTGCATATGCTTAGTTATGGCTGTCTAGATTAAGACATTTTTTTGTATTCAAATTAAGATGAATGAGATGGAATTCATGTAGAATGCTTTTTTTTCCACTGACACAGCAACTGTGCAGGTGGAACCTCATTTATTTGTTTCACTTATACATGCTGTTTGTGATATGACTTTTACCTTATTTATTTAAGACCATCCACTGGGTGTTTGAAAGAAAAATGAAAAAAATTGCCAGGCAAGGAAATTGTGTGTTGGCTTGAGCCCAAAATATCCAGCATGAAAATGTGTTGAAAAAGAGTCTAGAAAAAGTCTTAAAAACGTCAGAGTAGTGCGCTAACTACTATCTAGTATTATATAATATCCACAATACTCACAGAATCCAAATAGTGGGAATTTCAATTTTGCTAAAATGGTTAAATTGAACTGCAGCACTGGGCCACGTCTTACTGAGAGGAAGAAGAATATCGATTGGTTGATAAACTAAGTGTCAACAGCAGCTGCGTCTGTAAGCAAGTCCAGACCTCCTCATCTATTTAACAGAAACAAACGTGTGAACATGAATCAATTTGCCCAAAGTTACAACCTGTCTCTCCTGTTTTATCTCCTCTCTCCAGCTCAGGTATCAAAGGACGACCCTGGGCCATTCAAAATGTGTAAATATCCTCCATTCGCTCATTATTTTAGCAGCTGTACGCGATCGGACAGTTCACCCGGCTCTGCTTGAGTGAGCCTCCATTGTGATCGCCGCAAAGGGCTCGGCAGATGAGGACCGGCCCCGCCGTGATGCGTGACAGTCCAGACGCTGAGGTGCCTGTTCCCAAACAGTCCACCAGGCACAATCACCCTGTGGGCGCCACTTTGGAAGTTCAAGTTCCCCTCTTGACTCGAAGCTCCAGCATGTCTGAACCCGTTCCCCTGCGACGTTGTGCTCCGGGTCCAGTTGCCACTCACGCTCAAAGGTGGAAGCAGCTGAAGGAGGACATCAGCTATCCCTGTGATAACACTGAGCCTGCCTCAAAGCACAACGGACCCACTGAACGCAGACAGAGTTCAGACGTGCCTCCTGGAACAGGTCACGACATGGAGAAATGCTGCTGCAACCATCTCCCGGCGTCTGGGATCCCGCCGCAGGACCGCTTGGATCTGCCAAGAGTGGTGAAGCACAAGCCGAGTGCCATTGTGTTCTGTGGTTGTGAGTGTAGCCCTGACAACCAGGTGACGTCTGACAGCGGGGATTCCTCCCCATCCGCCGCCGAGGACGACTTTCCCCAGGCGTCACAATACAAGGAGTTCCTGGTCAGTCGTCACAGGAGAAACTTGAGCAGGAACAGGAAGTGCTCGAGGAAGAGACAGGATGCACAGCCTAATGGTGCAGCGGCTGGCAGAAAGACCACCGACGGGGGGAAAGCCGCGTTCACAGGTGGCCTGGAGGAAGAGGAGCCGCCGCGGAACGACGGGAAACAGGTGAGAAAAACAAGACCGGAGCAGAGTGATGACACTCGCCAAGAAGTCCTGAAAGCGATCCAGTAGCTTCACGCTCGGGGCTGTTTTCACTGCAGACGAGTTGACCTCTCCAAGGAGGAGAAGCTCTCATGATATTTACAACAGCTCTCTTTTATGTAAGCTTCACCGGAAGCCATGGGCCTGAAACTGAATCAGCTAAATGGAATTGAGCCTTCATTCATTTCATTATGTAACAAATCCATCAGGGGCGGCACGGTGGCGTGGTGGTTAGCACTGTTGCCTCACAGCAAGAAGGTCCTAGGTTCGATTCCGCCCAGTGGCCTTTCTGTGTGGAGTCTGCATGTTCTCCCCGTGTCTGCGTGGGTTCTCTCCGGGTTCTCCGGCTTCCTCCCACAGTCCAAAGACATGCTCTGGGGATCAGGTCAATTGGGGACTTTAAATTGCCCGTAGATGTGTGAATGTGAGTGTGAATGGTTGTGTGTCTCTGTGTCGCCCTGCGATTGGCTGGCGACCAATCCAGGGTGTACCCTGTCTATCGCCCGAAGTTGGCTGGGATGGACTCCAGCCCCCCCGCGACCCTGTGTGCAGGATAAGCGGTTTGACAATGGATGGATGGATGGACAAATCCATCAGTTAAAAAATAGGCCCATTTTGAAACCTTGAACCTACTTTCACCACTTGAGGGCAGCAGATTGTCTGTAACTGCTCTACCGCGCTGCCTGGACGCTTCGATTTATTTTCCTATTGTCCATTGTTTTACTTTAATAACTATAAGTATATTTTTCATATAATTATAGTTTGATTGCCAGCTGGGAACAATGTAAATTATCGCAACATTCACATGCGAGGCGGTTGCAGAAGGTTGCAGAATCCATAGATGCAGAAATGTGTGCGTTTTTAATTTGTATTACAACGCAGTGATGTCAGTGGTTTGATTACGGCTGGTTCATCTTTCTTACATTCATTGCCCTCTTCCTCTTTTTCTTCTTCCTTGTGTTACGTGAAAACATAAAATCTAATCATAACATATCCTTTTATGCTACCAAAATATATCGATACAGAGTTCAGAATATTCTGGAATATTTATGTTTGAAGGGAAGGAGGAAAAACGGAATAAAACATTTTGGCCGCTATAAACTAAATCATAAATTCTTATCAGTTTTTGCCTGGCCTGGCATCGCCACCTCCCAGCATGCAATGTACCGGCATCGCATGTACCGGCGGGCGGGCGTCCGTGGTTGTAATAGTGTGAGTCTGCCCCCGACGGCGTTCTCACACCTGTCAGCGAAGCCCTCGGATGCCGGCACGTTCCCACAACAGTCCCCTGGCACACTCTCTCCTCCCCTGTTGGACTGAAATGAAAGGATTAGTTCTCCGCTCCTTTTGTGTTATCGTTGCTAGAGATTGACCAAGTAGCTTTTAAAGTCACTTATTGACAGACTTGGCCAGTGCTCATTTGAATACCTGTTAAGTCAAAGAGGCCCCATTGTGGTTCCACATTCCTTGAATATGTTGGTTCAGCCGGTTTAGGGTCAAAATCAAAAGCTGCATTTAGAGGAAAATGAATCGTACAAATTCAGCTGTCAAACTTGAGTCCGCTATCAAGACATTTTTCGTACCATGTCCCGTTTGTGTAGGTCCCCGCGGCCCATTACGGTCTCAACTAATTGAGCTGCAGCATGTCGGACGTTTTCGGACTACGACCTGTTTTTCATAGACGGTGTGACTTGGTTATTTTCAAGATTCATCCCTTCAATCCCAGAAGAAATAGCGCAAATTAGGCACATTAGGCTTTTGGATTTGGAGGATCAACTGAATTTGTTTGCAAAGTGAGCCGCTTACTTCCTCTCCACTAAATTTCCATCTCGTAACAGTACAAACACAATGTTGTCTTAGATTCACGCACACTTACTGCACAAATCGAGGACAGCCTCCCTTCCTCACTCAGTCGTGCTTCGGCTTGAGGACAACGGCTGTTTTAGCCTTTCAGACTGACAATAAAATAATCTCCTATAGCAAAGACACAGTGAGCTCCACCCTGTGTTAATCCTGTGGTCAGAAGCCCATTAACATTTCATGAACTTTGAGAGCACTCTGCTGTGAATAGAAAGTGTGCAAATGGGATTCTATGGGCATGCTGTGTGCATTTGTGTTCACGTTTGTGCGTTTTACTTGCCACCCAGCGCATGTTCGTGTTTGCAGTTACTCCCGCCAGAGAAAAGGCCTCCACTCCCTCTGTGCTCTCCCCTCGCCGCGGCTCCGTACCCCATAGTGAGGGTAAAAATAGCACCCTGCTCGCACATAGACAGCCCTCTGTGTGTAGGAATCTGGAGACGTGGGGGCTGTAACACACAGGAAGCGGCTTTACTGCCAAAGCTGTTACTGCAGATATTTTTTAAACTGGTCAACGCGAAGCGTTTGGGGACCAGCAGTGGACGGAAGGGTGTGTTTGTGTGTGAGCGGGTGGGCGGTTGGGTTGGTGAGGCCACGCTTGTGTCTGTGCGTGCATGTGCGTGTGTGTGTGTGTGTGTGAGTGAGGGGGCTGTTTTTGGACTTGAAGCTCCTCAAAGGGGCCCTATGTGCTGCTATCAGCCTGTGGGACTCTGGGATTGGCAGCGGAGCCCAGAAACAAAGCAGTTTGTTCAGTTCCTGGAAGGCCAGTGAACAAGTGTCTCACTCAGAGTGCATGACCAATGCGTGGAGAGGGGACGAGAGGGGAAGTGAGGGTTTAGGTATGTGCGTGACCGAGCCGTATGGAATGGACGGATATTACACAAACACATACAGCACAAATAGTCTGCGTTGGCTACACAGATGTTTTTATTTAAAGTGTATTATTGAAGTTTCGAAAGCCTCTCTTCTCATTAAGGTGTCACCTCCTCCACGCTGCAATGATCGTGTGAGTGGCCCGGAGGCAGTGAAGGGCGGAGGAAGAGGAGCGCGTGTTGGTTCAGGTCCGGGGGACCGGCCTACATCAGTGCGAGGTTATCCTCGGGGTTAAAACCATACTCTCGCGTGTGTTCAGGCGGCTGAGGGCGACTCCATGACCCTGCTGATGGAAAAGTTAGATCACCTCCATGAGGAGATCCAGGACGTCCAAAGCGCTGATTCCAATGCTGAAGAGGAGCAGCAGAACAACGCGGTACGTCAAGTACAGTTAAATCATGTCAAGTGTGATTCAGTTATATGATGCTTGAACCGGCTTTCTATATGAATCATGATAGAAACGGCTAACAAACGATTAAATAAACAAATGAGCAGTCCAATCATAAAGATGAAGTCCAGATGTTGTGTGGATGGTGAATCAGATTGAAGTGGAGTGAATTAGACTTAAGATAGATATAAAACGGCAATTTAGCTAAATAAACAAAGTTCCATCTCTGGTTGCTTAGTAACATACACACAAAAAAGTGAATCGATACTTAACATCACACCAAACACGGCGCACAGACTCAAATGCGAAGAATTTACCACTGAGTCGACCTAACGTGCACCACAAACACGTTGGCACCACTTAGCGGAATGAGTTGCCGGTCGATCAGTCTCTCCCTTCTTAATAGTCGTAAATCAATTCAGGATGGGCTTCAAGCCGGCTGTTTTTCTGCCATTGAAGCTCTTCTTAAAATTTCTGACTCGACCGGCCTCCATCTTCAAACAGCACCAATCCTCCCGGAACTACGGGTCTCGTAGTGAGAGCGTATCTTCCTCCAGATTATCATTCCGTTAAAGCTTTATTTAAAATAACTTCTGGACGGAGGCTGTGGCCACCTCCTGTGCTTGGCTCCTCTGTTCTCCTCTCACATTACATTCCAGCTGCCTCGTTCTTTTTCTCACCAAGGAAAAATCTGGTAACCTCAAATAGCTCTTAAACCAACAGCACAGAACTTTAGGAATTCTTATAAAAACTCTGCGTTGAATCAAGCTAATCTTAATCAAACTGTCTGGCGAGCCAGTAAAAAAAAGCGTTAAAATAGACACTTTTAAGTTTGTGTGTCATGTTATACGTCAGGTATTTTTATGAAACGCTGAAGCAACTTTTATATGCAGTGGGGATACACTGTATGAAGCAACTCATCCGGGTAAAAAAGGTGATCCAACACAATGCAATGATCAATAAAACGACAAATCAATGATGACGTTCAGTTCTGCTGCCTGAATTGTACTGAAAAATAAGCAAAGAGACTTTTCATCCCGAGATTTAAAACAATTTATAGGGTAATAAAGATAAAATGACTCCAGCCCTGAAGGTAACGCCTGACTTGTGTCTTTTTTCGTCATTGACCAAATAACAGGCAGCGACCTCCGTGTATGAAAAGTGAAGCCAATCCGAAACTTAATCAAAATGTTATTCTTTCCTTGACTATCAGGGGGAAACTCCTCCGATTCCATTGAAGAAGCCGGATTGTATTGAAGTCTTTGAGCAAATGACTGTACCTCTGACTTTACGTTCTTCAGTACACATGAGTTGATGGTTTAACCAACTAAGCATGATGTTCATTATTAAATTATGGTCCCGAAAAAGACAAATGGAAAAAATGAAACTGGCTGGACTACCAAAGCGCTTTGTTCTTTAGTACTTTCTTGCCTCCAACTGCGTCACTTTCATGCCACTGAGTGCAGGAAGAACAACTGCGCCCCAAACATCAGAGGACATTGGCAAGAACTCCAGACGTTTTTTTAACCAACTTGATGATCGCCAAATCTTCCCTTCAAGAGTAACGAGCGTGGATTGAATGTCAGTTTGAACCGCACTTTGTTTTTGTGGATACGACGTCCACGATGCAGCTTTCTAGCGGCGGCCGCATAGTTACATCATAAGAACAGCATTATGCTGCTGTTCTTATGATGCAAACGCTCCACGGGGGCCAGAAATGGACTTTTCAACACAGACGCGCATTGTATCTTGTGATGAAGGGAAAATGTGTCTCTCTGTTGGTGCGTTTGAAGGGTGAATTCTTGCATGCTGTCCGTGGAAATGTATGTCGTTCATCCTTCGCTCTCATTTTCACACGCGTCCATCTTATCGGCTCAGTTCAGGGTACAGTTGTTGAGTCACGAGGTCAGCCAGGGACGGACTTTCCCGTATTGTCTCTGAGCGGAGATAAAAACGTGATACGAGGATGTGCTGGCTGACGGGGGGATTTTTCAGAAAAGAGAGAAGGGCAGACACATCACCAGCAGTGTCTTATGACTTTAGAAACTCCCCACCAACGCCAGCTACGCTAAATACTGCACAGAAACCCAGCGGAGATACAGAGAGCTGCTGAAGAGCAGGTGGCTCGGGGAAGAGAAATAGCTACATAGAAACTGACAATTAATAAATGAACAATAAATGGAAAACAATACATGAGGTGAATGTGTGGCAGTTTTTTCCTGTCAGCACTTATTATGAATAATAAATACAGTTTCTTATATATTGTGAAAAAAAATATCTTCGGAGAGGAAGAGGAGAGGGAAAACAATATGAATTCAAATGTCACTAACCTGAAGGAACGGATATGGGAATAACATCAAGTTAATGATTCTTTACAGTTGATGATGTTATACAGAGGTCAACATGTTTCTGGGTTGAAGACCTAACATGGAAAAGAAATGGATCCCACTTCATTTGACTAATGGTCACTCAACTTGTATCCCTCATTAGTCTTGATGACAAAAGTCCCGTCAGCAGCTTTCGTCAACATGACAGGAACTCCCCAGTGGAAGTTTTTCCCGGAGATATTTAAATGTCCACTTATTCAGGGAACTCTAAGGATTTTTCCTTTTGATGCAATCGTATCTGTCAACTGCTGATTCCAAGTACAGCACTGAACTTTATTAAATTATTTTTACTGCAATTTGACGAACTAGCCAGAGAGATCATGCAATATAATAAGTCTCAGTCTCAATTAGCTTGATAAGGTTCGGGTTTGAGCTTAATAAGCGCATTCTCTTTGCCCCATCCAACTTCTTCTTATCCGTCCTCGCAGGGGGCTTCGGTTGCGGGCGGGCCGGCGACTCCTGCGTCATCTCAGGACGAAGGAACCACCAGAGCTGCGGAGAAGCTTGAGCCGCTGACCAGGCGGCGCTCCCGACCTTTGACCCGCAGCAGGCCGCTGACCCGCTCGTCCCTCTCGTCCCCAACGCATCGGCAGGCTCGACGGGTCAGGGTGAGCGAGGCTGTCCCTCTGTGGGGGAAGATCCGGGAGTGTTTGCGATCTGAGAAAAAGTCTACCAGGTCTTTGTAGTGCGTTCTGAGGGAAAGTGTCTCAGGCTCAGTTTGTGCGGCTTAATCGTGGGCAGTTGCTTGTTTGATCTTTATGCTGCTTTGTGTAGTCTTAGCCTTACGCATTTTGCTTGCTTCTTTTTCTTTCAACCGTCTCTCGTCCTTCTCTCTGGGCTTCCATCCAGTCTGCATGTGCCCTGCTGTTGTGTAAATAAGGTGAAATGCAAAAGGATGAGACAGCTCTGCTCCATCCGGCAGAATGCGAGGTCATCTTTCTCCTGTGTCAGCACTGCGGCAACAGCCAACCACAAATGCAGCACAACATGTGCAACCGTCGGACAGACGGCGAGAGGTGCAGAGCGGGAGGGAAATGAGGGAAATGGTTCAATTGATATTTCATGTGTTGCCAACAATGGCAATTCCACTTCATAGGGTTTCTCCGAGCTTTCAATAACATCAGCAGGTCTTCATCGGTGGATGGACGCTCTGTTATTATGGCTGTTGGTTTAAAAGATGGTTTCAGCTATTTGATGTGACAAAGACATCCGGCAAACCGTCACTTCATATGCCAGTTTTACGTCTTTAAACCTCTTAAAGAGATGGCATGCCTATGCAGAATATATCGGTGCAGGCCTTTTGCCAAGAGTCTTCGCTTTATTTCCTCTGTCAATAGTCTAGATATTGAATATTTGCGTCATGCATTGTTGCTCGTGGATTTTACTGCTACTGTTCTTGATATTTTTCCAATTTAATTAGATGTCAGTGGGTTTTCAAACGACATGTTCTTCACATTTCCAATATCAATAAATTCTGTTTGACATTCAAACAAATGAACTGCTGGGGCTTTGCGGGTTTTACTATCATTGTATAACTGTACTCACTTAAGACATATTTTCCTTTTGTAATTGTGCGTTGTTTCCCCGGTGTAGCTGCTGCTGTGAGAGTGAACTAGGGTAACTGAGTCTTTGGCTGAATTTTATTGTCCAGTGCTCATGTCAATCCAGGGGTGTTTGTGTATTTTTTGCTGTTGTTCTTACTGTGGTTTATTCTCTTTTTTTTTCATGTCAGGCTGCTTCCAGGATGACCAGTGGATCTGCAGGTATGTGGTTGGAGGGGTGGAGGAGGTGGTGGGGGCGATGGGTGGGGGGGTGTTCTTATGTGCATTCAGTATCCATTCGGTTTGCCTGTTTGCATTCCTGCTTTGGGATATTTTGGGACGTCTCCCACATGATTCCCAGCCAGTATGACAAACCTCAACCACCCAGAAGGATTGATTTCTATTAAAGAACATGCAATCTTTGCCTGTGCACATACACAACACATGCATATTCAGGTGCACAAACAAAGATACGTGTGCAAGTTCACACAAAAAAACAAATAGTTTATGCTATGAAGTTGTGGTTTGGTGGAATGTGTTGTGTTATAACACTTGGAAGCTTATCTTACTTTACACCACAACTAAAAAAAAAAGGTTTTCCCACTGAGAAAACCAGTGGTTTTAAAAAGAACATTAATGAGTTTTTGGTTTTGTTTGGTGATTGAATTTTTTGCCTTTTTTTTTTTTTTTACTTTTCCCTCTGGGACGCAAGAGACGATGATACGAGAGTCTGAGGAGATGATTAATGAGTCCAACTCTGACCTCTGTCCATATCTCTTATCCTCAGCTTCCCTTTTTGACTGACATGCACAGGCGTCATGGCAACTGTAGTTACCGACGTCTCCTACGCTTGCCGCGCTGCGGGATTGTTCATTTTTGTATGTTTTCGTCTGCATGTGCGTGTTTGTGTGTGTCTGTTTGTGTACATGTTGGGTTGTTTCCAATGGCCACGACCAGGAGTCACATTACTGTCAATACTCCACGGAGGAGAGGTGCATTCTGGGTAATGGGACCCCAGAGTCTGCGAGAGGTCAAAGGTGGAACGGTTACTGGCGTACTACGCGGTTGAATGTTTGTGTGTGTGTGTGTGTGTGTGTGTGTGTGTGTGTGTGTGTGTGTATGTATGAGAGACAGAAACATTTCATCCAAACACTGCAGCACTGAGCTGTTTGGGCTTTCGGGCTTTTCGGGTTTGTTTTCTCTCTATAGAGTGTTTATTTTCTCCTCTGATATGAGGAAACAAGTTAGCTGTTTGACAGAGATCCTGTTTAATCCGTCACGTGTGTGTCGGCCTGTGTGGGCCGTGTCTCATGTGCAAAGGCACAGGATACGACGTGCACGTATCTGTGCTCACATAGCTGACGTTCAGTCTGCTCCCTGCCAGATAAACAGGGAATTCCTCTCAAGGAGATTAAACCAGAAGTACTGGTGTTCGTACATGTGTTCTCTGCGGGGGGGGGGGGGGGGGGGCGGTCGGTCATCTCATCAGGCTGGAGGTTTTTGTAATCATCCACTGCGTGTACCTTTTGATGTTGTTATTATTTTTTGTGTATGACGGAATGCACGGCATGACGGTGTGTGGTTTGAATCAAACTTGTCCTGAGGAAAATGTTTAATCTCGGCAAAGGATTTATTTTTGAATACATTTTTTTTCCCGAGTAGTTAAAATACAACAGTGGTGAATTGTTTTATAAATGCTTGAACACTTGATTTGCATTTTAGTGATTTCTTCATCTTATGGTCACATAACAGATGAAACCTAAACCCTACTACACGTGCATGGAACCAATTGTTTTCCCCTTTTAAAAACGTTTAAATGGATCTGTCGTGGGTAAAATGCATTTATTTAAAAATAACCGTATTCTGCTTTTTAAATGCTTACTCCTGAAACAAAGGAGAGACCGCCACATCTCCTTTGATTCATCTGTTGCGCTACAGAAGGCATCACTACTACTTCGATGTACTCGCTACTCAAAGGTTTTAGAAGAGTGCTGCCATTCTAGAGCAGCTGGTAAGCCTCAAATGACCTTGGCATGAACCAAACTCACGCTAACACACATTGCGACACTTATTTACTTACTTACAGATTATTAAAAACCAACATGATTCAACAGATTTTTATGTTATTGGAAAGTGTTCAGACAGGCTGTGTGTAATCTCGATTTATAGCGTGTGAATCCTTTTAGTGTGTCCCTCGTCATTTCTTTAAATAGCTTTTTAATATGCCTGACTGCAGAGATTCGACTGTTTAAGAGCTCAAGCACACTTCTGACAAGATTTCTCGATGTTTAACCCAAAGGTTTTTCCCCTTGTTTGTAAAGTCCATCCCTTCACTGACATTTTCTTTTAACTTAAAAGTAAAAAGTGCAGAGGGTTTGGTCCTCCCATGTATCTAAGGATGTCAAAGGTGTTTATATATCTGTGTGTGTGAGACTAAAAAAAACTTCCACCGCTGTGCTATGCATAAAATACCTCACACAGAAAAACAGTTGGCTCAGCAATTAACTTGCAATAAACCTTTATTAGCTTAATTACGGTACCTTTTTGTAGTGTTTTTGCGTGTGTATTGTTAGCTGTGGTGTGTAGTCGCTGCAGAGTGCACACATTAAGGCTTTGTTATGCAAGGAGGTCCCTTATTAACTCTGAGGTTAGTTAGTCAGCGTATGTGTGTGTGTGTGTGTGTGTGTGTGTGTGTGTGTGTGTGTGTGTGTGTGTGTGTGTGCGCAGCACTGCTTTAAAGTCTGGAAGTGGATTTGGCTGAAGTCCCAGTCTTCCATCACCTCACCCTTTTCATTTTTCCTCTGTCTGTCTGCCCTCTGCTGTCTTTTCTGATTGTTTAAACTGTAACCCAACCCCCCCAGAGAGAGTTTTATTTTCCCTTTTTCTTCAGTGTAGTTGTTTGCTTTTTTACATATTTCTGTCTCCCTAAATCTCTTCATCAATCCTGTATTGCAAGGACAGGAAATCGCATTAATACACAGAGAATCACACTTGTACTGTAAATCTACGGTATATTGCTACTATCTCAAACGATCTAACCGTACCTTTCTTTCTAGCCGCAATTGTAAAATCCCAAATTATCATTTGACTTTTTATTAAACTTACTTATCAACACACAACCTGTAAATGCTGACATGTTAGTGTCTTATAAATCTATTACGGGGGAACCTATCAGGAAAAAGACTGAGCAATATTGAAATTTATTTGAAGCTACGTTTGTTTTTGCTTAAAACGTCAAATGTTTGGATGCAGTGACTTACTAAATGCTCTGCAATGTCCACCAGCTAGTTTCTCTTTATGCGGCTGGTTAGGCAGCACGATGGTGTATTTTAGAGCTTTGTCCCTGATTGCCGCTGTCTACTACGGATGGAAACAACACAGTAACCAAAACAGTTACAGGCCATAAAACCAAAACAATGCGCTGAAAGATTGTAAAACCGTGTTTGTGTGTAGATGACACACATATGAGCGAGTATTTGTGAGCTCCCTGCAGACTCTTGTTTGTTTGTGTGTGGTCCTGCAGCCCCACACCAGCCCAGAGAAAAGACTTGAGGAAGGAGGTCGGTCCTCAAAGACTTTCCTTCTAAAATGCTTTTTTTTTTTTTAACATCTGAAAATCTCACTTATGTGTATATTGCCCTTTTTAAAATGAGACACCCAGCAACAAGGCCTCCTATCCGCATGTGAGTTGCACTCCAATGACCTGAGGAGTTTCCTGTGCAGCCATTAGCTATTGTTTCCCATCCCGGCACTGCTGCTTCCATACCATACCTCGGCTTTCACACCCCGAGGTCTTTCTGCAAATACAATGTCGACTCCACCCTGTCCACCTCAGTCCGCTTCCCAGAGCCACACCCGGGTTGCATCCTCTCTCCTCCTCGGCTCCCCGGCCTCAAACAGCTCACAGCGATCGACGTCTCCTGCTGAAGGCATCGGGGAGGGAGTCTGAGGGAAGGACATTCGGCTTCGGCACCTGAACCACTTTCCTCACGGCCCAAGTTTCGGATGGATTTGACCAGAGCAGCATCCCGTCTTTGATGTGATACTCTGGTGCACGAGTGCTGCAAGGGTTGTGTTAACAACATCTAAATGCTAAATTATTGTTTTGTTTTTTAAAATAATTGCTCTATGATTAAGGATATACTTTTTTGTGAAAGTCTATATTCAGTTTAGTTCTTTATATTTCTTATCCAGAAGCAAACTTATCTTTTCCAAGAAGTTACTATTTTGCCAAATATACAGTTTCAGCCTTTGTTGTGTTGCCGAGGGCAACGAACACCATCACAAGTGAACTCATGAACAGATGTTGGAATTTGAATCCTGCAGCAGTGATCTTGGAAATGCTTCTTGGGGAAGTGAGCACATGGAACTACTATGTGAATCATTGTATGTGTATGTTTGTGTATGTATGGTTTCGTGTGCTCTCAGGGATCACGTGATCATAATGTGAGTTAAGAATTAAGGTCGAGGTCACACGGTGCCATCTGTTCAATAATTTCATTTCATCGTATGGTTTTTCCGCTCGCAGAGCATTTACTTGAGAAATGCTTCCATCGTATGAAGATTCTTCCCCCGTCTGGATTCCTCTTTTGTTTAGACATTTGGTTTTGATTGTAGTGCAACCAAAGATCGCAGGTAAGCAGTCGTTGGGGGGAACATGCAGCATAAGGGCCGGCGGTTTTATGCATGCGTGTGTGTGTGTTTCGGTCTAAAGCGGTAGAGCCCAGTGAGTCGAGCCGCGTGGCCTGAATGACTTAGTGTTTCTGAAAATAGAACGCAGAGCAACCACGGAGACCGCGGAAGGGATGAGGAGGAGAAAAAATGAGCAGGTACCTGAGGAAGAGGAGGCGGAAAGGGAAAGAGGTTGCACTGCAGCGGAGAGTGCGTTGGACGAGATGTGGGTGTCAGTCTTTGATCACTTGTCCTGTTAAATCATTGGTCAACCTGAAATCACCAACCCAGAACCGGCCGGGATGCTGGAAGTTTCTTGTTCAGAATGAGAAATTCATTCAAAATACATCCGATAATGGCGTTAATTAATTCATGCATTCCCCTCATTTTTTGTGTGTGTGTTGAGTTAATGATGTTTAGGCGGATTGCTGATGAATCCTCTATAGCTATTAGAGACAGATACTACTATAGAAGGCCATGAGCATCTTTCTTTCCAACGTTACAATTTGAAAAGCTGAAAGAATTTGACAGGAAGAAGAGGGAGAAACTCCTCCTCCTGCTGCAGATTCTCCGCCTCTTTTTTTCTTTCTTTTTTTTTGCCTCTAAACCTGCCTTCTCTCAACCAGCCCTGCTGTCCATGTTTGGATCCGCTGCGAGATCCGATCACGTTGGACACGGCCACGCTCTGCGGTGTGTTAGCTCTGAGGATCTCAGATGTCGGGTTTGTCCAGAGAACGTGTCCATCCATCCTGCTGCTTTGATTGGCTGTTTTCAGCCGTGGAATGTGCTAAGTCGGTGTTTTGATTGGCAGCTGCTGTGAGAGGTAGTTCCTGTGGTGCTTTCTCCCCCTGCCGTGAGTGCAGGTTGACCTCAAGGACCAGCTCACCGACCCCGTATCATAGCTTTCAACATCGCAGAGGACAAATTCAAAACTGACCCTGGATCAAAGTCACTTGTAGTGTTGTGGTTTTCCCACAAAAGTTCAATTTCTGACCCCGGGGCGTGTTTTCTTTCTCACTGGGTGATTGTTCCCTGCACCTCAATGTTGTAACATTGGGGTTGCTTTAAAGTGTCTTATTCGGCGTTCGCTTGTGGTTTGTGCAAAGAAACAAGATGGCGACGGCCGAAATATCGATCCAGCCCGTAGTCCACAAACCAATGGGGAGCATTGTTGGGACCACGTCCACTTAACATATACAGCCCTTGTTTACATGAAAGAGATTTGAGAAAGAATGCTTGAAACTGAAGCAGCGGGGGCTGTGATGCCCTGACTTTTATGGGGCAATCTTCAATATTTAAGAGCCATATACGTTTATTTTACTGGCAGAGTTGCTCTTCCCAAGACTCTAAAGTTAACTGAATCCTACATGTACACTCGATTCCCCTGTGAAAGAAATGGTACTTATGTTAGAGAAGACTAATGTGGGACTTTGGGATTGGTCCATAAAAGGTTTTTGGCTCAATCAAGCATAATTCTGGAAAGAAACGTTTTATATTTATCGTTTATCACATTTTGCTCCTTTTTGGTCAGTTTTCTGTGCATCCCAGTATATTTTACACAGAAAGAAGTATCAGTGATTAATGTCAAGAAGGATTTAATAATACGCTGAAAAAAGCGAGTGGTACTTGATCCTCTCCTCTTCAGAGTTAAGTCAAACTATTTTGATTATAAGCCTGTTGGGCCTGAAGATGGCTGTAAAAATGTGTGTCCCTTAATCCTGCTGCTCACACATGACATCATTTCCACAGACACAAGTCACAAGGAAATGTCTGTGTGTGTATATGTGTTTATTTATTCAAACTGTACACATATGTATCCACTTACGCATTACTTTAGGCATACTTTGTGTTGCTTTCATGTTATTTACACACGTTAGTATGTTTAAGTCTCTTTGCGTCACTCCGTCGGGTACCTTCAGGGTTTACGTTGCACTTTCTGTGTTTCAGGGTTGTAAAACGACTCATTGTGGCGTATGTGTGTAGCAGGTATGACGTACCTTCAACCGCACTCGCGCACTTGTACAAACAACTGGAAAAATTCCCCAAAAATGCAGATGCAATCTGTCACACTGACTGTATATCTACATATCTACCACAAAACTCTGCTGGCCTGCTCCTTCTTTAATCCAAGACAGTGCTGGAAATGAACAGCAACAGGCCAAATAATGACGGCCCATTCTTAAAGAACCTTTTATTTGAATTAACAAAAGTTCATGTTAGTGCTTATTTGTATTATATTGAGATCAACTTCAGTGCTTCAATTGGTTTGAGATCCTTTGACTTTGAAGGTCCAGCAGTAGCATTACAAGCCATTGTTGTACGGGTCTAACTATTCAGTGCCTTGGACAGATGCATACATCTGGTATATTCCACTTTCTGCATGTTTTTCATTTAATTTGTCTCCTGTCTGTGAGTGACAGACAAATTGTGACATGGGCTAAGTTCTTTCTGAACATCTAAGACACCAGGAATGCGTCTGATACATGCAGGAGGCTCCTGAAGCTTCTACCTTCTGTGTGTTTGGTCTGTTTTTGTTTGTTATGACTCAAGACATTTGGTGGTTTATCTTGTGCCTATTTAAAATGCACACGTATTAAAGGATTTAGTCACAAGCAGTCCCACTTTTCAACATCCTAATGGCTCATACACAGGTTCACCACCTAAACTGATTGTTTTTCAGTTGTATTCAACATGATTGGTTTCTCTCAAAATGTAAAAGCTGTTTCTTTTGAGAGATTCTTGGCACCATTGCTCACATCAATGCTGAGTATGCACAATTCTAATTCAAGCTCACATATATAGAGCTCATTCAACCTTTTCAGATGGCATCATATAATAGCATTATAACACTAAATGTATTAAAAAAAATGAAAATCAAATCAGAAAATGTTTTGCTCTTTAATTAAAATAGAATACCTTCTTTTTAAGCATCAATAGCCGTTTTAAACATCTTCCTCTCGTCTCCAACTTGTTTTATATTGTGAAAAGCTATTTTCAAATCTGGATCCAAAGAGAAAAGACGATTTCATCGGAAGTATTATCCTATGAAGCCTTTAGCCGGTTATTTCTTTCTTCCCCTTGTCCCATGTGTTGGTGGTCTCATCAATCGACTGCCCTGGTCCCCCCTCAGCTGCTCAGCTCCTTCCTTCTTTCACTCGTTGTCAAGTCAGCGACTCATTGTTCATCGTGGTTTCCCTCTTTAACACTTTCCCTCTCAGTCAGCTAGCGCCAGGCGTGAATCTCTTCTGGCGTAACTCATGAATATAAATCACCGGGTCTCCCCACAGCTGAACAGTCATGGCAGGGAAAGCAAGGCCATGAACCCCTTAACAACCTTCCCCACCAACATAATGGGGAATCCAATCCAACTGCAGAAATCCGAGATTGGGTGAAGTTTAATTTTTCACCCCCAAGCGATTTATTCATAGCAGAGTTAATGACGGTCGACCACCCCAGCAAAGTGGTGTTCCGTGTACAGATAAGCGCGGGATTCTGCTGACCGCTCTGAATGTCGAGCATGTTTTTCGACAGGCCGGAATGTCGATTTAGGCCTCGGCTCACGGATCCGTGCTGACCTGGAACTCAACGGCCACGACCAGGACATCCGATGGTGTCGGGCGGACGACAGCTGAGGAGTGTCCCGGTCTGTCTGATCACCCTTGTCTGGCATTCCTGGGATAACACGGGAGTAACTCAGAACTCAGAGCGAAGCTTTTGACCTGTCAGAGCGGTGAATGTGAGTCCCAAAGAGAGGCGGCCCAGACGGGTGATGTTTGTGCACTTTTTATTCGGGTTGTCATACTGGAGTAGACTCCACTTTGTCTCCGAGCACATACTCCTCATATTGTGATGTCATCACCTATAAGCTAATTATTTGTCAATTTTCCTGTTGTTATTTCTATTCCTGAGGATAATTAGCAAATTGAGCTGTTGGGACATTGGCCCGAGTGTCAGTTACCGCATTGAATTTGCTGCTTGTTCTTTAAGGTTTGAAGCATGAATCCATTCATTGGAAAAGATTGGAAGAACTAGGAAAAAATAAGGGTTTGTAGAGCTGCTCTCTAAAGGTCAAATTGTGTGAATTAATTACCAGAGATGCTAAAGAAAGCTCTTCCCGGCAACACATCTCAGTTTCAACTTGTGCGCATGTGTGTGCGTCGTGTGAACGTGTGTTGCTAGTGTGTATCAAGGGGATTGAAAGAGATCCTTGTTTGGGTGAGTGGGTGGGTTCGGGTCGTGGAGAACATTAAGGTTTTCTGTGTGCATGAGAGAGAGAGAGAGCGAGGGGGAGAGGGAGAGAGAGAGAGAGGAGCCATGGGGAGGGGGGAATCCGCCTCTCACATCTGGCTCGCCATGTCACAGGTCCAGACACACACGCACAAGTTATGCTGAAACAACTGCTGCACCTTGGCTGTGCACCCTGAGACGCGTGGACCGCAGAAATGCCGGAATAATCCAAACTGGTGCATCTTTGGGTTGACGAGAGGGTCTCGATCCTCCCTCCGCCGCTGCAGGAAGGTGACGCAGCTCGAGAGAAGCTCCGGATCAGGTGAAGCGGTGACGACCATTGCGGCAGCCGAGACGCAGCAGCCCGCCGCGCGCGCGCGCTCTCGCGCCCCGTCCCGGCCTGCTGACAGCCGGCTCGGTCTCGCGCTGGAATTTAAAAGGAGGAATTGAGGAATAACGGGTATCGGCAAGGGGGCTGTTTTTATTTATTTATTTATTCATTTTAATTATGCGTCCGGCTGCACCGCAATGACGACCCGGCGCCGCCCCGCAAAGCTACAGCTGCGGCGGTCGATCAGCGAGCAGCTGCGGGACTCCACGTCCAAGGCTTGGGATCTGCTGTGGAGGAATGTCCGGGAGAGACGGCTGGCAGGTCAGAGAGCCAAAACAACAACAACAACAAAAACAACAAGTGAAGCTTGTTTCAATATCGGAAAGTTTGTCACCATGTTGTATCATATAACCCTTTAACGCAACTCATGGTCTGGTAATTGTTTTCCGACCTCATGTACGGTCACACTATTCTACCGTATTTATATCAGCCTCAACCCTAACTTACCATCAAAGGTGTTTATAAAGTTTATATTTATATATAACCCCCTGTCTAATGCCTCGAGCGTCACGCGCGGCGCGGTCCGAGATATTTTGGGAAGGTCATTGTCAAAATTAGTGCTGAAAACAGCGCAGGCATGTGCTGCGGACAGGAGGCAAGCGGGGGCTGCAGATGCCAACTGCTCAGCATTTGGTGTCCCAATCTGGATAATGGTTTTTATTGCATCCTCGAGAGAATGATGGAAGGTGGGGGAGGGGGAGGGGGGGGGATTAGGCATTTATGCATATGGGAATGGAGACAAATACCCTATAATGCACCACGTTTGCAGGGTCAGTGGGTCTGTCTCTCAACTGTACGTCAGAGAGGAGGAGGAGGAGAGAGAGAGGTGCACCTGTCTCCCATGTTCAATGTAATTACAGAGTCCTGTCCCTCGTACGCAATTTACAAGATGACAATCGCACATTGACTCGCCACAAACCACCAGGCCACACCGTGTCAGGGCCTCTTGGGTACTAAAGTGCACAGCAGGGATACATGATCTAGTGTCACCAGCGTGAAGGTGTTTGAGATCATTTTGACTATCGCATGCTGGTTAGCTATGATGTTGGTTTAGGGACGCCTTGCATGCAATTATTCAGAGAGGGATGCCGGTCAAATGGAGCAGCAGAGAGCACCTGCTGCCCCAGTAATCCTCTTTCCCCTCATTTCTCACCCCTTCATCCCGCCCTCCAGACAAAGCTCCAAAACAACCTCACAAACCCAGAGCTCCCCCTCCTCACTGACCCCGCTGCTTAACCCATCAGCTCAGGACGCACTCAGTTCACATCTGCGTGGATCGCATTTTCAGGTGGGGGATCCTTAGAATGTGAACATCTGGCTTCACCGTTACGCTGGTATTCAGCAGTGCATTTTCCACTTTCCATCATTTAGTCAGTGCAGTGGTGTATAAGGTAGTTCAGTTTGGAAGACGGTGTAGTATTGGTCAGGGGCAAAAGCTTTAGATCATCAATACAACACATTTTGCGACGTGATGTTTAAATTGAACAGAAATAAACGTGAGGACAAGAGCACACACAGCAGAGCGCTTTTGTGCGGAAAATAACAAATATTTTCTTAAAGATCATTTTGATTATGGTTCTATTTAATCAGCTTTGTGTTTCTGTGTGTGTGTGTGTGTGTGTATAAAATGAGAATACATAACAGCACTTGGATTTAGAGGTAATCCCACAGGTTTTTAGGTGAACGGTGGAGCTCGGGTCTCCCTTTGGGTGTGGGATTTGTGGGTTTTAGCTGCTTTGGTGTGAGTGTGGATGTATGTTACCTTGAATCACCTCTTTTCATCTGCTGCTGTCCTTAAAATACTATGAAACCAATCAAATTATACCCAATATACAGCCAATATTGTAGCAAAGACGTTTCTAACGTTTCGAATGAGGTGAAACATTCATATATTTGTTTGGAAAGAGTTCACAGCAGTTCTGTTCTGGTTGGTTCTGGTTCGGGAGTGCTCCATATGGGGGACGATAAGTCACTAAAGGGTTGCCTCTTCAGTTTTCCTGCTCAGTTTCTGTCCTGTAAGTGAGAAGGAGATGGATATCGTATCGCTGGCTGCTCACAGCCCACCCAATGCCAATCCATTTACACACATCTAAATAGCTTACTGTCACGTGAGTCAGCACGCTGGACCCTGCACCACTTTGACCCTTTGCAAAGTGCTCTGGATAGTGTTTTTTTTCATTCATCTGTCCTCCTCAAGAGGCCTGTATAAGGAAATTGAATCATATATTTGATTTCCCGCCTTCAGACGGTTCACTTCTTACAGTGTATGAAATGCAGACTAAACAGATCTGTTGTAATAATTCTAATGACAAATCAGTTATGTGTGCGTGCGTGTGTGTGTGTGTGGGGGGGGGGCGTCTGACCTCAAGTTGAATATGCAATGTCCTTCCCTTCACATGCATCCCCATCCCACAGTGACGTACCTCCCTAACATGAATTAAAACCACCCCCCTATATTGTTCCTTACTAGCAAGTCACTACTCAGCCGGACTGGGTCAGAGTTTTGACTTAACTCTTCTACTGCACTTCATATCTCCCCCAACCTCAACAAAATTCATGAATCGCCATTAATTGAGATCAATGAATTTCAGAATGTGCGATGAATTAGTTTTTTGTTTTTTCATCTATCTAATTAACTGTGATTAAGTGTTTATCTGTGGAAAGAAGCTGTTCCTGTGCCTGGTGGTTTTGCCGTACAGTGCTCTGTAGTGCCTACCAGAGGGGAAGAGATGGAACAGGTTGTGTGGAGGGTGTGAAGGTCTACAGTAACCTTTCTGCCCGTTATCTGACTCTGGAGGTGTACATATCCAAGATGGAGAGCAGGCTGGAGCCAGCTGTTCTCCCTGCAGACCTGATGATGCGCTGTAGTCCTGTAGTCCGCTCCTGTCCTGATTAATGGCCGGTATAAGAAACCACACGGTGATGGAAGAGAACAGACTGGATGATGGCTGAGTAGAACAGGACCAGCAGCTCCTCGGTTGAGCCTTCTGCTTAATGGTGTCGATGCTGGAGGCCCACCTCAGGTCCTGGGAGGTTGTGGATCCCATAAACCTGAAGGTCTCCACAGCAGAGACAGTACTGTTAAAGTATGGTGAGCGGGAGGCAGTCTTGGGGAGCTCCTCATAAAGTCTACTGGTATTTCAATAGCAAGAGCAATTGTTTAACCTCACCGTCCACGACCGTTGTGCCGGGAGGGAGAAAAGCAGTGTGGAGAACACAGATCCCTGCGGGGCGCCAGTGCTGGTGGTCGAGGTGCTGGATGTTTCCCAGCTTCACCAGATGACCGGGAGCTGATGTTGGAGTTTCCTGTTCACCAATAAAAGTGCAAGAAGCACGTTGACGACACATAGCTTTCCTTATCGCTAACATTTTTTTTCCCATTTTTTGCAGCAGTTGAGAAACCGCTAATTTCCAGCTTGATGCTTTTCATCAAATGCTGCGCACTCGTTCCTTTTCAACATTACATTTTTTGTTGTTTGTTAATTTCTCGCCACATGTCAAGCATACAGGTAACCTATCATCGTTAGCAGTGAAAGCGAATGACTATCCAAGCAGAAGCCATTTATTTATGTTTTATTGACTTTTCTTTTGGGGATTTATCCAGTGATAGTTCACCAAGGTGGGATCAGTCACGATCAGCCAGCTGCAGGGAAAGGCACGCGACGGCGGCGGAATATGATGCGACGTGCGTTTTATATTTTGGTGACACAGTATCCCCTCAAAACTCCAAGATCAGAGCCGTTCCTTTTGAAAGGTTGTACACTGTGCAAAAAGTGTATTAAAAACCGCTATTGTATATTTTTTTGTGGAAGCCTCAAAGAGACAAAACACCATGCATCAAGTAATATTATTAAGGAACAATACAATTCTTCTCAAGTATTGTTCAGCCGTCTTTCAGTGTGTGGTGGAGAAAGCTTCTATTATTGTTACGGTTTAAGAAATATGAGGAGAAGGATGAATACCCTTACGTAGAGCAGGCATCTCATCACAATGCAGAATCAAATAGCTTACCTTAGAGAAGCCCATCGTATCATTTTGAGAAAGCTATTATTTATTGGTATTAACACTACTAGTGGTTATATCTTGGGTCATGGGTATAAATCTAATGGCATGGATTTATAGAACTTTTCTCATTTCACTCAACTTTATTAACAATTGGTTTGCCGCAGTATTTTCCTCCACAACCGACATCATTTCTATTGTTCTGCCCTCCCCCATGTCACAGTGGCAGATGTTCTTTGGCAGAGTGTATTCTCTTCCTGGCCTCACTGTAATCCGATCCCATCTAACATGGTCTGTTCTCACACCTACATGTGCGCAGTTGCCCGAGTTCTGTCTGTGGCACCGCTCCAGGATGCAGGGCAGTGCTCTGCGAGCTCTCATGCCATTGGCCGCGTGTCATGTGACCAAAAGGAAAAACCTTGTGAGAGTCTGTTAGATTGTAATGTGTACGTTTGTGTTTGATTGTGTGTGTGTTTTGTTTCGGGGGGAACAAAGTTGTCATGCATGCCAATTGGTGTCGTGACGTTTTGTGTTTGTTCAACTGAGTTGGAGGGAGGATGCATTTGGGAGGGAAGGCGATCTGGCTTCCAGTGAGAACATGTTAGAGACAGGAATTTAGGAGGTGTGCACTCACAACAACTCATCAGGACGCGGGGGGAGGAAGACTTTTAGGTTAGTGAGCTTTCAATGTTTTGTTATGGAGGCTGTGGACAGCAGTTTCGCTGTTATGGACGATAATTCAGCAACTATAAACAGCGTGGCGAACAAAGCAAATGCTACAGGAAAGGAAGAGGCAGCAAACGACAGGCTGGACCCTGTGGACGGAGGGACGGCCGCCAAAGACGAGGACGCCAGGGACGAAGCAGAGAGCGCTGACGCTGTCGCGGCCGAGGACAGCGAGGACGGTGCTGACGCTACAGGCCGAAGGGGCTTAGAAAACGATGAGCTCATGGACTGCGGGGATCAAAGTGCCAAGGACGAAAGGAACGGGAGTGACGGTGACGGCACCAACGAGGGATCTTGTCTGGAGGCCATGACCTCTGACGGGCAGGACCACTACCTGAGGCTGGGCGACACCCCTCGGCGGCGCTCCGCCCTGCGCCTCTCACGCATCATTGCCCGCAAGCAGCTGCTGCAGAGGCTGGCAAGAGGTCAGGGTTAGAGAGAGTTAAATCACAGCGGCGTGATTATGGATGTGACCGGTCTCCCAGTGTCTGCTTATCAGATTAGTTGGAATCTTTTTGTCTTTTTGTACAAACGAGAGACGGAACATGAATGGATCTCACGCCGCCATTATTGTAAGGCCGAGACTTGTATATTTTGATTCTACCTAGTGTCAATTTCTTATTAGTGTTATTTCTTTCTGTGTGCAGATTAAAACTAGGTAATCTTTGAGATAGAAAGGTTGTCACTTTTTCAAAATTCAGAATTTTTCCACATTAAATCTTTTCACTGGAGGCTTACTTGACTGAATGAATACCTAACTTTTCTAAGCACCTCATCTATCATCTTTTTTCTTACGCTTCTAATTTGTTTTTTTTCCTTTTGGCAAGATTGTACACACCAAAGGTCAGTGTACAATCAGAAATCAAAAATCAAAAATGTCAGTACACACCCTTCTTTTCTGGTTTTAATAGTCAGACTTATGGAGCGCCCCTCCTCCAACTACTACACAACACGTATTCCACGGCTCCTTCCTCAACTTCCTGTTACATGACTTAAGTTTCCCGGGGAGTGAGGAGAACATCCCGCCATTCATAAAGACGTTTGTTGAGCTCTCTGTTTTTGCTCCTGTTGCTCCTGTGTTGGAACACTTAAAAGAGATCACGTAGTGTGGTGTGTGTGTGTGTGTGTGGTCTTTTTGTTGCGATTTACCATCTTACATATGAGTGCTTCTATAAGAAAGCAGAAAACACTTCAGGTCCGTTTTTTTATTCCTCTGCAAGCCAATTCTTGTATGAAGCATCTAAGAAAACTGATGTGTTTGAGAGAGATAAAGATGACAGCTGCGGCAGGTGAGGAATGTAGTTGGAGAAGCAAGTTTATTCCTGTGCTGCTTTAGTGAATTATGGAAAGACGTCGCTGCATTCTCTCCCAAGTTGCATTCCGCTTCTTAGCAGAGTCTCAGACAGACTTCTATACTATAAAAATAGGAACTCACTGACGCCTTATCTGACACCTCTCAAAACCAATCGTGTGATTAATATGAATATTTAGATATTTATATGTGCTGTTACATGATCGATTTACGTATAGCCAGTATTGTTCTAATAACAATAATTAGTTACAATGTTACCTGCTCGACACCTCTGCTCGATTTAGAGACCAGCTGTGGAAGAGAGTTTTAGGAGCTGCAATGTTTCAATGTTAAGATTTGGCGTTAACCAAAAAACTAAAAGAAAAGAGAATATCTGACTTCCCTTCACATACATCATGTGATCATAGCCTGAAGAGCATTGCTTTAACAACCTCTGCTGGACGGCTGTTAAACATGATCTTCATAATTCATCCTAACTCATAGCAGCACATAAACAAGGCTGTCTAAACTGTGGCGACCCAAGTCAGTGCTGCACGGGAGACGCTGGCTCAGAACCTGGACGGATTCTAAACCGCGTCGATTTAAAGCGCGTTCCTGAGGGCTCGACATCATCGCAGATGAGCTGTAAGGGAAGGACATGTTGCTTTTAGGCCCTCCTTCCCTCCTCTTTCCCATCACTCCTCTTTTGCCTTCTACAGTACTTTTTTTTCCCTTTGTGACCTTAGAATATGAAGGACTAAGTGCTTTGGCTTATGTGGGAATATGGCTTCTTTCCAGGCCGTGTGTGTGTGTGTGTGTGTGTGTGTGTGTGTGTGTGTGTGTGTGTGTGTGTGTGTGTGTGTGTGTGTGTGTGTGTGTGTGTGTGTGTGTGTGTGTGTGTGTGTGTGTGTGTGTGTGTGTGTGTGTGTGGAACTGTGGAAGGATTGCTCAACTCATACAGTTTTTGCACACCATAAGCGGTTGATCTTCTCTAGTTATGAAAATCATTTTGAATGAAAGGACCCATTTAAACAAACAGCGTTTGAATATAACTTTGTAATTTGAATCAAACTTAGTTCATAGTTGTAATCTATGTTGCCCCATGGTCTGTATAACAGAAATCCCTGCTGACCTCCTTCTGACATGTCCAATCCAGTTGAGTTGTCCACTTCCTGTTGCTGTTTTTAGAACCCATGCCGCTCTGCACGCCTGGGAAATTCAGAGCGGGAAATGATGTCACGCGGGGCTCTTCGTGGTCCTTGAGACACCAGCACAAGGCAGACATAACACGGAGAAAAGACTGTCAGAAAGTCGAAGCCGCTGGAGTTGGATGAAAGGGAGGAAATGAAAGGTAGAGGAGAGAAAGGCCGTGAGGACACAGGGGTGCTTATGCAACATAGCTGGCATCCTTGTTATGTAAAGAACCACCTTCGTCCCCTTTTGTCCCACACGTTGACGCCCACATTCACAACCCCATCGCACACTCATGCACGTAGCCTCTGTCTACCTCCCCTGCTGTTTGTCCTGGAGCCTTTCTGCCGGTTGTCATATATTTTCCACAGCAGGAACACAGACACATAGAATAGACTGAAGGAAAAGCCCGGTCTGCAGCTTGGATTAGCTCTGTCCGACTGTGCATTTAGTGTTTTGTGGCCCACTAATAACACATTTGTGTACCAATTAATCTCTTGATTAAATTCTGCACAGATGAATTGTTCCCATGCTGACGGGAGCTTTGCCACTTGGCACCATTTGTGCACAAACACAAAGACATTTTGCCAATTACACTGTAATGACACACGCCATGCTTTTTCTAAAAAACAAAAGGTTTTGGGGAACATACAATACTAGAAAGGTCAGTGTAATAGAGGTACCCTTCATTTTTGATTGTTTTCATTATTATGGCAGATAAAATTTGTGTGCATCTACAACGGTATTTACTTGATTGTGTTGTTTTTGTGCCAAATATTCTGCAAAAAAACACAGAAGAGAACGGTTCGGACAGTGCTCACCGATGTGAGTAATAATAAAAGAGGAGTGTGGTACAGGCGAATACTCATTAAATAGGGATGCATTGGAAGTACTTTGAAGCAAGATTATTGTTGGTCGATTGTTGGTCTTTGTGTGGGAGTTGTTGACTCCTTTGACATGTCTCTTCATTCACATGTCAGGAAACAGGAGGCTGGTGTGGTACGTCCTCCTCGTGGTTTTCCCACAGCGTCCGTCCATCCCAGCTGTCTGCCTGTCTGTCTCATCCCTTTTGTATCCCCTGACTCACTGGGGGTAACATCTGGACTGTGCTAAAACCTCCTTTTCCCACATACCGTGTTGCTCTGCGGTTTTGTAGAGTAAAGCAAAAGACAGAGGCCAAGGTCAGAGTCTCCTTGCCGGCCTGCCAGCAGGTTTTAGCTGACGTGAAGTTAGCGTCCACCAGTCTGTCATCATGGTGGGGGGGCTGGCTGAGGCAAACGGCAGCTAGGATTAACCTTTTTCTCAATGGATGTGATGGGCAGCAGCAGCAGCTCTGGTGATGACAAAGAAGACGTGAAATTGGTGTCGTCGGCCAGCTTCTCGTAGGAGCAGAGCGGAAGAACGAATGATGGGATTGACGGGGACGTTTTTTTTTAAGAGAGAACCTGAGGGGGGGAGGAGGACCAAGTTATTAGCAAGAGAGAAGCAATAAGGAGGAAGAGTAAGAAGAAGTTTACGCAAGGATAAACAAGACGGAAAAGGCAAGTAACACTAAATTAGCGAGGGGAAGATAGAGTCTGGTGCTGCACCGGGCAGAAAGAGATATAAAAATAGAAAGATTTTGCATGTGGATCATAACAAAGCAGAAAATGCGAGCGAGGAGAAAATTAGAGGGAAGAGAAACGCTGCATGGGGCAGGCTGGAGGAGGGAGGCAGAGTGGTAAACACAAGGGTTGGAAAGTCAAGAGAGGAGCAAAGTACGGAACGGTTGCCAGTCGATGGAGAGCTGGAAAGCAGCGTCGACGTGCCGTGAGATGGAGAGGAAAGTGAGCAAAGGAGAAATGAATAGGAGCATGTCATCACCTGCACTATGAGGTCTTCAAGTAAGTGTTCTCCCCCCCTATAGGCTCTCACTCTCTCTCTCTCTGCTGTTTTCGGTCTATTTTTCAGAGTGGTGCAAGAACTATTTTTCGGTCGCTTCATGTGTAATTTAAAGAGGGAGAGGAGTTATGCTGAAAACGCTGCGAGAGGGATGTAATTGCTGGATTGCGGTGAAGGGATCATGACCGCTCTCATTTCTGATGGTGAAGACAGAGGTTTTTTTTTTTATGGCCCTGCTGACTTTTGTCCCCCTGTGTTTTTGTCGTGCTTCTCCAATTCACTGCCAGCATATATAAATGAGTGAATAAGACGAGTGCACAAGATCAGGACAGCAACTACAGAAGGATGCTGAGACAATGTCTCAAGTTGGTGGTTTCCGACGTGAGTGATGTTATTCTAATGTTAGAACTGCGTGGAAGTTAGTATTATTTACTATTTAAAACTACAAAGAATTTGAAATGGCTTTTTAATCCATACCTAATTTTTTATAATTTGCACAATTTGTGTAATCCTCTTTGAGTTCCCAGAAGATGTCCACCTACAAACCTTAAGCCTTCCACTCACACTTAATCACACTGAAACAGTTTCCAAACACATGCGTGCGTGTGTGTGTGTGTGTGTGTATTGTGTAGGTTTGACTGCGTTTTTGGATCTGTATTTTTCTGTGTATGCGCTCTTTATTGCTGTGTTTTTGTAAAACAAATACTCATGTAATTGCTGTCACATAGATCTTTCAAATGTCTTTGTCAGCATAAAGGCTCTGCAAAATGTAATCAGTGTCTGCTCCTAAAGAAAACATACACACACATGCACATACACTTACATGAACGGAGTCAAGCAGTGTGCGCAACTCATATGCCTGCGGAAAAAAGTAGTAAAACCAGTGCCTGTAAAAGCTCTTGTGGTGCTGGCGGCGGCATCTAATGGGGAGGGGTGCCATGTGTAGGGCCTGTTAAACTTACGCACCAACGGCTGAAATCTGACGGCCGGTTGAGTCGTGTAAAGTGCTTCCTTTGTCCCTCACTGGCTCTCCCCCAACTCTTCTAATTTCATCATTCCAGCAAATTCCCAGAGGAAAATGTATTTCCCTGAGATCTTCCTGTTTTGTGAGCTGGAAATGGAGGGATAAGGGAGGACAGACAGATGCGATGTTAAGCTCATAATTTATCTATCTGTAGAAAGCAAATAATTAAAACACCACACCAAGCCTATAAAAGACATCAGAGCGCTGGAATTCAGGGGAAAATTCTGTAACGTCGGGACTTTCCTCCACAAAAATGATATTTTGTGTTTTCAGCGTTCATATTTCAGAGCAGATTACATTTCCTTGAATAAACATCAACATGTTAATGTGTGTACACATTTTTTTTCTTCACAGAGATTGAGGCAAAGGAGGCTTGTGATTGGCTTCGAGCGGCAGGATTTCCACAGTATGCACAGCTCTATGAAGGTAACACACACACACACACACACACACACACACACACACACACGTACACAGTAGCCAAAGTATAGCATTAAGACTTTCCTCCAAAAATCTCTCCTTTTTTTGGATTTCTCTTTCTGTTTCTTTCAATTTTTCTGCCCTCCGTCTATCATCGCATCTTCCTCTTCGAGGACACTGCATCTATTTCCAGGCTATAGTTCCTGTCCAGAGGGAGGGGTCATGGGAAAGGCCCTATTATCACTGCTGGGACTCTCACAGCCTCTCTTCCTCTCTCTTCCTCATTCCACCTTTTCTCTGTCCTGTGTTTCTTTACTATCTCTTCCCGTCTTGCTTTTCATCTAGCGTTCCGTCCTCCTTTCTTCCTTCCTTCCCTCCGGCCCATTATCAACCTCTCAGTGAAGTCCACGGGCGCTCATGCATGTGATGATCATCAGGTCTCATACAATTTAGGCGCAAACAGGAAATGGCCCCCGGTAATCTCAGAAGTAGTAACAACTACAAACACACGCACACACACACACACACACACAAACACACACACACACACACACACACACACACTGTGTAGAGATTACTGCTGTGACTCCCCAGTACAGCCGCCTTATGGACGGAGGCCCCTTGGACTCCTTGGCTGCTCCCGGGTGGACGTGATGCCTTCAGATGGCCACCACACGGAGAATAAAAGGCTCGAGTCATTTGGGCCGCGGCGTTGTGTGGAATCCTGGTTATTTGGGGGATTAAAAAGGCATGTGTGTATCTTCTGTACACTTCATACGCACATGACAGGTGTCCCCAGCGGCGGCAGCAGCAGTTGTGCAATGCCTCACAGACTTCCACAACGCTTAACCGGCAGAGAGAACTGCTGTTTCCTGTCAATCATTAACTGACTAAACTCAATGCCCGTTTTTTTTCCTCCTCCTCTCGGATTCTCTGTCTCATACAGATTCCCAGTTTCCAGTTGACATTTCCTCTGTGAAAAGGGACCATGACTTTTTGGACCGGGATCTGGTTGAGCCTCTATGCCGGTAAGGACACGTGTAGTGATGCACATGTTTAGTCTCACTCACTCCCTGGTGTGACCTATTTAACAGTAGTAAAATCCCAGATTCTGTACTCGTCCTTACCGCTAATCATTAGATGTCTGACCCCCGACCCCTAATGAACTCCCCATCCCCGTTTTGCCCTCAGACAGCCCAGGCTTTGATCTTGGTCACCGCTCTGATCTCCCATTCAAAGAGCGGAGACCCCTTAGGGGGATGGGGAAGGCAAAATAGGGGGGCTAAGGGGTAAAGGGAATGGGGAAAGAGTGAGGGGATGCCAGTATATTGTACCATATGGCTTTGAGTGTGGGTTTTAAGTCCCTTTGCACACCTCTTTAATCTTTTGGTCTCCCATTTCCCATTCCTCTCTTCTAAGGTCTTTCCAGCCTCGGGGCAGAGTACCCTTTAACTTTTTCTTTCTTCCCTATTCACCTCTGCCTCTCGTATGTCTGAGGTAGAGGAGTGTGTAGCAATTATAGTATTAGTGATTCCTAAAAGCTTTATCGAGAGAGAATACATCACACCCCCACTCCCCCCTGTGTCATTCCCCCTGTCTCGTTACGTTGTTTTATTTCATATTCAATTGGATTACACTGCTATATGCAATACTACATCATTTATGGGGCATATCATTCTATGAATCAACCAGGACGAATCCTTTGTTCTATCCTGCAGCAGAAGCACAGGGGGCGGATACTTCAGGGGCTCCCGTGCGTATTTAACAAACTTGATTTGCTTTCAGCAAGCAAAACAGTTGTTACCACAGCTTTCTGTTTCCTGTTGGTACGTCATCCTAGTTCCTACGGCGAAGGCGACTTACAATCCCTCGTCTCACAGTTCGAATGAGGAGAGAAAATTAACAAAAGAGCATTTTTTGAGAGGTTGTTTTATATGTCCCCCCCACCCCAAAAGGTTTTTAATGACGCCATCTTGAAAAGGCACCAACAGAGTAACTGCCCTCCTAACACGTCGCTGTTCACATTCCCTATAGTTGCAGAAGGAGGGAAATGCAATGCAATGAGATTTTGCCAAGGAGGTTGCACGCAGTGGAAGGGGGTGGGGACGTGTGACAGATGAAGGGACGCGGTAGGGAAGTGGAAGGGAGGAGTGTTTTGGGGGAAATGCACTCATTGAGGGTGAGGATCAGTAGCAGCTGAGTGGGAGGAGGGAGGAGTAAAGACAATTTTGGGAGCTGGGGAGAGACTAATGAGACGGATGAGAAGAATAAAATCATAAAGGACACAGTGAAACGTGTTCATAAACGGCAACAGACGAAACATACGTACCTACTGTGTGTTTATGTTGCAGACGTCTAAGTACTCTGAACAAGTGTGCGTCCATGAAACTGGATGTCAGCCACCCCAAGAAGAAAGTAAGACAACCTCTTTTAACTGTAAGCCATGAACTCAACCAACTGTTTTGTTGTTGCTTTGCTGTTAGACATTTTTCATGGATTTTTGTTTTTAATTGCCTGCCATGGGATCTCTCTGCATCTGAAAGTGTGATGCCATGATTATCAAAGTGCATTAATCATTCCATGTTCAGTCATTCATTCCAGTCATTTCTGTAGGAACTCTTATTTAAGGCTCTAATAACCCCTTTATATTTCCACAGGGCGATGACTCTGATGAAGATGACCCACTGGCTATCAGTAAAAGGTGGACATTCGAGAGGAGCAGCCGACGTTGGTCGCGCCTGCAAGACTTCATGTTGGACAACGACCCTGAAAGCAGTCCAACGGGTGCAGGGGAGGGTCTGATGCACAGCACAGTGAGCATCGAGAGCGTGCTGACGGACCTGAGCGAGACGGAGAACACCGACATCTCCTCGTTGCACAGCGAGGACTCCGCCTCTGCCATGCCTGACTCTATATCTATGGCGTCTCTCTCGGCCTCCTACCATCCCCCCAGGGACCTTTCCCACTACAACTCCCTGCCCATCAAGGGCAGCCGCCATGGGCCAGGTGGGCGGAGTAAAGCCAAGGAGTTTTTGCGTCGCATGGAGATGATGCGCACTTGGGGGCCGTCGACGAAGCGGAAAGGCTCGAACCGCAGGGCGCCGCTGGTCATCAGTGGGCCGGTGCTGCAGGGGGAGGAGCCTCTTGCACTGCAGGTGCTCCAGTGTACTCCCATCAGCCAACTGGAACACAACCACCAGACGGATGGCGACACCTCCCCTGTCTCGCTTAACGACGTCTGTAAAGACCAGCCCGCGCAGGGTGTTGGCCCCTGCAGCGAGACGGCGCCGCACAAAGTGAACGATCCTGTGCGTGCAAAACCCCACGCAGCCGGCAAGAGAAGCAGCATGTATCTGGAGGACATTCAGCTGCTTTCACAAAGCAAGAGGACTGAAGGACAAAAGCAGTTTGGCAGAAACCAGTTCCACTCATATGAAAACCTCCTCGTTCACATCCCCAAAGACCATAAACCGGGCACCTTTCCAAAAGCTTTGTCCATAGAGAGTCTGGCACCTTCCCCGGGTCACGGCAACAACGGCATTCTGACACGGGCCCAGAACTCTTCACCCGACAATGGCCCGGGTGAGCCCTGGTCTGGCGGTCCTCTGTCCAAGCCTCCCTGTCCCGGAGCTCCACGTGGCAGCAGGGTGAGCGTTTATGACAACGTCCCGGGCTCCCACCTTTACGCCAGCACGGGAGACCTGCTGGACTTGGAGAAAGAGGACAATCTGTTCCCTCATCTAGATGACATCATCCAACATGTCAGCGGTTTGCAACAAATAGTGGACCACTGGAGCCGCAGTGTGCTGCCCGAGGATGAGACAGGGGAGGGGGAGGAGGAAGGCGAGGGCAGGACCACCCCCAGTGAAGGCGAGAGAGACGGGATGTCCTTGATCGACACCGATTCGATGGGAACCGGCCGGGAGAGGCGGGACTCTGGAGTCGGGGCCTCGCTGACAAGACCCCGGTGAGTGAAGAGGGAATGCTCCCAAAATGCCATTGGTAATGTCTCAATACGTGGGAACGTTGTGACGCCTTTGTTTTCTCAAAACTAAGTACACTGGCTGAATCACTGTGGGTTTCTCTCTCCCCCATCCCAGCCTGCGATGGCCCAGTTTCAGAACCTCTGATCATCTCAACCAGCCGTCATCTTCACTGCAGATCAGAAGCCAATCAGCAGGACAACTCAGCCTGCTGCAGAAGTTCTCTTTGCTCCGGCTCACTGCCATCATGGAGAAATACTCAATGTCTAATAAACATGGCTGGACATGGTGGGTGTACACTGAGCAGCATACATTTTATTTTGTAAAGCCCAAAATCACAAATTTGCCCCACAAAGGGCCTTAATCATCGACACGGGAAAAACTCCCTTATAATGAAAAAAAACCAGGGGGGATGCAATGCGGCTAATAGCTTAAATTACATGCGCTTATTAGTATTTCAGGGAATCTCTCAGGTGTAGTTTACGCGTGTTAGTGCTTCCTTAGACTTCCCGACATCGGAGCGAAAAACAGCTGGAGCACCAGAACCGTCACACAAAACTCTTTAACATCTACTTCATCTATCACACTAATACCGGCTCCTACTATGGGTCTGTGCGTGATTCAAGGCGCCAGTGTAGGTCAGAAACTGGACTTAGATTCTCAGCCACACAAGCATCATTGTAAACAAATACTTTATTATACCCGGGAGGGAAATTCTGTTGACCAGCATGTACATGAAGGAAAAGATCATCTTTCTACCGCACACTTACCCTAATTGTTTTCTGTCTATCGCTCGCAGGTCTGTGCCCAAGTTTATGAAGCGCATGAAGGTGCCAGACTACAAAGAGAAGAGTGTGTTTGGTGTTCCCCTCATCATCCACGTCCAGCGCTGTGGTTTTCCACTCCCTCTATGTTTACAGCAGGCCCTCAGCCACCTCAGAACACACTGTCTGGACCAGGTTAGGGAGGAAAACCTCATGCATGAGAGTCTGCACATTACCATGTAGCGGTTAGTGACATGGAGTCCCTTTAACCGAGGACTCTACTTCTGTATTTCCACGCAATGACCGTGCAGTTCTCGTTGTTCTACTTATTTCAGCTGGAAATGGTTGCAATTGTGTGCAACTACGGTTTACAATCCTGGCTTAGGAAATACAACGCATTTAACAAGTGACTTCCAAACCTTGTGGCTTCTTTGTTGACTTTGTCCCACTCTTCTTTCCTTCCCCTCTCAGGTGGGATTGTTCCGAAAATCTGGCGTGAAGTCACGCATTCAGGCTCTGAGGCAGCAGTGTGAGTTGTCCCCTGACTCCGTGAGCTACGAGGACCAGTCAGCTTACGACGTGGCCGACATGGTCAAACAGTTCTTCAGAGACTTGCCGGAGCCTCTGCTAACGAGCAAGCTGGGGGAAACCTTCCTGCACATTTACCAGTGTAAGTTGCCTCAGGGCTACGAATACCTCGCATCTTGCTGTTAATGGTTTAAATGCAGGCCTTCATGGAAACTCTGTGATTTATTTTATATTTATCTTTATAATGTATCATCTTTTTTTCTTCAGACGTCCCAAAGGAGCAGAGGTTGCAGGCCGTCAGAGCGGCGATCTTGCTGATGCCAGATGAAAACAGGGAGGTTCTGCAGGCGTTGCTCTACTTCCTGCGTGATGTGACCTCCTTGGTGGAGGAGAACCAGATGACGCCGATGAACCTGGCCGTTTGTCTGGGACCTTCGCTCTTCCACCTCAGCATACTGAAGAACGAGAGCCTCTCTCCAAGGTGCAGTCGAGAACTGGTGATGCCTCCGTAGAAAACAAAAAATAGCTCTGGCCGTGCAAAACAAGACATGGTGTCTGAGAGAAGAACATGTCCTTATTATATGATGTTACATTCAGTTTTGGTCCAATTTTATGCCACATTATTTTGATTCCTCTCTTTCTTTTATATATTCAGAACCATGAAAATAATGGAGAAAATAGCTCCTACCGCCTCTACCATAACTATCATGGTGACTTAAGCTGACATTGTCAGCTCTAATCCACTCCTTGTGATAGAAATTGCTTTTGCTTTTTGTGCAGTTTTCTCTCCCTCTGAGCGCTCAAGTGCTTGAAGGACTTATATTCTGTATAATTTCTCTTCGTCAAGGTCAATCCAGAGGAAGTACACAACGGGCCGTCCCGATCAGAAGGATTTGAGCGAGAACCTGGCAGCCACCCAGGGTCTGGCTCACATGATCACCGAGTGCCAGTGTCTCTTCCAGGTCAGGATTTCAAATAATATATAATCGTGCTGACTAAAAATAGATTCACTTCAGGCTCCAAGTGTGATGTTTCCCCTTACTGAGTTGTTATTTTCCAAGGCCTCAGCATTGTTGTGTTTAATGAGCTCACTTCTCAAACCGCGCACCATCGTCACCTTGAGGCTGACTGTGTGTGCTGTATAAATAATTGATTGAATTGAACAGGGTCAAATTGCACCTTCTTCTTTTGTCAAAGTCCATTTTTCGTCATGGTAGTACTTGCGCTAACGGAGTGTAACGCCATGTAATGTGATGCACGTCCCCCTCAGATACCTGAGGAGATGGTGACCCAGTCTCGCAACTCCTATATGGAGGCCGAGCTGACGGTGCCCCCGCTGGACGAGCTGTGCAAGGCTCACGATGAGGAAGTGGACGGGGACGAGGAAGAGGAGGATGAGGACGGATCCTACCATGCACACCTAGAAAGGCTGGTCCAGAACCTGCTTGAAGAGGCCAAAGACAAGAGCAAAGGCTGGGTGTCTCGCTCGCCCACGGACCACACGGAACTGGCATTCAAAAAGGTATGTGCTCATTGCGTCGCTAGGGTACTATGGGATTTCGAGAGGAGAGGAAGATGGAAAAAAAAGATGTCAAAACAGGCGTCTGCAGAAATGCATTGGGAATTGTAATACTACTTGTTTAGCTGTCTCTGTGTACGTCGTCACAATGAATCTAACACGCGTGACGTGTGTAAGGTGGGAGATGGGAACCCTCTGAGGCGGTGGCGAGTGTGTGTTGAGGTGTCGGCGACTCCACACGAGGTGCTGCAGCGGCTGCTGAGAGAGCGCCCCCTTTGGCGTACTGATCTACAGCAGGAGAAGGTTCTGGAGACGCCAGATAAGCAGACCGACGTGTACCAGTGCTCCTACTACAACATGGCACCTCAGCCCAGCAGTGACTATGTCGTACTAAGGTCAGGATCTATGAAATCTAATATTTGCAAATATTTGCCTTTCAAACTTTTGCTTGCATTATATTTAATTGAACATTTCAAGTTGTTAAAAAAAATAAATTAGATGACATGATGATGATTAGTTGACTGACCTCACTGATTTTCCCACCTCTTTGTCTTTTCACCCCCTCAGATCGTGGCGTACAGACCTGTGCAAAGGCTCCTGTGCGCTGGTGTGTGTGTCCGTGGAGCACGATGACGGCCCACGCATGGGGGCAGTGAGGGGGGTGGTGCTGGAGTCACAGTACCTCCTGGAGCCCTGTGGGACTGGGGGCACCAGACTCACGCACATCTCCAGAGTGGACCTCAGGTGTGGGGACGGACTTCAAGCGCTCTCATGGTTGAGTTTTTCTTTTTTGAGAAACAACGCAATCACCAATGTGCCTGCTTTGCCTTTTTCTTGTTTCAGGGGAAGATCTCCAGAATGGTACAACAAAGTGTTTGGTTACCTGTGTGTAAATGAAGCTCAGAGGATCCGGTCCTCTTTTCACCCGCCAGATCTGACGAGCACCGAGGCCAAGATCTGAACCCCAGAAATCCACGTCTGTCTTTGGTCACACTGCAAGAGCAGCTGACTCTGAGAACTCAGGAGGGAAATGATCCAGGCGGTGGACATTTCCTACTGCTGAGCAGCACTCAGCTCTACTGTACCACACTGTCCTGAGTTACCATCACAGAAATGCACATTTTGGCACGCATTCCTTTCATTTCGCGTAACAACAAATTGCTAGTTTGGTATCCCATAAATATAAAACAGCTAATTTGAGTATTTTTTTTCTGGATCATTCTTCGAAATCCTCGACTGCTAATCTAACTCCAACAAATTACACGTGGGATGCTAGTGGATTATAAATGACTAATTTGACTGGAACTGTTCGGAACCATTTTTCTTCTAAGATGTTTTTTTTAATAAAAAAACAGAACACAGATCTGTTTTTATCACAGTCAATAAAAAATGACATTAAATAAACAACACAGAAAAATGGCATCAACCAACCAGAACCAAGAGTTGCAATCCAGTGTGAGAACAAGAACATCCGTTGCTGAAATTATTCTTACTAATGAATATTAATAATAAACACATCTTGCATGTTAAAATTAAATATTAGTATTTTGGTTTTTAAGTAACCGTAAACCAATGCTTGAACAAATCACTTGAGTGAAAAAAGCCTGTAATGACCAGGACAAGTTCAGTATGGCTATATGTCAGCGTTACATTACAGTTCAGGAAAAATAATCCCGTGAGGGATCTGGATCACAGAAAGGGGAAACGTTCATCAGGTCCATAAATGTACTGTTTTGGAAACATTGTGTTGGATATCACTGTTGATTTACTTCTGTCACTATTCCCAGTGTTAATCTCATCTAAATGTTATTTTAAAGTTATTATTGTCATTATATACGTGTATACTCTATCACTTTTTTTAGCTGTCATATTATACAATGTCTAAGACATGTGACCATTTCACTGCTTCTGGGAAGCATGTTTGAAATTGTGTGTGTGACTGTGTGTGTGTGGGTGGGGGGGGGAGTGCATGGACGTGCCCGTGTATCTGCACTTTAGATATACGTATAGCCTTTATTGTAAATATATACAGTATATGACGCTTTCTGTGCCAGCGGATCAAAAATTCATAGCTTTTCAGGGTCTTCCTATCATATTGATATGCTGAAATGTGAACTTTCCATACACCATCCTACTCAAGCAATAGCAGACTAAAACCTGCTCTGCCATGGCGCTGCCGTGGCTTATTTTTGTTTTGTTTCGGCTGTAGGCGTTGCTATGGTGTTGCTAAGATACAATATCTCTACAGTGCCACCAATACCCTGCGTGGAGGCTGTTTGCTGGTGTGCCATGTGTGTGTGTGTGTGCGTGTGTTTGTGTGTAATATGTGTACGAGAGAGACAGAAATAGTGAGCGAGTGACTTTGACGTGAGCCGTCAGCTGTGTGGGAAGAGGCTCCAAACCCATCTGCGTAGCTGAGACCAAGGTGGTTATTTCTGACAAAGTGACAGAAAACTGAACCATTGTTACTCAACAACGGAATAAAAAATCCAAGAATTCAACAACACTGTGTTGAAATGTTCTTCAGGCTCTGATTTTAAATTATTTTAACATTACATTGCTTAATAGCATGGAAATACATAATGTCCCTTGTGGTGTGCGCTTGTGTCCACTGGGTGGCGCTGTTCCCCCGCGAGAGTTTGAAGGTCATGAAGGAATCTGGTATGTGTTCAGATAACTTGAGCGTAAGAAGAGTCATGGGGGGGGGGGGGGGGTGTCTTTCTCCCTGTGACTTTCACTGATGCTGATTAGTGAATTCATTTAGGAAACTAAACCCCCACAGCTCAGATTAATACTCAATAACATTCACCTACCCAGCCGTGTCAGAGGGCAATGCAGGTGTTTTAATACAGACTATGTTCTCCTTTTAGGCGGCAGTGTAACAACACAGAAATGGGTGAAACATTCACTTTAACTTCTGCCCCATTCAACGCCATTTAACAACGTCAGTGATTTCATCTCAGGAAAAACGGTACAGCTCCTGAATATCAATGATCCTCTCTGCTCTATGGAGTCATCACGTTCGAAATTTCTGAAAAGGTAATTAAAACTTTTCCCTTTGCATTGAGGATTATATATTTCAGGCAAACATCAATGCAGAGGGTTAATAAGAGTTCCTCCATCAAGGGAGAACCTGCAAAAGCATTGGATGGGGACCTCCTCTGGAGGAAACAGGAAGTGCACGTCCAGCAACTACAAACAAAACATGTAAAAGGAAAAAAAACCTCTGGATGAATAGAGAAGAGCGTAGGTGTTGCAGGAATGTATGAACCATGTCGATGGGATTCTGAATACCGTCGGAAAAATACAGTTGCTGATTACTATTTGACAACTGTTGTTGAGGAGGGCTAATCCTAATCCAGCATTACGTAATGCTCTAATTAACAGACCACAACAGCAAAAGTTGGGGGAAAAAAGTGTTATGTCCGAGAGACCAACATCAGATTCACACTTTCTTATCCAGAAATTGTAATACTGGACTTTTTGAGTTTTATTTAATGTTGCTTTTTCTTTATTCCTACAACATTCCCACTTTAAATGTGAACATGGAGAGGGTCAGACCGGGTGAAACAAATTTATCTCATGTGAGACGGGCTAATCCACTGCCTTCTCCTAGACAACAATGATAAGGTCATTAATGAATAAATTATTCCATGAATGAATTATTGATGAGATCATGTTGGCAGTTGTGCGTACAGTATCCTTGAGTGCATGCTCTGGTATTGGCAAACAATAACCAAAGGTATGAACAATTAATGACATTAGTGAAGCATGCGCTGCACGTTCAAAGCTATAAAAACAATCACTTTTTTTTAGTACATCAGGTTCACAGCAGGAGCTTGTTAGCGGTTTGATCTGTTTTCTAACAAATGGGACTTCAACCCTGATAATGGACTAATATCTATGCTGATGTGGTATGTTTTGTGGTACGGCAGCTTTTGTGTATAGTGCTCTCATATGTAATTACAAAAAGAACAACCCGACCATAAATTCTCCTTCTGTCCAACAACATGCAATTCTATAAAATAATCGATTAGTTGATTTAAACTGGAGATCTGTAAAACTGAGGTTCTCCACAAAGCATCATGCAAAAGCACTATTTTAAATAATTGTTTACCAGAGATAAATAATAAAAGTAAACACGTTGTACTCAACTAAGACTGAAAAAAAGAGTTGGCAGCCCTAAATTACAACAACCTGTGTAGGAGACGTTGGTATTTTTTTTTTGAAACGCTGCTGCTTGTTGCCTTTATGGATGAAATAAAATGACAGATCCATCTGACATTCTAAATTACATGTGGCGTCGTAACCTTTATGTTGATAGCACTTCATATAAAAAAGTCTGTCAACCTCTTGTGTACAGTATGACATGCAGCAGACATTTTAATCCAGATTCTGCAGTGCAGAACATTACTAATTACCCGCTGCGACATTGAAACTTGTTTTCATCATGTGCGGCTGTGTATATGTCATTATGGAAAACTAAGGCCTGAGCAACGGTGCCGTAAATAGGGATTTAGGGCACTTTAGGGCTGATTTGGCTTCACAGCTGATGAAGATGGTGTAACATCTGTTTTTGATGAATCCATTTTCCGTTAGAAAGGTCTGCTGGGTGTTTTCTCAGGCTCACGGCCCCAGGTGCCTCACTTGCAAACTCATTAGCGGTTTTCAAGAGCAGAGTTTGTGCCTCTGATGTGTCCTTGTTATTAGTGTTGAAGTAACGGATTTTCTGAAAAATAATCACCCGGCGTTTGTTGAAAAGGTGTTTTTTTTTCTCCAGCATTTATTGCTGATCTGAAGTTCTTTTTCAAAATCCTCTTAACAATTTGGATGAATAAATATTTTAGGACATTGGATCAAATAATTGAGATGACAGAGATTATTTAATGTCCTCGCTCTATTTGTTGAACACAAAACATTTTTAAAAACATGTTCTCAAAAGTTGAAAGACACGGCTGGGTAGGTGAATGTTCAAGTTGAAGAGCTTTCCTAGTTTTTCCAATTAGGTAGAAAAGGGTTCAATTTCTGATGCTCTTTAAAAAAAAATTTTTTTTTAATCACAGTGCATCAAATCCTATCCTCCTAACTATGCAACGATGGCAAAATGGACTGTACTTGTACATCAGAGAAGAACCATACACAGTGACACCTGTAACTAACATTCACACACTGTAGTCACAGCTACAGGAGCAATGTTGGGTTAAGTGTCTTGCCCAAGAACACATCGACATGCGGGTTAGCAGAGCCTGGGATCGAACCGACAACCCTCTGATTGGAGGACGACCGTGCTCCCCACTCACCCAACGTCATTGAGGATTCTGAAAATACCTTCACAACACTGGCAGAAAAGTGTGTTTTCTGTTAGAGGGACAGGTTGTGGCTCGTGAGTGTCACGGCTTCAGTTGGTCTCACCGATCGTTGGCGGTGGCATCTCTGTGGTATCTTAACATATAGGTTTGAAAATGTGTGATGCATGATTTTATTTTTCCACACTTGCAAACTATGTCCACCAGCACATTAAGTTTCTTGCTTAATGGGTCTGCAAGTCATCTCGTTGGATGTGTTCATCCCATCGGCTTCCTGAGTCCATGTGTACCAAGCCGCCATAGGGGCTTCCACTCTTCCTTTCCCCTCACCTAGCAAGGAACAGAGAACACATTTGTACGTCCAACAATGTCCGCTTTGAAGCACAATTTTATCCCGCTGCCCCTGAAGCTATCTCAGATGCTTTGTATGGAGTGAACCCCTTAACTCATAGTAAATTCTGGTGCTGCGCATCCGGTTATGCAGTGATTCAACATGACAGGATTTGATGGAAATCTTGAGTAGAATTTTAAATGAAATTCTGCGGGTTTGAACTATGCTTTGCTGCATAATAATTGCCTCATCGGGGTGGGGGAGGGGAGCGGAGGTGGTGGGGTTCAAGAGATGGAGCCGTATTGGAATCGTTGTCACGTGTACTGACAACACCAGGGCCGATGTTGCTCACAAGCACATGTGTTTTTTTCGCGCAGTTTGATTTTCAGAGCTGTCCTTACAAACCTGATGGACATGAGGGCTGCATACTGGTCAAAGGCCGGACTGCTGGTTTCATCTCAGCTGGGTTGTTTAAGGAAACCAGCAGAGTCCGACAGTCACAAAGAGTCGAGTCCCTGATCCCCGGTCCTGACCCCTGTCACAGAATCGGCTCCTCCATCCCAAAGGGAGTGTTACTACTACTACTGATGCCTCTCACCAAATGAGAAACATACAGCTCATTCAGAAGAAAATGACTTTACAATGTATGAAATATTTTTTCTTTGACTGGGATAAATGAAGCTTTTTTCATCCACACTTCTGAGTTCATACAGAGGGGTTTTGAGAGGGATTCATAAGAGCTAAAATGGTGTAATCTTCTTAACCCGTGAAGGAGTGTTTAATCCTTAAAACACGACAATGACCAATATTGAGATTTTAGCAGGATGACCTTTTTTTTCTCTCTCATGCACTCTTTCCACTTTCCTTCAGACTTATATATAAGCACTCTTTATCTTTAAAACTTTAATAAGCTACTTTGTAGTGTCCTTTGAGGATTGCGCCCGTAGTAGAGTAGAGCGCGAGGGAATGCGACATGCTTGGTGAAAGTATTTAGTCGCAAGATTGCAGAAGATCTCAAGAAAAAGAGCAATAAGACGATCTTGTTTAATACCCTCATAAGTGAGGACTTCTAGTCTGTTACAATTTTCTATTTTCAGCAGAAAGGTGTTAAAACTGCCAACTGGCAGAGATTTTAACACCTGTTTTTAATAAAAATCCTGTTTCTATAGTTTTAACGAATGTGATTTTCTGCATTTCAAGGTAAGGAATTGCCATCCTTCAATATACAATATGCATCAACTTGATTAGATCCATCCCCAACATGATAGCCACAGGGTTGTCTTATTGGACAAAAAACAGAATCATTCAGAAACTAATAAATTAACAGTAGAGAAGCAAGTTAACATAATTCAGCTTATTTGTATTTTGATCTAATGTGTCTACTCAGCAAAATTTGATCTCTCTCACACAGACTTACAGCTTCACGTGCACAAAGCCATCTCAGTGATGACTCACATGGGTCTCTGAAAACGTTCTCCCCTTTGTTGCTGTCAGAGGTCAGCCCTTCAACAACTCAGCTTCTACATTGTTCCCTATAGCAGAGGAGGAGATTTGGAAGCAGAATATAAAAAGCAGCATCTTAAATCGAAACCTTTGGACCACAATCCTTCTCTTTTAACGTGTCACAAATGTGGCATTGACAGAATTATCAGCATTTTATTTTTTTTTACAATACAAACTGCATTTACCCTTTGTGATAGATCACTTCTTTTTCCCACCTCACTCCCGAGCTCCGGCACACGGGACACTGGCACTATACTCCGCCACAGAACAGAGGGAAAACTGATGGACTGTCCGCCAGCACTGCACCTCTACTTGAGGTGAGACGGGAGAAGGACACAGTGGAAGCAAGAGAAGGAGAAAAGAACAATGTAAGCACTTTTATCCAATCAAAAACCAGATCCCGGTGAAGACCTCTCTGTAAGCTAAAGAAGTCTTTTGTGGAATCACGACAAAGCCGCAGCAGCAGGCCTTTGTCTGAAAACAAAGAGGAGTGTGTTTGTGTGCGCGAGAGAGCCTGCCATTGTAGTTGCGTGGGTGTGCGTTTGCGTGCGAGTCTGTGCACATCTAACATCAAGATAGTGTGTGCTTGTTTGAGAGATTGCTTCTGTTGAGCGTGAGAGAAGTGTGTAAAAGATCCAAGCATTTGTGTGCAAGTGTGCATTTGACATCTGGGCGTATGTGTGAGGGTCTCCTTCATTTCCTTTGTGCTGAAGATTGGGTTTAGGAAGAAAAAAAAAATTCCGCACGTCCGCCAAATGTGAAACACACCCACACAGCCAGAAAATGCCACTCACACGTCACCCCCCTCCACCACCCCCCCCCATTCCTTCCATCAACAGCCAGCATCTCCAGAGAAATTGGGAGCGAGACATCAAAGAGACTGGCATCACTGCCTATATGAAAATACACTCAGACAGACGAGGAATAAGCCTCCATAGATGCTTTGCTAATGGGAATCCTACCAAGCAGATGTGTCCTATTGGAAGAGGACACGGAGTGTGAAACAGGCTTATGTCCGCACTCAGGTAGTGAACTAGCAGCCACGGCCTGTGCAGCCACCAGGGGATGTATGTGTGAATGAGAGACACCGGCTCTGGGCCTGTGGCTCAATAATACTGAGAGCGCGACATCAAATGCAATGAATGAAAAAACGGCCAGACACAGTTAAGCATGCAGGACGTTTGTCGGCAGCATTCACACTGTTTCCATGGAAACCACGTGTAAACATGACTGTTTGCTTTACAGTATGTATGTGAATGTGTGGCATTGGTTTAAAGTCTGAAGGAAACAAATACAACTGTGCTAATAAAGAGTTTGCTAGAAGTGCATTCCTTTCTCCTGCCACACAGACGTGAAAGAATGAGGTTGATATATTCGCGCCTGTGAGAAATGGTAATGCTATGTAGAACAAGAGGGCGAACAAGTAGGATGAATCACAGAGGTGTTGAGGTATGAACGTGTATGCAAAATGTGAAAATGATTGCAAGAAAGACGAAAAAAGAAGTGAGAGCCTTTGAAAAAAAAGAAGACGAGAGGTGAGAAAATCAGAGTTGAGTGTCAGGAGAGCAAATCCGTAGTGCCTAATGAGGAAACAGAGGTTAAACAAGGGACAGAATTGAGTGGGACAGATGGATGGCTACTGAATATATAAACAGTTGCTGTCTGGGCGCCAGACTCCCTTAAAATGCTTGAACTCAATACGAATTGCCCACAATATTCCCACCAGCATCCATTGCGGCTTTGTTCTTTTTAAACACTGTATTCAGCCTTGTCTTGATGCTACGTGAATATCTCCAGACCCATTCAATATTCAAAAAATAAAATAAATAAAAACAAAAAAAACAAATAAAATTAAGTACAAATGAAAAATTAAAAAAACAACAACCCCAAAACCCTCTTACTCGGGTGGCACTGTTATCCACGCACTGACGGCTCCATATTATTTCGCTTCAACGACCTGGCAGAAAGTCGCCGAGTGCGCATGCGCGGCCAGCGTGCGCTGCCGCAGACAGGGGGCGTCAACATGGCGTTCTCTCCTCGACGACCGCACTGACTGCAACCTGCCAATGAGAGAGAGAGAGACAGAGAGACAGAGAGGGAGAGAGAGGAGAGAGGCGAGAGAAAGAAGCGGAGGCTACCATTCTGTCAGACCTCCATCCCCATTTTTACCCCCCCCCCAGCCCTATGAATCCCGACACGTTTCCAGGAGGTTAGGGTGAATCCAGAAGGGGTCCTTCGACACACCGCTCCCCCTCCGCTTTTTTTTTTTTTCTTGCTGCGCAGTGGATGGTTGTCGTGTAGCAGCAGCAGACGTCCGCGCTCGTAGACCAGGTGCGAGAGACAGCGGCGACCGCTCCTCTCCTCCCTGTTTTTCTCGAGGGGGAAATGTCGAGCGAGAAGCCGGTTTCAGCACCACCGGGGTCTACTTCTTCGCTCGCGGACACCGACCGGGACTCGCATCCGCCGCCGCCGGGCTCCTCCTCCGCCCAACCGCCGCAGCAGCAGCAGCAGCAGCAGCTCGCCGCGGGCGCTGGCTCCGGCGCTACCGGGGAAAGGATGGTGTCTTCCGCCGGCTCCATGGTCCTCCCGGCCGGGGTGATCAACCCCGCGGTCCCGATCAGGAATATCCAGATGAAATTCGCCGTGCTCGTGGGCCTGATCCAGGTCGGGGAGGTTAGCAACAGGGACATCGTGGAGACGGTGCTGAACCTGGTGAGTGAGAAACAACATCGAGCTGCTGGTAACACGGAGAACCCGCCGTGTTTTATTTACGATGCTTCGCTCCCCTGTTTTGTCTCTTTCAAGAGATGATGTCATTTGTTTGTTCGGGGGATGGATGGATGTGTGTGTGAGGGGGGGGGGGGAGGGTGTCCTTTTCTGCAGATAAAAAAAGCGCACACATGGGGGCTGTGTGTCGGGGGAGGGGGGGGGCCGAGGCTGTATTATCGTGACGCCTATAGAGGAACTAAATGAAGCATGTGACCCCACTAAGTCGAATCACCAGCCACTGTTGACTAAATGACCAGCGTGCGGTGCAGCGAGGGGAGAAACGCGCTGTAGTGCATTGGGGGAAAGTCTATGTCCCCTTTCTAGTCTATTCCCGCTGACCCCGGTGTGTACTCCGGTGTGTACCCCGGTGTGTACCCCGGAGAGTGACGCCACGCTGCGCCCAACACACGAACACCCACGCGGAATTATCTTGTTGTTTCCCAAAGAAGGGAAACACTAAAGCACGCAGGTCCAGTGAGGCACTGAAACTAAATCAACCCAACGCGAACAAAGGCCGGTTAGCATTGTGCTATCCATCGACATATATGCGTGTGTGTGTGTGTGTGTATGAGAATGATGAGAATGGCTCAAAATGATGCACGGGCCTATTGTTGGAGGCAGGGCCCTGCGTCCTGTGCGCAAACGGAGCCGAGAGACGGTCAGCGCCACAGCGATCATTTCATCCATGGATCGGATATACGTTGCCCCCCCCCCCTTTCAGCGATGCTGGCCCCAGCCTAAACATGAGAGGATTTAATCCAGCTGGGTGTGGGGGGGTGGGGGTCCGTCATGGAGCAGATGAGCTATATGTACAGCAGACGTGGGTTCTGGAGGACTAATGCGTTAGGAGGATATAGGACGTGTGTGCTGGAAGCTGCCAGGCTGCCCCCCCCCCCCCCCCCCCCCCCCCTCCACGCAGCAGGCGATGGCGTGTACTGCATGGTGTTACGTATCTGCCTAAGGAGACGGGGGCCTCCTTGATCATTACCCAATCTCTTTTGAGGAAGAAGTGGAATAACGTAGACATCATGTATATGCTGATTTCAGTTCCATTTTGTTCCGTTTTGAAAATGATCAGGTTTTAGGCCGCCAGTGTCCCGTTGACTCAGTGGATGCTGGGAGCGGGACAGCCTGCAGCCGGGGGCTAAACCAACCACTTCCCCCTCAGTTCCACCGGTGAGCCGTGCCAATCCAGGTTGCCTCTCATCCCCCAATCGATTATTGGTATTACACGGAAGAGCGGAGGGGCTTTGCTGGCTCACTCCGACCTTGTCTCCTTCCCTTAACCCCCCCCCCCCCCACACACACATAGACCCCCCCCCCCCCCGCCCTCCCTTGCTGCACAGGCTGACAACCATCCATCCTGTTCCACAGCCTCCTCCTTCACTCTGGAGGAGAGATGCTGCCTGCATAGACCGGCCTGGCAGGGCAGCGCCATGCATTTAAAAGCAGGTGAAGAGGAGGAGGAGGAGGAGTAGGAAGAGAAGAGGGGGGTTGATGGAGGGTGGGGGAGGAGAAGCGAGCGAGAGAGTGGAGGAGGATGAGGTGGTAGGATGCTGCAGTGGTTATGTGCTCAGAAATCACCAGCTGATGCAGCGGGAGAGGAAAAGGACTCTGGATTGGTCCACATCAGCTCATCAGAGCGTTCAGCTGAAATGCACCCCATTTTTGCATGAATACTTGTGTTTCGGCCCACACGTTATTTGCGGATCTTGGTCTGGTGCATTATCACACAAAGAGCTGACAGCCTGACAAATCAAAGCAATATGCGTCGTCCGTACAAAGCTTTACTTGCTAAACCCCCGAATTGAACAATCAGTTGTGCTTGTTGAGGCTGCCAATAGCTAAGCCTGTTAGGGAATTCTTTCGCCCGGCGCCTTAATTAAAAGAGTTGAAACAAAGAGGTGTGGAGGCTGGAACCTCGGCGGTCATGCTGCTGATACAATGAGTCCACTGTGACCCAAAAGCTGATCCATTATTCCAGTCAATGTGGGAGGCCGCAGCAGCCACATCCACCGTCCGCCGTGGCTGTATTGATCAGATCCCACTGCGGCTCGGCCAAACAGATGGCTTGTCTGCTGGATCAGATACTCTCCTCGTTCCATACGATACGATGCTGGCCATTGGCGGCTGACGGACTGCACTGTCTCGAGGAGGAGGAGGAGAGAAGACCATGATGATCGAGCCCGACCAGAATGGTGGCTGCGCCGATGCGGTTACAGACACAAACCTCAAGGCGCTGCTGCTTGTGTAGCCCAAAACACACTGATACGGTAATAATATATATTTTTAAAATAAAGCGAATGCAATGCAAACATACGATATAAAAACTCTTGCATTGCATATGTGTGGGCTGCTGGTGCCGAGGTGGTGGGTTATTATCATCAGCGAGGCATCACAGTTGTCAAGGCAACACTGCTCTTTGACTGCCTGCCTCCAGACGCTCGACCACCTGGTGTTGCTCTCCACTTCCGGACTTCTGTCACAGTACGCCGGCGCCTTTCTCTCCATCTCTCGCGCTCTATTTCTGTCTCTTCGTCTCTTACTACGACGACTTGAGGACCTCCTGCGCTGAACAGCTACAGCGGGCTAAACAGCGAATGTTTAAGTGGAAAAAGGTGAACTTGAGTACAGCTAGATTTAAGGATGGGGTCGTCGGTGAATTAGATCGATGATGGTTGCACATTTGGAGTCACCGAACTGGTGGAGCTCTTCTGAATGGATGAGCCACTTTTCAGAAGGAGATATTGCTTAATTTACACATAAAACGCGTGTGGGACACTGTACACATCACTCTCAAATCTCCCGTAAAAAGAAATTTGGTGGCTTTAAAGAATCTTTTTCATTCTATTTCCACACTCATTACAACACTCAGTGGAGGCAGCTTCACTTGTGATGCCGCTCCTCTCATTCACCAATTCTTTGTACGCATGTATGTCGAGTCTTTGGAGTAAAACACGATAAATCCAAGCTGCTTCCAAAGACAAGAATAGCTGAACTTTTGGAATACTGCAGCACACACGCATCCTGGGAAATGGAGCAACCAATCACAGCTTGAAAATATCGCTCTTCTGTAAATATTAGTCCACGTTAAATACATTGATAATGGATAATAATTTAAGTGCAGGACTACCTGACGCCCTGACGTCACCCTTGCCATCCAAGACCCTCACAACATTCAGTTCAGAAGCATGAAGAGCATAACAAATAACAGCTAAATGAATCCTATTTGACCAACTTATTGACTAAAGGACTAAGAAGGTGCAGCCGCAATTGGAACTCCTGATTTTCTTTTGATGAACAACTTGGGTTATTTTCTTTGACACAATTTAAATGGCGATATCGGAGGAAGCGAGGAGGATTTCTTTTGTTGACAGAAGAAAAACAGTAGAAATCTCTATCTGTCGTTGGTTTATTTGAAGAATATAGCTAAGTTATAATTCAAATGCAACCACAGGCAGTACTGTCAGTCTCTCCTTTAATACGGCACCAGCTGTGCTTATTTATAGACAGCTTTATCTAGTTGTGATGCTTTTTTTGGGGGGGGGGGGGATCAAACATGAGTGTTTGTGTGGCATAGAAAAAGATTGGCGACACCCTCTGCCGACACTCTTTGTCCGCATGCTCACCCTTTGCTTTTTCATTCTCTCTTTCACCTTCCCGCTCGGTCAGATATCTTCTGGCAGTGTCGAGCCGCACCTGAGCCCTTTTTAGTGGTCCCGCTCGGCTAGCAAACGTCTCATTATTCCTGTCCACACGCTCCACAATCACCAAGGTCACCCGATGCCGAGAACAAGCAAGAGTCAGAGTCAGCACACCCAGTTTCTCGTGCACAGACCCCCAAAAATACACGTGCATGCACTCAGGCGATTATTTGTGTACGTTCAGACACGAATGCGCACACGGACGTATAGAAGCAGTTTTGCATAGAAACCTTGGCAACCCGGGTCTTGGCAATATGAAGGAAAGCAAGTATCAGATATATTTTTGAGACAGTTGAGTTTATAAAATTACAGATGTATACTGTAACGCAGCATTCAAAAGCCAGAAAAGCTCACTCACACAAAAGACAGTATCTAGTAACACATACGGCCCGGGCCATAGTAGCAAACCACGGGTGTCTCTTTTTTCTGTAGGATAAACAACTAATTGTAAAAAGTAAGGAAGCAAACAAGCCAAAACAATAGAGTCCCTATGCTTTTAACTATGTGCCAACGCTCCACCCTGACACTTGGTCCGGATAAAAGTGCCACTGGCTCGCTGACGACGAAGTAATAGGTCACCCAATTTGAAAACTTCGTGAGTGTGCGTTATTCAGCCCCAAGGTGGTTTTTGCCGTTGCGAAATTCCGTTGAACAGTTTTTTCCGGTTGCCCCGTTGCTGCTCACCGGGGGCAGAGGCTAACTACCTCCCTGCACCAGCATAATCTGCTTGCAGGGGAATAACAATGCGTCATCATGTGCTCACAGCCATGCAGGCGACCGTCACAGCAAACATCCCACTAATGGACGTTAATAGTCTCATGAAGAATGTGCGCTCCGTGCTAGTGTGCGCACATGAGGGTCTTTGATGGACTTTAATTGATGCTCAAGTCATTTCAAGTTTTTATTAAGGTTTTTCAGTTATGGAACATGAGCTTAACTCAGTTGTTGCTTATATACTGAATAATTCATTGTATTTACAGCATCACCCTTTTTATTATCAAATGCGTTGTTGTGATTTTTATTGTTGCCTTTTTTTAATGAGACCATGATCAAGATGACAGACTCCTGTTTGCTGTCATTCCAACGTCGGTTGTTTCACCGTCCTTTGCTAGTGTCACCTTTTGAGATTTTGGCTCAAAATCTCTTCGTGTTGGAGCTGCTTCCTGGTTTGGGTCCAGGCAGTGTGGCCTTTTGCCTTCGAGTGTCTCCGATGAGATCAGAGGTGTTCAGAAATAGAGCGGTTTTTTGTGCCCGATCTTTCTTTGATGTTGCAAAGCGACCAACAAATATGGATAGTAGCTTATATTCCAACTTCCAACTTACCCGAAATCTGACTTAACAAACTCAATTTGTTCTGTTTATCAACCCAAGTGTTCTCATCTCTAAATATAATATTAGTTCAATTTCAACTGTTTGTCGCTTGTCCATTCAAGCTTGTCGTCACGGAGCTTGAATGGACCATTAGCTTGAAGCTGATGCTGTAGTGAGGAGGAACCCTGACATTTGGGGAAGAGGATGCACATTCTGTCCTTCACCGAGCTTTTTGCAGGCCTCTGCAGGGCGCCGCTTGGGGGTTATTTCCGCGAACGATTAGCTGCTGTGATGCTGTCGAGAAGCTTAGTCACCTTGTGCCTGGGGGGGGGGGGGGGGGCGGGGGGCTGCGGCCAGTGAGCACCGTCAGCTGAGCGGTAACAGCTGTGTTGGTGCCAACCTGAGGACCAAAGCGACAAGTCCTCCATGCCTGCTCCCCCCCCCCCCCCCCCCCCCCCCGTATCCAGCACACGTACGCATGCATGCAGGTGGAAGAGGTGGAGGACAGTGGGTGTGGCGCCCACTGCAAGGTCGGCTTGACTATCCATCACACAGTTGGGTTGTGCCGACCCCTCTATGAGCTGGAGAGGGACAGAAACGGTGGGGGGCCGAGGATAGTGGAGGGGAGCTCATCTTTACCCTCCAAAGAGGCGGTTGGTAAACTGAAGGGAGAGAGTTTCGCGGGGGGGGATTAAAAAGCCTTTGATTGTCCTTCAGGTGCTTCTTTTCTTCCTGAGTGTACTAATGCTCCTGTCCAGCTTTACTGGCTTCAGTGGGGGTCTGACGAGCTATGCCCCCCCCCCCCCCCCCCTCTGCTCCCGGTGAAATACAGCGGGAGTCCCCCGGGGACCCGAGTAGACGAGGCCACTCGCACACTTTTTCCCTTTTTCTTTCTTTTACACAGAGCACGAAGCCTGTTGGAAATACAGTGACATTTTTACTTTTAATTGGCCATTTTTCATCATCAGTCACTTGTCACGCTGTGAGATTAGCCTCCACTGGCTTGTTAGCATGGTTAGCGTTCCTGTGTGAAATTGAGTTCCCACTCGGAGGTTTGCCAGGAAGTCCAAAATCCATTTCCACTGACAAATATCCAAAGAGAGAGAAATAACCAATTACAAAGTCCACCTACGAGCAACATTCTCCATAAACGTATCTTTCTCGGTCAAAATGCTAATGTTTCCAGGTTCCATTAGTTTTTATATTTCAGATTTTGTTGACCTGAATCACACCATCATTGTGGTTCGAGTGTGAGGTGTCAACCATCCATGCTAAACCGTTGACCTATCCGCGTCTGCTCCACTTCTCTGAATCCCTCCTCATTATTCTTTAGCCGATGTCTATTTTTTTAAGCCATGTCAGATTTTAGTTGAGGGCAACTTCTTGAATGGGGGGCGAAAATAAATGCCCCATCCTCGCTTAAGACGCCTTTCGCCTTTTTTTTTTCTCGGTTCTCTGTCCTCTTCCAAGCACATCCATCCTCCTCCATCCTCCTCCATCCTCTAACCCCTCGGTGTAATCTTGTCCCCGGCCGCCTGACTCTGTAGTCGGGTGGAGCGAGCGGGCGGGTGGATGGATGTGTGTGATCCCCATTGTGAGGAGGTAATGGAGCTGTCTGCAGTCACATTTCACCCTCGGCCCTTTTCACCAATCGCTTTCTCCTTTCCCCTCGTCTTCCCCTCGAGAGCCTGCAGGAGGCCTATTTGCCGTTGCGAGCACACGTCCGCTGTATCGCGGCCACGCTCGTGTTAGGGTGGAGAGAAGGGTTGAAGGGGAGGACGGAGGGAGCCATCTCACTTGATTTTGTCCTCTTGTAAGGGACAACAAAGACATGAATAGACGTCTTTTTGAAGGTCTGAATTTTAAGACGACGTCCCCGTCGTGCTGTAACAATTAAGTTTGCATTGACGGCAAAATTGACATCAGATGTCAGAAATCTATTTTAAATAAATTGCATTGGTCTGCTGCAAGAGTGGGAATTAAACAAATGTTTCACATGCAAAGCACGTTCCCATTGCAAAATACAGAACTACATATTTTACGTCCTTTATTGACAATTGCAAGGATTTCATCATCTATCTGAACTATTTATTTAATACATATATGAATGTACACTGATCTCGCCTACATGAAACGTTTTAGCACAGTCCTCCAGTGGTTCGGACTATAATCATAATAATACAAGTGAAATAACCCGCAGTGTTCAAAGAGTCAATCAAGTTGTAGATGAAAAATAACACAATAAATATATTTTTTTTCTTACCTTTCACAATTCTACATTAATACTTTTCACTGAATAAATAACTTATTTTTATATATTTTTTATATCACAGTGTTACATGATACATTTTCTCAAATTTCTTGTCTTTTAAATGATCAATTTCTGCACAAAATACCCATATAAATGCTACAGAAAGCTTGTGCTTTTGATTATTCTTGTTTTCTATCTCCACGCTTCTTATTTCCATACTATTGTGTCTGGTGCTTTTGTGCTTTTTTCTTTCTTCCCTAAAATATGTGAGTGAGAGAGAAGGTCGGGAGTAGGTTGTGGATGGAAATTCAATAGAATGTTATTGTGGCGCATTTGGATCAAACATGCTTTTCAAGAAGATTTTTGTTGCTATGCTAGCATCTATTGGTTTGTGTGTGTGTGTGTGTTTCATTCTGGCTCTCCTACCATTCACTAATCTTCGCATTTTAACAAGTTGCTTTGTTTGATTTACCTGGTATATGTTGCCCCCAACATCCGGGAGAGTTGATAAATGAGTCTTCTTAAGGACCGTTGCTCTCGTCTCCTACACCTTCATCTGCACATTGTCTCTGGCAGCACACACACACACACACACACACACACACTGCTCCCTTCCTTCTTGTAGCCCACATCATTGCCTGGCAGGGGTGATTTTATATTCATGCTGGCCTACTTCGCTTTTCTCCCTTGGCTCGACACACACACACATCTGCTTTACTGTGAAGTATAGCAAACTGTGAAGCTATTCATCATGCTGCATACTGCAGTGGCCGAAGGTTGATTATAGCAAACTTTGTAGTGTGTGTGTGTGTGTGTGTGTAACGTCAGCATTGAAGAAGTGTCCCTAATGTTATTTCATACCTTCAACACCTAGTGGTGTCTCCTGCTGTGCACATACACACCCTTCAGCATCTACTCCATTTTGGAGATCAGTTTCTTATTGCGCACACGTCGTCTGCACGGAGTGAACGATGTACCGCACCGTGTTCTTCCCCTAAAATGGACCAAACTAGGGACTGCAGATGACAGCTATGGTCCCCGAAGGACTTCATCTAATAAATCCACTCCGGTAATGACAGAGAGTTGTTGCCTTAAAAGTATTTTTATGACGTGAGATGGGGATTTCTTCAACGTTCAGCTTGAAAAAGAGACCGGTCCCTGTGACACTCCAAAGGCGAATGAGTTGAAATGCTTTATTGTTTCCCTCCTCTGTGGATGCGATCCAAGCTTAGCGCCGCAGCAACCCCGGCCCTAGCACAGATAATAAAGTCAGGTGTGGAGGGAAATAAAGACCAGCATCCTGGTCCGCTGTGGTGCACGGAGACATTATTCAAGTCTGATATCATTCCGTGTGAGGGGGGCTGACTGTGGTTCGGCAGCGTGGACCACAACGCAGTGGAGCAATATCTGCCCGGGTTGAGGATGGAGTCGCTCCCCCTTCTCTTCACGTGGTGGTTGGTTATCCGAGCTGTCGCTGTCTCGGTTTAATAGCATTTGCTAATTAGCAGCAGGCACAAAGTACAGTGGGGAAATGGAGAGCGCAGCCAACAACTGGCAACGGTGACTCAGTGTTTAGCCGCTCTCTCTCCCTTCCTCTCCCCCTTTCCCTCGTCCTCCTCATCCCCCCCACCCCTGTGTTACCGCGACGTCCCGGCTCTGGTTCCAGGAAAACTGTTGAGTTGGAATACCAAATGTGAATGCAGAGGGGCGCAGTCGTCTTATCAAGTTGATCTATTCCTGTTACCAAAGGGGAAATTGGACGTTTTAGATCAAACTCAGTCTCAACATGAATTCATCAAGTGCTTTTCTAACTTTCTACGCTCCTACTCTGTGAATGTATATCTATGTAAACTTATTCATTTTAATTATTAGTTTTTGATCATTTTACGCTATAGGATCTGTCTATATTTCTTTTTCCACCCTGATATTATGTTTGGCTTTGTGATAGCAATTGTTGTTGTTTTTGTTTTATCTTAGTCTTGTAATCTTTTTCAAATCAAATGTTTATTTTCCTTTTCTCTGTTTGGCCTTCTCGTGTATGAGAGCGTGAGCTCTCGAGGCTGCGAGTGCATGCCAGCAATAGGCTTTGATATTTAACAATGGGTTCTCTGCTGATATGACCTTTTCATAGGAAATTGTTTTACCACATTTCACATTTGATATCCTTTTCTTTCTAAGGAAGCACCTCGACAACACTATGCACTTAAACTGTGTATGTAAGTTCACTTTTGTCGGAATTGTTTTTAAAACTGTAATATTACTTGAGTGACATTGGAACTGGAGTTCGCCCACTGGTCGCTGAATCGTGCTGTTTAACTCTGAACTGGGTCCACTAGCTCTCTACCTCCTTAGAAATGAAACATCTTGTGATCAGTATTTCAGCCTCCCGTCTACCTCCTATGAACAAAAATATATTTGTTGCAGCGTTAGAAGCTCAGCATCATCTTTCGATCAGTTTCATAGCTCGTTGCACTTTTCGAAAGTTTTACTTATGTTATATTCTCCCGGATGGTGCCACTGTTTGTAAATTATTTCATCTTTATGCAGGCTATGAGATGAAGTATTAATGCATCAGATCCCCTCAGGGGATGCAAATGAGGCAAACCTACCCGTGTAACACAGAACGAGCTGATCTGAAAAAATAAGCTTTATGTAAAAAAGTTTGCATAGGCGAAAATATGCAAATTATGAATCTTAGTTGATGGCCACAAATGCATCAACATCAAACCGTTCCTTCTTCAAGGTTTTCCTTCCATAGCTCAGGCCTGTGACAACTGCTCCGCTGTTGCTGCCGTGTACTAGTTTTGCTGCGGCACGATGAGCTTCTTCTGTATGTTCCCTCTGCTCAGAATTCCATTCTAACTGGACTCATGATCAGACGTACAACATGTGTGTGTGGTGTTTTTGCACAATAACATTGATCATGCTCCACTAACCTCTCCAACCCTAATTTCTATTTGTGTGTGTGCGTGTGTGCGTCATTCCCGGCCCCGTCTTATGATGATGGATTACGAAGACTAATTGGAGCTGCTTGCTACCTCTCTTATCCACCATCGGCCGTGGCTCAATGGAACAGTGCTCTATTGTTTCAGCGTATGAGGAACTCGCGCACAATTCTCTCGTGCGTGCACACGTCCTACCTTCTACAGCACATCCACTCGACCGAAACCCAACAAATGGATAAGTCATCCTGAATGGCTTTCCAGCCTGAGTCGGGTCTGCAGGGCTTATCTGCTGACCCTTGAACTTAGCATCAGCTGGTCTACGCATGCCTCATCGCACGCGCACACAAACAAATGAGTGCGGAAACTGACGTGTCTTACGAATCCCATTTCTCTCGTCACCCGGGGGACGAGATTTTGGTCCCCTGCACCGCATAGGAATAGGGAGCACGTGGCGCCTCTCAGTCAGAATCCTCAATTTTCATCTCTTATAAGCCGGGCGAGGTGTGAGCAACGTGCAGGATGCCCTGTAGGGCTCCGCTTCCTGTCAGCTTCTTTGAAATGAGCACATTGGAGTCGAGTCAGGGGACGCGGCGCGAAGGCCTCGTTAGAGTGCGTCAGCCTTCCTGCTTCAACTCCCGTGACATAACGCGCACGGATGCCCTCGTTACTGCCTGTCTTGAGGAAAACGTAAGAAGAGAGGAAAACTCAGTTGTCTCCTGTCCTCAATAGAACGGGCTTTTTTTTTTTTCACCCCCAAGTAGAGGGGGGCAAAAAGACACTGCACCGGCTCCTCCTACACCGTTTGTCTCCGCCCGGCTCCCTCTGTGTCTGCTAGAATTCGATAGCAGGTCCCATTTGTTTCATGCTGTCCGTTCGTTGGCGCCGCCTCAATCAACCATCTCCTCCCGATGCTCTTTCCTCCCCGCCTCTTAGTTTTTCTCTCTGCTCTTTCTTCTCTCTCTCTCTCTCTCTCTCTCTGTAGGCCGTGACACTCCTCCTCCTTTCTAGTAGACCTCTCGTACCCTGCCATACCTTTTAATGAGAGTTTCTTGCAGGGCGAGGCCCAGGCATATCCATGACGGAGGCTGTGTGTTCCCATGGCTACCGTTGCTCTTTGATAGAGTTATCTGCTTGAAGTTTTATTTTGTTGTTTTTTAAACTTTTTCCAGTGTTATCTGACCATCCATAATGGTTATCAGTACTTAAGTGTGTTTTCCAATATTTTATAAGTGCATTCTATTAGGCCACATTTAATCCTTTCTTTTGTCTTGATTTTCTGGTAATGACCCCAGTAACTCTCGATGAAACTGGATGAACTGCAAAGAATCGTAGTGGAGAAAGCTATAGCTTAAATTGCAGTTGAAGATAGATGTAAATTTATTCATGAAAAAGTGAAGTGGATGATTGTATTAGCTGGGTGCTGGAAGTAATTCTTCAACACCGTCTCAAACACAGTTTCCTTCACTAAAATGCTGAATTTATTTTTCAGGGAATACATCTCCAACCCTCTGATGGTTACAAACGCTGCAATAATTTGCTTTTAAATGGGAGAAATTCTGAATCCAGATCAACATGTTTTCAGTTGTTCATTTACTGGCAGGATGTCTGACCTTCAAACTTAAACCAAAATCCGCAAAGATGTTTCTTAGATCACCAGCTGACAGACAAACTTGATTCCCTTTAGCTGCAGTATTTTCTGTGAAACGTCCCAATATGCCAATTCCTTCGCAGACATTCCAGTTTAGTGACTGTGTGTGAGTCTGTAAACAATGAAATCACGTGTGCGAGAAAGTATCACATTCAGTGTTTTTCTGAGACAAAAAGGGGTTACATGTTTTTGTTTGTTGCCCAATAGCATGTGACGAGGCTTATTGCTAGATCCGTTACTAAGCCGCTTTGGCCAATCAGGTGGCAGACATTTTAAACTGCACTTGGATGAAGTCAGAGTTGTGATCACTTGGCTGCGATCCTCAAGCCCTGTGTACTTGAATGTGTGTGTTTATGACCTGGATTTTTCTTCTTTTTTTTCCCTTCTTCTGAGAATATCAGCCAAGAACAGGACGTTTGTGTTTCTGCTGCGACACACACAAACCTCTCATGGCTTTCGGATTTCACGTCAAAGCCGTATTTCACTGTCACAGACTTTAAGGCCTGGAAAAAATACATTGACGGTATTACTGCGGCAATTAGAACACCTGCCGTTTCAGCTGTTTGTCAATGAATTTTGCAGCCGCAGAGAAGGATTTCCACCGGGGATCCTCGCCTTTGTCAGCAGGCCGAGAGCAGGAGCTGTCCGCTGTGCTGAAAAGAGTCTGCTGTCCGTCCGTCGCGTCCGTCTCGTCCTCTGCTTTCCCCCCCGAGCAAAACATTCGCACCGTTACCGCTGCAGCACATTTCCCTTCTGCCTCGATTGTGACGTCCTCGCGGTCTCCCTTTTCTTCTCTTAATCTCTTCCTCTTTGCTGCTCCACTTCTTTCCCCTCTTTAAATGAACCGTCTCCTCCCACACTTCACTGAAGAGACATTTAAAAAAAATAGATGCTTGTTTTTTGTTTTTGCCGATCATATGTTAATGAAATGGCACTCCAGTATTATTGGATAATTTTTTTGGGAGGGGGGGGGGGGGGATTCTCTTTCCTCCCATCCCCGTACTTTTCCCCTATCTTCACTCTTTCCCCTTGTTGTGTGCTCATGATGTCATTGATGCGAATAGCTGCTGTGTGTGTGTGTGTGTGTGTTGGTGACGAACGAAGCGAGAGTGTCTGCGCGAATGACTAAGACTTACAAGACCTTTTGCAATGAATTTATTTAAAAGGCTCTTGCCCTTTGAACACTGAATCTGTGTGTGTGTGTTGTGGCTGTGTTTGTGAAGTGTGTGTGTGTGTGCAAGGGTTGGCTGTGCATATGGTTGTATATGTGGTGTGCAGTATGTTTTAAGCTGGCACTTGACGAGCTTTGAGTCAGATGTTGGAGGTGGGAAAAGTCCCGCTGAACTGGCCTGCAGGGAAATGGAGACTAGCAAAAAGACCGATCACAGCGGGTGTTACTGTCCCATCTCGCCCTCTCTCCCTCTCTCGGTTCCTGCCGGTGTTAATAGAATAAAATGAAACTGACAAGCCAATACATGGGAGCGCTCAATAGCTCTGCTTCTCTTTGATGTATGTACAGACTCACATTCATGGTTATTTTTGTGGAAACGGCCCACGGTACAGCTCTTGGCACCGGGAACACGCCTCTCTGGATTTTTAATCGTATGGAACTGCAAAGCGTTTAGTTATTTGCTATATTCTAGGGTAGCTGTCGCTTGATAGGAATTTGTCACCCTCAGCGCGCGGCGGCACTGGAAGAATCACGCGGGCTGATTGGAAACAAGCCTTCCTTGACAAAGGACCACAATATTTATGCATACATGATGTTCCGTTTCCATTCAGTGCTTCACGGTGTTGCTGGAGTTCTGACATCTTCACGGCCCAGAGGTAAAATGTATTTTCGACGCCTGGCCCTATTTCCACATCAGTAATCAATCAATTTGAGGTACAATTTGTACAATGCAGTTCCTATTTAGTAAGAAACCTTTCTGGGAGCTTTTTAAAAATGTATGAAGACATTTTGCAGAATTTTTGAACTGTATGTTTTATAAATGCAATAAACTATATTTTTCCTTCTACTATTGAGAAATGGCCCTGACAAAGACCCACGTATGATCAGGCACAAACAAATATATGAAATATCCATTGTCTGTCTGCATTGTTAAATAAAGACACTTTATTTTCAAGGATAGACTTGCGTTTTCATATTTTGTGATTGGAAGGCTTCTGTGTGAGAGAGAAGAGTGAGGGATGAGATCAGCGCTGATGTCAAAGTAGAACGTGTGGTTGCTGTGTATTTCCAACATACACAGGCACTTAAAATAACATGAACATGAACGCTTGGGCCAAATATATCCAAAACAATCTACACATCACCTTTTAATGATATTAATATGTGGGAAAAGAGCCCTCGCCATTTCAGATGTTATATTTTCAAATACTTGCGTACCTCTAGTTTGAGTTGTTATTATATCGTCTTATGCCAACCAGCTGCCAATGAAAATTAAGGGAAACACCAAAAGTCGGTAGGAAATATCTTTTGGGGACCAGCTGTGCCAAATTCCAGTGTTTAGACCTTTCAATCCAGACCCAAAGGTGTGGTCAGGCGTTACCATCCCCCCCCCCTCAGCGGGCTTATAAATATTAAGCAGTGTTCCCTCTACAGTGCATTGCTGTGTGCATTGTGCTTACAGTGACACTCATTGTGAGCCTGCAGACTTCAGGCGCAGCGGTTTGTTCAGCGTCAGTCTTTGTTCGATCGAAATGACGTCACCTCACTGAGGAGACTTTCCTGCATGGAGCGACCTGCAGCGTCGCTGCTGCTTCTGTTGTGGGTCTGGCAGACTGAAGACATGTGCCTGTGACACCCTGAGTCTAAAAAAAAATCTAGCGAGTACACAGTGACTGAGGCATTGTTTGACAGATATATGAAATGCCACACTCATGATCATTTGAGCGTAACCTCTAGAATTTCCACTAATTGAATCATCAATAATGTAACTTCGTATTGCTTTCTTCCATAATGCATAATGCTACTCTGTCGTTTTTACAGGTTTTATGGTGAAGGAAATCATTCAGGGTCCACTGCACACACACACACACACACACACACACACACACACACACACACACACACACACACACACACACACACAACTGCCTTGCTCGTGGCCCAACCCACCCTCATATCCCCAGTGGGATTCATGTAATTATTGTGATTTTGCAGTGTCTGATGTGTGTGTGTGTGTGTGTGTGTTGACTCCTGAAACTGCTCCGCTGTGATTTCTGCACCGTGCTTCACTCTTCGCCCAACGTGAAAGCCCCACATTTTATGGACAACAGCTCTTCACTACGCTATACTCTCCATGGCTGATCACATTTATATTGCCGACTCGTGCGAGCGTGTGTGTGTGCGCGTGTTGTCTCTGTGAACCAGGTTTCCTGATTGTGGGGCTGCGTGTTGTCCCATCTGTGCAGACACTGGTACAAAGGCCCATGGGAAATGCAGTCCGGCACACTCCCCCGTGTCTGCAGGCGACACTCAGTCAACATGTCATTGCTGATTACAATCACAGACACATGCTCGGCCCGTTTCCACCTTCTTCTTTTCCCCTCCGCCACTGCTTCCCTACTTCTTCTGTCACGCTCACTTTCACCGCAGCTCACCAACCAGTTTCAACTAATCCTTCTGCGTAACAGCCAATTACCTGATTAATATGTTTTTAGGATTCTCAAGTGAAATGTGTAGTTTAAAAAATGTAAAGACAACAATCGATTGTGACAGTTTTATTTGACCAATGACCCAAATGATCAATTCATCAATCATCATTTTTCAGTGTTTCAGCTCAAATAGAGCTCACACTTTAGGAAAAACTATGATTAGGAGAAGTTTATCCTGAATATGAATGTGAGCCGGCTCCAGAATTAGCGGCTTCTTTTATCGATGCTGTTGAGCAGAAATGAGGTCATGCAGAAAACCGAATGTGGATTATTGAGCGTTTAGAGGCCAGTTGAGCCCCAATGTAATCCATATCTTTAAAGAGATTTGCTATGGTCATCATCGAGGCACTAACCCCTCCACTGCACAATGCACGGCTGTGAGCAAAAAAATGGATGTGCAATCCTGATAAGAACGCACAACAGCTTTCAGCCTCGGCCTCGCACTCATTGTCTTGTTTTGCTCCATCGCTCTCGCTCGAACACACACAAACACACTTTCTTGTCACTGTTTTCTCTTCCCTCCAATCTGCTTCGACCTGCAGTTTGCACCGTCCTTTCTCCTGTTTATTTCGTCCCCCTCTCGTCCCCTGTTTTCTTTTCTCCGCCCCTCGCTCTCCTTCAGTGGTGCTCTCCTGCGCTCCGTCGAGCCCTCTCGGCTAAGCGTTAAGTGTATAATCTGCCATCTCATGTCTAGATGGGCCTCTCGTCTCCTCACTCGCTCGGCGCACAAAGGGACTGAATGGCCGCGGCTCACTCAGTGGGACACAAATGTAATGATCCACACACACCTAACAAACAAACACACACACACACACACACACGGGCATGCGCCTCTCCAGCTCCCTCTCAGGGGCTTTGAAGTTGCATATTGATGAGGCCAGCTCCAAAGGCTCAATTGAATGTGCAGAGGCAGAGGAGGCGCCTATTGACCGACCACTCGCCTCTCCGACCTGTCGTCTCTGACAGCGGTAATGAGCAACAGGTGCCTCTTATTGCCGCGTTTCGGGCGGCGAGAGTCATCCAATATTCAACAGTCGGTCGAGGTAATCGGCCAGCGTAATGGCTCGTTTGATGGGCCACCACAGCACTGCATGATGCTCTGTGGTGGGTCTGCCTGACATTGTTTTTTTCCGCTCATTTTAATTAACGTAGTTCATTAGCGTCGCAGTGAGGAGGTGCCGTTTTTAAGGCTCAAACAAATTAGGTCAAAAATAAATACATAAGATAACATAAGGAACAAGTATTTCAACTCTGAGTATTTGCTCATTGTGTAGCTGTCCGGCTTTGAATTCCCCATCAGCGTTCCCATGGAATTGTTGATTTTGTCGGTGGCAGGAATACGTATAAAAAGCCCTTAAAACCACCAAAGGGCGCAAGGACTGTCAGCGACTGTCGGGGTGAACGTAGCGGAGCATTTAGCTGCTAAACAGATATTTCCCTCGAGGGTCAGTAGAGTCTCCAAATGAATGATGATGTTGCTCTGTAAATACTCACTGTTTGCCACATGAAGTTATATTAGGTGATCGCAGATTAAGCCGGCAGATTTTTAATCAGCCACTCCTTCTACAAAGACGTCTTTTAAAGTGTCAAGGCTACGAGAAATGAGTACTACTACAAGCACAAGAACAGCAGACATTTAGACCTGACGCAGGGGTCCATCTCAGCGGCGGCGTAACCATGACAGCGTGACAGCGAGCCAGCATGCATTACACCAGCACTCTGGCACCGAGGCGGCTCAATGGAATCCAGCCATCATTCATTTTCATTTTTTACTCTCCTCTCATACTGCGACAGATCAGAGCGTCTTCGGTGGAAAAAAAAAAGGAGCCCCCCCCCCCCGGCCTCGGTGCGATGCGGGACCGTTCCCGAGCAGTGTGGCTGGTGAGAACGAGTCAGACGCACAGAGGGAGCGTTTGTTTTACGGTTTTGGCAGGTCGAGGTGGCTGCTGATATAAGCTCTTCCCCCCCCCCCCACGTCCTCCTCAAACTCTCAGCTCCAGCCAGAGGGATGCTGAGTTGGTGCCAGCTTCCTCCAGGAGCTCTGTGAGAGCAGCACTGCAAAGTCGGTCAGAACTAGTGAGCACAGTGAGGAAAGGTCACGCTCGAGGCCGAAGCTTTGCACGAAAAAAACCCATAAAACACGATCGCCACAATTGGAGAGCGAAAAAGACCAAGCCATGTCAACACGAGTTGATTAGCCCTCAGTGATAAATCCAGGGGAAGATATTCTTACGTTTCAGACCCGCTACTCAAAGTGTTTCAAGGTCAGTCATGAAACGCTCAAAGCTCTGGAGCAAGAAATGCAGTTTTCGTAGCTGATGTTCTATGCGCAGGAGGCACAGCACATGCAGACACACATCCATTCGCACCCACATCCCAGCCTACAGTGGGCACCTGTCAAATGTTCACAAAACCAGGAGGAATATTGATTGCGGTAAAGAGGTTGTCACTTCCTTAGCAACTGCTTGACGACGCAGTTCCTCCCCCCCCCCCATCTTTTAAAGGAATAAAACATACAGACATGAGCGGCACTTGGGGAGCAATCAGTGTCATAGTGCTTCCAAAGCAAATGTCTTCAACCACTTGCCAAGCAGACAAGTGAGGTCAGCGCTTGCCTTGGAGGAGAGGGGGAGGAAGGGGTGGCACTGCCAAGCCCCTTTATCCTAAGGCGGTTGGCATATTGTGGGGGCCCTGTTTAAGTGTGCATGTCCTTTTTAACCACTGCGATTTGAGTTCGGGGCGGAAACGGCTTCTTGTGCGTGCTCATTCACGCGATCCCTCGTCCCTTTTGTGAGGACTTTGAGATTTGACATCGTGGACACGCGCCGCCGGGTGAAGGAAGGGATCGGGGGGGTTGCGAGTGTTTATGCATAACAAGCATGTTCCCCTCATAAAACTAATTAGCAAGCTTTTGTCCGCGCGCAGAGCGGCGATGACATGCCGCTCGAGTGCGCTCAAGCTGCTCGCGATCAACCTTACTGCCATCTAGTCAGCATGTTTATTCATACATCAATTAAAAGTCCCACTCGAGCCAATAACGGGCGCGGAAATGATCCATCGTTTTGATGGAGGCAACTCAAAATGTAGAATATGTATTCGATGGGAGTGTTTGGGAGTTTTCATGTTGAAGGATATTTTTTTTCCCACTATCTTTTTTCTGTCTGATTTGTCCTTTCTTCTTGGAGGCCCCTGATGCTCCTGGTCCAGGAGCCCCTACTTGGCAGAGCCACCAAGACTTAGGCTTGCCTTCCAGATGTTGTTTTCACCAGCTGTAGTAGTAGCCATCTCCCGCTTCTCCCTGCACCTGCTCTCCTTTTTGTCTCCTCAAAGTTGGTCACGAGAACCCAATTTGTTGCTGTCGTTTGCGTCACCCCTCCCTTCTTGCTGCGATGTTTTGCGCTCGGGTAAAAAGTGCGAGCAAAGGGAGGTAGTTGCTCGTGCTGTACGCATGTAGGAATGTCCTGGGGTTGTGTGTGTTTTTCGCTGCGTACCCAATTACTCCAAAGAATATCCTCTCTCCTCCCCCTCTCCCCCTCTCCCCCAAGCTTCCGCTTCGTGGGATATCGAGCCCCCCTTCAGACAGGCAGGTCATATAGATGCTGGCGGACGCGGTGGTCCCCTGCGTGCCCTTTAATTGGGAACCTTGGCGGAGAGGGGAGAATTCGATGCAGGATGAATTAATCCCCCCGCCCCCCTTTTATTCCGTGCCTTGTTGCCGAGGTCCTCTCTAATCTGTGCCAGTGCGTTCGCAGAGTGCACAGGATCAATTCACTTCAGAGAGAGAGAGAGAAATGAGATGCCATTATTCTTTGCAGAGAGAGTAAAGGGACGAGGAGCTGTTGGAACAATATGGAGATGGTGCCCTTTAAAACCTGATTAATCACAAGGTGACATGAGGCAAACCTGATGCAACACCAGAACCTCGACCTGAGAGGCTTCAACCTTCACAACCTTTAAGTCTCACTGCGGCTGAGGCCGAGCGTGTCAATGGGCCAACAGGTGACGAATGTTGGTGTTGCTTTCAGTACTGTTGTGTAGTATCGAAAACGCCTTCATTTACCCTGATTTCATTTGTTCTCCGGCAAGGTGCTCCAGCATGCATCCGGGTCGGGGTCTGATTCTTCTAAAGCACTTTTCCATCCTAATTTAGAAAATAGGATTCGGTTTTCACATACAACCATCGAGCGTAAATGTGAATACGAGGTAGTCACAGCGACTCCTGCACACCGGTTTGTGGCCTACGGTTTTGATGCTGAAATATTTTAAATGTTGTAATTGACCTTCACGAACTGCAAACCCACTGAAAGTCTAAAAGTTGACTGTACACGCCGTGGTGGCTCGCCCTAAAGCAAACCCTGCTGAACCATCCTTTACAAAATGAACACCATCCTGTATTGAGGAACAGAGGAAACAAGCTTTGAACCACATCCAGCGGTCATTGTCAGCCAAAGGAGTTTGCCCTGTTGTCATGGAGATGGCTCGGCTTTAATGGTTCAAGCCAGCAATGCGTTCCACTCTTGTGGTAGGGAAGGAAAAAAAAAGGAAAAATCCATTTCATCAAGGTGCGGGTTAGCAATAGACAGATAATATTGAATGAATTCCCAGCTGTAGTTTATTTAAAGATGTTTCATCACAAGCAGAATCAACTTAGTTCCAGTTTCCATTCCTGACTGGATGCAAATCGACCGCGGCCCGACACCACTCAGCTCTTCTTCCCTTCAGGTAGTGGGAGACTACTCGCTCCTTTTCGTCCCAGTGGGAGAAATACCGTCCGTACTGGAGTTCTCCATCACTTTCCCCTCTGCCGCCTGTGTAAAGGCCGCGTTCACACTCCCATCCGGCATCTTTTTATTTCTGCTCGTGAGCCTCGTTCCCGTCTCGTAACCTGTTGCATTTTTCTCTCCCATCCGATTTAATAATCTCAATGGCGCTCTCTCAGCTTGGTGGTTGCCATGGCTACCGCTCCTGGATAGTGTACTATGCTGAAGGTGAACTGCGGGGTATGCTTGTGTTCCCGCAGTGCCAGTGTGTGTGTGTGTGTGTGTGTGTATGCTTGTTGAGGCTTATTGATATGATGGCTCTACTTTCAAAAGTAATTGCGGCGCACCGGCCATTACCGGCCATTTGCACCCTATTTCAAAAGTCTGATGTCCTCTGTCCTCCTGAAAAAACCCCGAAATGTGTATTAGTCAGTGTGCGTGTTTGCCCGCATGGTTGTGTGTAGATCTAAAGGAGTAGAAGGGGAGAATTTTCAAGGCCTGCTGCTGTATTTTGACAGCGATTGCAGTTCTCACAGTAGAGTGCTGTGCTCCTCACATTAAAGAGAGAGCAGAGGAGACATGGTGTGTGTACATGCGTGTAGATGAAGGACATATATTGGTTGACCCACCCCTCCCCCCTGCCGCCGCCTGCGGCAGAAGAAATGCCTTCCTAACCAGAATCGGCATCCATCAGACGCCAGGCTTACCTCAGACAAAAGGTTAAATGCATCACTTAATCATTCTCTCTCTCTCTCTCTCTCTCTCTCTCTCTCTCTCTCTCTCTCTCTCTCTCTCTCTCTCTCTCCTTTTCTCTCCTCCCAATTGCTTCATCGCCGCTCCCCCCCCCCCCCACCCCCCGCTCCTCCCACTCCTCCAGCTGGTGGGTGGCGAGTTCGACCTGGAGATGAACTTCATCATCCAGGAGGCGGAGAGCATCGGCTGCATGGTGGAGCTGCTGTCCCACTGCGAGGTGACGTGCCAGGCCGAGATCTGGAGTATGTTCACCGCCATCCTCCGCAAGAGCGTGCGCAACCTGCAGACCAGCACCGAGGTCGGCCTCATCCAGCAGGTGCTGGTCAAGATGAGCACTGTGGACGACATGATAGCAGGTGAAGCAGCCGGATGCATAATGGCAGAAGAAGATACGGAGGGCATCTTATGTTCAAATGCAGATACAACCTTGCATTCAATTAATACATTTCCACTTTACTTTATATATATATGTTAATATCGTATGACTGTTTCCCTAAACGCACACGCGTTGGGAGATGGAGTTGCTGATTTTGATATATATTATGTTATGGTAAAAAGGTAATTTATTAGCCTCAAAATGTCATTGTGGGACATATTTTCACAAATTATTCAATCAAAAGGAAAACTTCAGTTTTATTTCAACAAGTAAGGCAGAAGCTAAAAAACAGCAGGTCTTAAGGCTGAAGATTGAAACTCTTTCTGGCTGAGAAATAAGGATCTCTGTTACTTCTACAGTGTTTTAAATTGGGTGAAGAAGCGTTTGCTTTATTTGACTTTACCATTTATCCTTGTCAATAAGAAAAATGGTTCCATTTATACGACTCAAAGTGGGAAGATTTCTTTCCCTCCCTTTTGGTCTTTTACCCTCCATAACGTAAGTATTTAAAATGTGAGTGTTTGCCCTGCAGTTGGAGTTCCATTAAAGCCCAGCGGCGCTGCAGTTGTAGAGTAATGACCCCAGTATGTCCCGTGTACGCTGTGATTTGTAGAAGAACATTTTTTCACCCCAAAACAGCCCGTGACCCGCCGTCTCTTTACATGATGCGGCTGACCTTGACTCCCCCTCTGATGGGGGCCTCGGTGTGCTTGTCATTCCTTTCCCTCCTCCTCGGTGTCCTCTTTGTCCTACCGGCTGCTGCAGGATAACGTGCTTTGTAACTCCTGACGTGTTACGGCTCGACACAGCAGAGCATATGCATAAGCATAAGTCAATTCCGTGGCAATTCCCTCAGACTCCCCTTCTGAACCGTGATTCTAACACTTTTTCTAAAAGCTATTTAAAATGCCCTACATGGATTGATCGGACCAAAAAACAGAGCTTAGGGGTTTTGAATCTAGGACATTGTGTGTTGCGTTTCGCTCTCACACCGAGCACCTCGGCGAGCTGGCCCTCTGCTTTATTCCCCATCGCTGGGCTCCGGCTAATGAAATACTGTGGGAAGGCTCTATTCATATCCAGCAGGCCTAATGGGAAAGAAGAGCCTCCGTAAGCAGATTGCCTCGCTCGGAGAGGACGGCGCCGCAGCCATATCGCACTGATCTGTTGTGGCTTTGTAAATTGAAAGCCAATGAGGCAGTTAGGTAATTTGGACTAAACAAATGTTCTTTTAACACGTTGTAGTTTTTCATTATCTGCCAGATCATTCGGAGAAAAAAAAACTGTTTGTGGCTGACATTTTGACTGTTGGAGTGAACAAATTAAAGAAAAAACATGTTGGGAGATAAAAGAATTTGCTTTCTTGGTGAGAGTTATCTGAGAAGAGGGATGCAACTCTTAATATGTGTATGAGAAATATGAAGCAGGAGCCAGCCGGAGATTAGCTAAGCTTCCCATTAGAACGACAAGCAAGGGAGAAAATAGTCACTTATTAGCTAAGACATATTTTATCTCTGTCCCTTTATAAGCTGCTCTCTGGCTAGTGTACCTTTTTATATTTAGACTACAAAGAGAACCTGAGGTGGCCTTCAAGTAAGCTACTGTAGAAACCTATGTAGACATAGTAAGCTAACAAAAACCCAACAATTCTTAGAAGGTTATTATACACCTATGAAATCATAGTTATGAATGTCATTTTTTATTTTGCCTACTGAATCCCCATAAATCCAGAGAATTTGTCCTTCAGATACTTTTAAAAGGCAGCTTTTCATTCCTGGGAACCCAAACCACCTTGACTATATATTATTAACTTTCCATAAGATTTAATCATTTTGAATCTGTATCAGAATATCACCCATTTACTCTTGTTAGTGTTGAATTAGTTTTCTTTTTGCCGCTGAGAGAACTTAACTCTCTGTGTGTTCGGCCTCATATCACCTGAAGTACTAAGATCGATGGATGAAAAGGCAACACGAATTTACAATTTGGCACAACCATTCAGGTTTTATATGTTTGGTAATGCTGTGCAGACCAATGCTCCACATTCAATGTTACGAGTATTTTGTTTACAGCTGGGAGGTCTTGAACATGATTGTATTTTAACTGCAGATATTCTTGACCTCACCTTGATTTATCAGAGAAGTAAAAGTCGAAGGCTGACTAACAAACACAACCAAAATAACACACACACACATACACACGCAGGCGTTGTGGATATCTCACTATCGGCCTCCTTCTGTGTTTCCTCAGACCTCCTGGTGGACATGCTGGGAGTCATGGCCAGTTACAGCATCACGGTGAAGGAGCTGAAGATGCTCTTCAGCATGCTCAGGGGAGACAACGGCATCTGGGTGAGTCAGTGGACACTTGGAGGAGTTTTAGAGGGAGGGTGCTAATCAGTTTCAAACATAAACATAAGAAAAAAGTGGAAATGTAACTTTACCCCATTCCCAAATGTTGTATTTAAAGTTTCAATGCAAATTCATATTATACTAGATTATTTACATGTATCTGTGTATGTGTTTTATTCATTTTTGATTGAAAAAGAGAATAGATAGATTCACGTTGTCTATTTGCTGCCAGTCGTACACCATTAATTGTCGGGGAAGCTAAATTCATATTAAAACTAGATTAATTATACAGCACGAGCTTGTTTGTATGTCATTAGTCTGGTTGTCACTTAATTGCCTGGCTGTGCTAATAGACAAGAATACAAGCGGATGGGTGTGTATCTATATGTGTGTGTGTGTGTGTGTGTGTTTGGATTGATTTGGGTGTGAATGTCAATACAAGGGCAATTCAGCATATGTTAAGCGTATTTCTCTCATAATCAACATTATAAATGCAACAGAGGTTTGCGTGTGCTACTTTTGTTAGAACGATAGAACCATGTTAAAAAGAAAAAACACAGCAGCAGTAATCAGAGGAGGTAAAACGACTAGAGTTTGGTATTGTTTTTCTCCCGGCTATTCCCATCGGAAAAGCTTCTCATTTCTTAAGCAAAACATCCTGCCATTTATTCACTTCCTATGTAACCACCATCTTTTCTCACTCACATCCGGGCTGCCCCTCAGGAGTAAAGGCGTTGCTTGAGGGCTCATTTTCTCTCTTCTTCCCCTCTGTCAGACTTTTACCAGGTACATGTAGATTCCACTTGGCCCCAGTATCTCCTAGAAACCCCAGAAAAGGTCCTTCTGTGTAGAGCTGAGTTGGCATTTTCTGTGGTTGTGCGGTTACAGTCTGTGGACGTAGAGCAGACATAGTTTGATCCGTAAGCTTTCTCCCTCGCTTAACCTCATGAACCACCTGCTTCAAGCCGCTGAAAAACCCAACTTGACACTGTTAATTGTAGAATTTTGCCCAAATGGCTTCTAAAAAATGAGAAAAAGGCCTTACAGGTGCAGATTTGTGCCTACTTTTTAAACCTGTCGGGTTTAATTTAACTACCTCTTTGTGAGGTTAATTCAGGAGCTGAGCGCTGGCAGTGCTTAGTAAAAATTCCACAAACATTCCTGCCTCCTGTCGTCACCCCGCCTGCTCCCTGCAGCGTGCTGATTGGCCAGTCCCAGAGTTGAGTTGGTGTTTTACCACCAAACTGTGGACATTCGGGATGCTTCTGTAAATCTGCTCACTTGTTTGGCTTGGTGTGATGTGTGTTTCCAGCGACACCCTCGGGCCCCTTCTCGTCAATCTCCCCTTCCACTCCAGGACGACCGCAATCAACAACCCCCGATCACTGATCAGTGGTCCATAGCCAGACCATCATCCATCCCTCCAGCTCTCTCTTTCTCTCTCTCTGCACCTCCTCTGTGGACTAACACCCCCCTCCATCCACCTCGCTCCTATCAATTCCTCCACCCTCCCCCTCCAGCAGTCTCTAGAGACAGATCGATAAAGGGTTGCCACGGTATCGACGAGATGTTGTCCAGGGAGGGTGGAGGTGATTGAGGAGTTATAGATCCGGTGGGGTTGTGGTGGTGCAGATGTGATGTCACACAGAATCTCCGGGTTATAGTCCACCCCCCAGCTCCCCCCCTCTCCCCCCGATAATCGGCAGATGGCACATATTATTTACACTCTCCCCTCTCCCGTCCTCTCCTCTCTTTCAGCCGAGACATGCTATCAAGCTCCTGTCGGTGTTGAACCAGATGCCCCAGAGACACGGTCCTGATACCTTCTTCAACTTTCCAGGACGCAGTGCAGCGGTGAGGCTGATAGTGAATATGACAAATGTATTCTTTAATGCACCCAAATGCCTACAGGCGCCAGCATGCCGTTTGTTTTGTTGCAGTCCGTCAGCAAATCCCAATTAGCACTTCACCCTCGCAAGCGAGTTCAATGGTGAAATGTGAAGTGAATGACTAACTGAGTGGTTTATTGATTGCTATAAACATGGGCGGGATCTGATGCGTTTGTGCTCCTGCCCCCAGGCCATAGCATTGCCGCCAATTGCCAAATGGCCTTACCAGAACGGATTCACCATCAACACTTGGTTCAGACAGGATCCACTGAACAACATCAATGTGGATAAAGACAAACCGTACCTCTACTGGTAAGCAGAACACCGTCCATCTGTGGACTGTTATGTAATGAAGATCCTAGTCGCTTGGGGAGTGTCGTAAAAAAATCTCCTTTTCACCAGTTTAATACCGTACCGAGTGTTTTTATTGGACATAGATATCGAATCTATTTGCCCATGACACAGGTTTATATATTTTGCCTGTGCAGTTATGTCAATGTGAAAACAAAGATCTTTGCGTCAGTCCCATAGGATCACAGATGAAGGGTTTATTCTCCGAGGTACCAGCTTTTCTACCGACAGAACTCAATGTAGTTCAGCTTTAAGAAACGTGTTTGTGTTATATCAGAAGTTTACCTCATGCTGACCCAACAGACTGCCCCTCTTGCTTCTGCCATCACTATTGATCCAGGCAAGGAAAAGCACACAGCGGAATGAAGTAGGAGTCAAAAGGCGTTCTGGTTAAAGTCAAAACATGAATGACAGAGGTTTGAGGTGAGCGCACTGTACATCACAGTGCCAGAAAGCTGCAGACTTCTGCTGCGGCCGAACCCTCTTCCACAGAAGCTGTCAGCGCTGGAAAGGGATGTTGATTTAATACTTAAGTACACGTAACCGAAGATGTTTAAGAGGATGCCCATGATACCAAATACGAGTTACAATGAGCACAACAGATTATTAGGGGCTTGATAAGATTTGAAAGCCTGATTGTGGAGCCAAAGCAAAGCTCATAAGATGTGCTTAGGATTGTTTCATCCGGCTAATAAATTCTCTGATATATAATGAATAGTTTAGCGCCATTTATATATTTTATACATCTGACACATGATAAACATTTAACTCATCTGAATGACATAGAATGGGAGGCAGACAATGAATTACAACATACATTTAAATGTCGTTACTCCATTGTGAGTGTGCTGCCTCCACTCGGACCTCGCCCGTCTCGTCGCTAGTGTTGTTAGCGCAAGCCGTTAGCCACTACGAAGCTTTATTGGCTTTGACCTTTTTATTTAATTGAACTCCTTTACCCCGCCGCTCGGCATTCTCGCTCCGCCCCTTCGCTCTCTGACGCTAACCAGCTGCGTCCTCCCTCGACCACCCCCACCCCCTCGCGGTCAAACGCAAATTCACCATGAGCCGAGACGCTTCGAGGGAGCTACGCCCGTCTACAGGCGTCTGTTTATTCCCGTAGCATCGCGGGGATGAGCTCTGATCGCGTAGAGTGTCGGGATGTAATCCCATTGCCTTAGTTACCGTTCGTCGCGTTGTCATGGTAAACGTGGAGCGGTAAAGTGAGGATGCCCTTCCTCCCCCCTCCCACTCTCCCCTTGCCCTGGTCTTATCATCCTCCTCCAGATGCAGCTGCTTCCACAGCCGCCTGTCCCACAGCAGCCACGATAACACGCCGTGTTCTCTTCTAACATGCACAAATTCACTTGAGAGGGATTTATATCTGCTCTCTGGCTCTGCTTCATGTGTGATCCTTCTGGGCCTTTTTCAGAAGTGATACGAGTGTTGTTGTTTTGGGGGAAGAGGCTCAGCTGTGAGAGCAGATTTTACCTGGAGTTTTGCAGTGCGGGAAGTGGAACAGTATTTGGGGGGAATTGGAGGAATGGAGAGTATTTTTCCACCAACCTGTGACATGGGAAAATGCTTTAAACTTCTTCTGACTGGTAATGGCTTAAACAATGTGTTTAGAGTGTCTAGAGTGGTTTGCATGTGTTTTTTCTGGTAAGATTTCACCTTTTGCAGTTGTAGTGGAAACCAAAATACATATATTTCAAAAACTGCTGGTTCGACGAGTCAAACCAGAAACGGATACAATTAAATAATTTACTGTGCTTTTGTTTATCAACCATGTAAACAGTACCACCATTATTTTGTATCTAGAGCCCACAGTGATGTGTACTTAATGAAACACTTCTTGGATTGATAAGATACTAACATTACTGTAACTCTATCTGATTCCCGTGCAGTTTCCGCACCAGTAAAGGAATCGGTTACTCCGCTCACTTTGTGGGGAACTGTCTCATCGTGACCTCGTTGAAGTCGAAAGGAAAAGGCTTCCAGCATTGTGTGAAATATGACTTCCAACCCCGCAAGGTAGGAAAACACACACTTGCCAAACCCCTCTAATGAACCTTTTTTTTTTGTCAGTGCAGACTTCCGTAGCTCTGTTCCTCCGGAGTGTGTTGCTGCCCTCTGCTCCATCTACCCTTCACTTACTGGGAGTGTAGATAAGGCCTGTCAATTAAGACCTGTACACTGCCCCACTACTGTACTTCTTTGTCAGCATTCTGCTACTGTTTTACACATACACACACACACGCACACACACACGCACACAAATACTTGCACGCACACATTAGCACACATTCACTTGATGAGACGGCCTTCTTGCAGTATTTGCTGACCCAGTAGAATTTGTACACTGCCTAACAAAGTTCCCAATGGTTCAATTTGATCAATTTATAAGTGACCATGTCTCACAGCATTTTTCCCACTATATCCACCTTGTTAATGTGCACGCGTGTGTGTGTCCTTGCATGTACATGCGGTATTGTTATGTATACACAAGCAAAAGATGCAAGCTTCTCTTTCTCCCCCACGCAGTCTCTCTCCCCATTGTCTGGTCTCTGGGGAATCTGTTTATTGTCAGGAAAGATGCTTTCTAGTCACGCACACACTTATATGCACATGCACACCCTTAAATGTACATGAAGGGTGAGTAAAGGCAGAGTTTTGGAGGAGTTCTGGCGAAAGGATGATGTTCACACATTGTAATCTTAACGCTATTATAGAAGGATAACCCTGTTGGAGCAATGTTCTCCGTATTCAGTGGCACAAGTTTTACAAACAAACAGCAGTACTAAAAGTCTAAAATGAATTGTAGTAATAAATAAGGGTAAAGAGTGAAACAACACAAGTCTGTAGTTTAGGCAATACACTGATTTAATGAAAAGTGCAATGTACAAAATAGGTAACTAAATCAATAAACTGTCCACACAATGTAAGACATGGAAATACTGTAGTGCTACATAAGGCAAAGAAATGCATTAGTAAAACATGTAATAACACGATGAGAAGGAAAGTATAAATCAATTAAAACAGTTTACATCCAAAACATCAGAATACCTCAATAAAGATAATTGTTTTGAACAAGACTCCCACTTATATTGTTCCTATATAAAAGCCTGAGGGAAAACAAACAAACAAACAACTTTCAAACTTACGTTCTCATTCTTTAATTTGGTGCAATCTTGCATATTTATTAGTTTTGCATTTTGTTTTGATTCATCATCCTCTCTGAATGTGTTTTTGTATTTTCCAGTGGTACATGATCAGCATCGTCCACATCTACAACCGCTGGAGGAACTCAGAGATCCGTTGCTATGTCAACGGTCAACTGGTCTCCTATGGCGATATGGCCTGGCACGTCAACACCAATGATGTAAGACATTGCTTATTTGCTTATTACAGACTTTGTTTTGTTATGTGCGATCTTTATGGGGAATAATCACGATAACATTAAATCGAGGAAGGAGGAGATGCGGGTGCTTTATTTATGAGTTTATTATTCAAACGCTTTTGGTGAGAATTAGATTTTTGCAACAAAATCAGATCTATAAATCAAAAGGTTTTTTTTCTCTCCAAAGAAATCCGTCACTGGCCCGGCGCTACACTTCTCTCCCATCGCGTTATTGGCAAACCTTTGAGGTTTGCCCTTTGCATTCGTCCGCTGTGGACGAGTTGCCCTTGGGCCCCGTTCCAGCGCTGCTCCCTCAAACCCCCAACTTCTAACTTTTCCCTTCAGCAGGGCACAGGTAGCCTGACGTCTCCGCGGCTGCAGCGCCTTGATCACACTTCCTTCCCACGTTTGCTCTTGACATTGGCTGCAATTACTAAGAGCGGTGTTATTTTCTGAAAGGAAATGCCTCGGGGGAAAAGGTCTTATAGTTATCAAGGCTCGCCGATAGACGAGGAAAATAACATCCAGCACGCGAATGATGGAACAGGTGTGAACATGCGTTGATGCTATCAGGGGTTTGCTTTGTCCCGGAGGATGAAGATACAAGACATTTCATAACTTTAAAGAAGCAGGAGTGAGAAGATCTCATTGTGATAAAGGGTATTGCAGGGAGGAAGTAAATGAAAGGCGGGTCGACTGAAGGTCACAGCAGGTGATGGCAAAAAAGAATGCAATCAAAAGTTAATCAGCCACTTCATCCTTCACTGTAGAATACCACATATTTATGACCACAGATTAAAAATGAATAATTCCTTCTCCCTGAAACATCTTCAAATGTGAGGATTAACACATCTTAATAACATTTTCCTCTCAAAGGTGTTAATGTCTCCTGAAAGTGAAAAAAACGACAAAATCCACAAGTGGACATGTTACATTTAACATGTGAATCGTTTTAAACGTCATTAATCCTGTAACAGCCTCTACAGCAGCTTTTACTTAAATGTTACTTTTTTTTTTAATTAATATTGCAACTGTCTATGTAAACTGTCCAAACTGTTTTTTCAAGACAGCTCAGAGAATCAGAAATGTTACAGCTCACATTTTTCTTCTTGTGCTGTGCCCTTTTTTTTTTTACAGAGCTACGACAAGTGTTTCTTGGGCTCATCAGAAACTGCAGATGCCAACCGGGTGTTTTGCGGTCAGCTGGGAGCCATTTACGTTTTTAGCGAAGCCCTCAACCCTGCTCAGATCTTTGCCATTCACCAGCTGGGCCCAGGATACAAGGTGAGACATTGTGCACGTACGCCCTCGCCGCCCACCGTACATCCTCAAGGTTGTTGTACCGGTACTGTGCGTCGATGTCACGCACTGTGAAGAATACCCCCGGCAACGAGAGGATTTCATTGTCAGTGCTGCTTAATGCTTTCTTTGACCGCTCAGCGAGGAGTAGTTGAGGCCATCAATCATTCGTGGGCTGTCGGATGCAGAAGTAGCCCGTGTATTGGTGCCAGGGTGCCCCTGTGGTTGGTAGCTTGAGTTGTGTTTGTCACTTGACGTATGTTTCAAATTCTTATGGTGTAATAATCCTGCAGCATGAGTTTTCGTGACAAGTATCGGTGTACTGTTTGTTGCGTAGGCCGAAGCAGCGGTTTCTATCGGGATTTATTCCCATCAACACAGCTAGTCATGCTTTAATTGTGTCCATCTGGTTTTATTTGATCTGTATATTTTTTAAACTAATGATCTTAAAAGTGGATGTTTTTACAAAAGTATTTTGATCTTTCAATGTTTAGGCTGGTCTGGTCAAATCTGCTTTGGATTGGCAGAAGGTAGACTCACACTTCATTCATTTCATTTCATTCATTTGTTAAATGACATAAATTAAGTTGCAAACAGCTTCATCAGAGCTCATAATGTTCAGGCGTTACAGCGATATGCGTTTTTTAAGCAAATCCTGGAGCTATCCCCCATGGAAAAAGTACTGCTCTTTGCGATATCACCAAACTAGTATTGGAGTATTAGCTCTTGAAAGAAACTCTCTTTATTGGATTAAGTTATAAGGCAAATCTACTTGTATTACTTGCATTACTCTAAACAACCCTTTTTTTAACCAGAATACAGAGACATCTACAGCGATAATATTCAGTGCACACGAAGCAGAGGTAATCAATATGTAAACCAAAGCCTCACAGTCATACTATAACCTTGATGCAACACATTTTATTGTCCATAACCGAGCTTTTGACAGGGGGCTGTCTCGTCTGGGTAATGTAATGGGCGCAGGAACGTTTTTCATTTTGATCAATTCTGCTTCTGTCAGCAAAGTCATCAGCGCTATCGCTGAGCTATACGTATATACAAGTATAAATTCTCAACAATGGATTGTAATGACGTGCACCTGGAAGATGGTTGTGAGCGAGGGTGGTGGCTACCGTGACAAGCTAATTTTGCAAAATCTTATAGGCCACCTGGATTTTATTGCCCGCGTTATAGAAAGTTGGAGGGGATGAAGCAGATGGAGATTCAGAGGGAATAACGACAAAGTAAAAGCTGAAACTATTGCTAAATACGCCTCTGGAATAAGAAAGTGATGTCTGGAGTTTGCAGTTTACAAGTATGTGAGGGTGCCTTTAATGAACCTTTAATGAATAAACATCACTCTACCTTCTTGTCACGCTATAGATTTATTCAGACGAGACATCACAACGGCACCGAGCACTTTAAAAGAATCATCCCATCCTCGCCTTTCGGTCCCGGGTACCGGAGACAGCTGAGATGTGGCAACACCTCGCCAGCTGTCGGCTCCTTGTTTTTGGCAGACTCGCCCGCTTCGGGCCGCTTATAGCTTGTTTATGAAGGTGTCCAAATCTGTCGAGATCTCAGCACCACGCAGGGACACCTGAAGCTGCTGATGTGTGGTAAACAGCTGCTGGTATTTCAACAGCTCCTTCGAAGAAAAAAAAACACAATCGAATCGGGAACTCGCTTTGCACCACCGGGACTCGATAAGGTGACACGCGTAGAGAAACGCAGCGACGACATGCAGAAGTAGAGCATCGCTCGTCCCTCTCCATCCCCTCCCCCTCTCGCGTTATAGACTGGAGCGCTCTCGTGTTGCTCCTAATGACTGCGAGCTTGGGCTGTTTCTCAGGCCGTGAATACTGATTCCTCTCTCCCGTCACAGTACACAGCTTCCTGTGGCTGATCAGTGGGATGATTGCCTCTCTGCGTGGTGCAGAATGGGCTTCTCCGTCGCCCAGAGGAGACCATTAAACGGCTCAGTAGTTTCAAAAGCCGCTGGCCTCGGCGCGCGTCTCGTAATGATGAGTTTTTTCTTCTTCTTTCGGTCGACTAAAGGAGAGCGCCAGTGGGACTCGGCTTGTGTCGCACAGCTGTCCTGTCTCAACGCGGAGTGGAGGCCCGTCCTTGTTACCACGACTAAACACGGACGAGGACGCGCTCACGTGACGATCTGCACAACGATTGTTGTCCTGTTGTTCCGCGCCACACGTATCAGCATACGCGCGCGTGTGTGTGCGTGCATCGCTCAGTGCAGCCTCTCGGGATCATCCGCTGTCAGCGTTACTATTCAGTAATGAGCAGCGAAAAACGCAGACAGCCACTCTGCTCGCTCCGGCGAACAAGCAGTCGGCACGGCGAGGCTGTTCAAGGTCTCACCGCTCGACGCGGCTCGTGATGGCCCGGCGCGCCCTGCGTGCTGAAGGCCTGTGGACGTGCGCAGTTCTGAGCTTCCAAACCAAGAAGGTGGACTACAGTCCACCTTTTGACATCTTGTTTTCCAGCGTGAGCTCCGCTGGAAAGAACGTTTTTTTGTCTCTTTTTGTCTTTTTTTTCTTGTGTGTTGTCTTCTGTTGTACTCACATGTTGAGTGTGTCGCTGCTTGCACCCATCATGGTCCAGATTTCCTCAACAATCTGGCTTCAGCGTAATTAATGAACCGTATTGAGTGTCTGTCTGGACACCTGCATTGTGCCTTTGTGCATCTTAAATGTGTGTAAGATTCTATAAAACTTTCGTTCTGTGCATTGTAATCCTGACTGGCAAAATATCAATAGCTTTCTTAAAAGCTTGTATGAAACACCTTATTATTGTGTGATCAATTTCAGATTGTTTTTGGGCAGAGCGCTTACGCGGCTCTTTGGTGCCAGAACTAAAACTTCAAAGTTACAAACCGGTTTTCTATTCAGTAGTGAACAAATATCAAGTGATAGCCAACCCTATATTTGCACGTATGGAGCAATTCATTCTTCTGATAACGTTAATAAGATGCCAAAAATACACTTTTTCCATGTGTTGGGGGAGGACTCATTGTGGAGGTCTGGTTGACAATCATCTGTGCGTATGCTGAGCAGAATGCTGTGTGTGTGTGTGTGTGTGTGTGTGTGTGTGTGTGCAGCTGCCCGTCTATTGTTATGATTTAAAGGATCCATGCATCCATTAATAATACTTTGAATAGTCTGCAAATATCTTGTTTACTTTCAGCTTCCGGCCTTCAGTATTTAACACCGCAACATAGATAAAAGCTCACGACTACATCCATGCATGTGCACAATTGCACACCCACATTTCATACATGCACCACAATAAATGGGCTTACACTGCAGAAAAATCTTAATGAGTGTATTAATTTTGCATCCAGGCTATTCAGTAATTATTTATTGTGCGGAGGTCCCACTAACCTTCAAAATATACTAAGGAGCATTTTATTTGTGTTTGTGATTGATTATCCTTGTCTACGGCTGCAGTAGTTGAATGGATACGCTTTTTAGAATGCCGGTTTAATCAAGCCGCTGTCTAACTAACGCTGGCCTACAAGTACCATTGATTTCTCTTGTAGACAATGTGTTGCTGACATTAATGTGTGGGTAGGTGTCAAGGTTGCACTGGTATACACATACTGGTTTCATGGTATACTGTGGTACGAAGATAATCATATTATTTGCTTATAAATTGTGTTGGAAAAGAAAAAGTCACATAAGTGTTTGTTTCATAGGTGCATACAGGAACTGTAAGACGTATATTTTCTGAGATGGTATTGTAAAAATTGATTATTGTTGCAACCCTGGTAAGTGGGGTGTTTGGAAAATGTCCTTCAGATTCAGATGATGGGTTTCTACCAGTATGCCTTAGTATAGGCCTCATTTGCACCCGACCAAAAAAAAGGTAGATTTGTGTTCGCTGCACCGAGGTAGGGAACTCGCGCTGTGAAGGGGCTGCTTTCTTCAAACATCGCCGCCGTTGTTCAGTGCTCTCGTTGCTTCAGAGGGAAATTTAGTGCTGCATGGTTCAAACTGCTCAAGGCACATTTTCTGCAGCAGACCTCAGATGAAAGGTTTTTGAAGGTGACGGGCCTGCAGGCCTGTGAGCAGCCCGGGCTGCTTCATGTGCAGGGGCTGTGCAAAGGCACCTGGGGACCCAGACGCTCGGAGGGGAGACAGCCCCTCCCCCTTCCTTTTTCCTGGAGCTGCTGCAAAGGTTGACAGAGCAGCTCGCTGGCCTTTCATCTCTCGGGGCTTCGTGCGTGTATCTGCACCGCTGCCGGACACGAGCACCCGCAGACCTGTGCACACAGACAGAAATAAATAGATGTGCACAAAAATACAAAGTGGGGCCTAGACGGCACGTGATGTCTCTACGAAAAACTGTTTCAACGGTATTAAACATTTGTTTGTATGTGAGCTGAGGAGACGACATTCCGTTTCTTTCTAGTTTCCTGTGTGCAAAATGTGTCGTCTGCATTTCAGTAGCAACTTCCTTACTTCCTTTCAGTGTGAGGAAGTAATATCCATTCAAGGACAAAAATTGAAAAAACGGTCAAAGATACTTTTCAATTTCAACACAATAAGAACTCAGCAGCTTGTGGAAAAGGTTTGAGTTGGTATTATTTGCAGGACTACGGTAACATAATATACAGAAGTTGCATAACAACAATATATTGTTACTTGTATGATTTTAGTTGGTTTGCTACAGAGGGATGAGATAAATTTAGAGCTGCGGGTGCCTTCCCCCCCCCATCCGTTGGCCTTTTCCATCTCTTGTCCTGTGCTAATTGAATTAGTGACCGGGTTAGCGCTGTGTTCATTAAGCTAATGCTGGGTTGTTTACACATCCTACAATCAAGCCGACTCCATCTTTGCTGTTAAACTCGCACACACAGACTCACACTCACTCTTCTCTCGTCTTTGGAGAATTCATTTCTCTCGCTAGAGTTCCACACCACCTTTTGACATCTTGTTTCTCCATCACGGCAGAGCACTTTCAAGTTCAAGTCGGAGAGCGACATCCACTTGGCTGAGCACCACAAGCAGGTTTTGTACGATGGCAAGCTGGCCAGCTCCATCTCCTTCACCTACAACGCCAAGGCGACGGATGCCCAGCTCTGCCTGGAGTCGTCGCCGAGGGAAAACGCCTCCATCTTCGTCCACTCGCCACACGCTCTCATGCTGCAGGTCAGTGCCGCTGGACGCTGAGCGGGAGCTCGCCAGCGACCCGGGTTGTCCGAGCCCCGAATCAGTGGCAGAGTTTGGTGGGTGAAAGTAGGACATGGCATTTGTCAGGAATCTGTCGCACCCTGCCCGAAGTACTGTAGCCGAGGAGGGGTTTACCACTGAAGGACAATCTAGATGTTGGTTAAAAAAAACAAAAATCCACATTGCGATACAGTTAGCACCAATGCGACGCTCAGGTGTTGCTTGAACCATCTTGTTTAAGCTCATTGCTTTTAGTTTGCAAGCGCATTTTAATTCAATTTGCATTTGTGCATTTTATTCACGGCTGATTGCTATAAATGGTTCTTATTTGTAGCTCGTCTTGATTTCAAAGAATGTGCTTTTCCACCAGCTGTTCAGGCAGCAATTACTTCAATTCACAGATACAAAGGCGACATGTGAGTCTTATTGTATCCTAGTTGAACAGTTATTTCAATCAGAGGTCCTGCAATCATCCACAGTTCAGTTATTCGAGACAACAAACGTCAGGCTCGGAGAGTTAAACAGGTGGCATTTGCAGCACGATGGGGATTCTGAACTGACGTGTTTTGGGCTGAAAGCTAAAAGATGGTCTTGATTGCGCTACAGCATCCCCAATTCAACTTGAAATAGATGTCAATAAGGACGAGTGAGGGAAGCTAAGACGATAAACAATAATACAAACAATATATTCTGGTGTTCAAATCCCATATTGTTGCTGAAACTGTTCTGAGAATTACTATTCAATATGTTCGTAATGGTTTATTTATGTGGAGTAGATGTTTTTTACCATATGTCTGATATGATACATGTGTAATGGACAGTGAGTGTGTCATGTTATCTGTGTATTTAGACACACACGGTGTAGTATGTTACAGTATGATCTTTGTCAGCACCAACAGTCTGTCTCCGTCCCACAGGACGTGAAGGCCATTGTTACCCACTCCATCCACAGTGCCATCCACTCTATAGGAGGCATCCAGGTCCTGTTCCCTCTCTTCGCTCAGCTGGACTACAAACAGCTCAATGACTGCAGTGTGGACACCACAGTTTGGTGAGTGATCTTCCAAAATAACTGGAACTCAATGAAGACTGTGAATGTGTATTTGTGGGGTTTTCTCCTGGAACTCTGAGCTGCTTTTTCAAAGGTGTCAAGTAACGAAGTACAAATACTTCGTTACTGTACTTAAGTAGAAATGTATCTATACTTTACTGGAGTATTTATTTTTCAGACCACTTTTTACTTCTACTCCTTACATTTTCATGCAAATATCTGTACTTTCTACTCCTTACATTTTCAACAGCCTTGTTACTTCCGGCTTGTCGCAGTTCAAAAACACAAACACCAAAAAACCCTATCTAGATTAATGGCGCTATCCGGACAGTGAATTTGATTGTGGTTGGATGAGAAGTATAAACATTTAGCATCCAGACACCCGATTGGTTTTCTCCGCGATGCGCCGGCAGATCGGAGCGACACCGGCTGGGAAAAGTGGTCGGTGGAAAGTTGGTATTTAGCGACATGGACCCTCCTCCTCTTCCTCCTCCTCTTCCTCACGCAGATTCCATGTAACGTTAAATGAATATCTTCATGACCCCCCCACCCTCCCCCCCATGACGTAGTAAACCTGGGGGAGACACTGCAGTCTACCTAATCAATGCGAACAACGTGTGTGACTCGTGTCACTGGAAAAAGGGTTGTGGTTTTATCTGTTTAAGTCAGATACATTTGTTGTTGTTGTTGTTGTTTCCACCATCCCAACGGCAGATCACGTGATGCGGGCACCTTCTGATCACATTGTAACGGACTGACGTGTTGTGTGAGCGAGGTTACGCATTAAGAGTTTGTCCTTAATGGAATTTCTTACATTACTTTTACTTTTATACTTTAAGTAGTTTTGAAACCAGTACTTTTATACTTTTACTTAAGTAAAAAGCTTGAGTCGATACTTCAACTTCTACAGGAGTCTTTTTAAACCCTATTATCTCTACTTCTACTTGAGTAATGAATGTGAATACTTTTGACACCTCTGTGCTTTTTGAAAGTTGAGAGTGTCCACCTTCTTCTCGTTCCTATATGATCCCGATACCGCTCACACAAGCCGCAAAGCATTTACATACCAGGCCGCATCCCCGTATCATGTTTAGCAGCATCCGAAAACTATTAGTCAAATATCATCGGGGAGACAACGGTATCAAAACAAACGAATCCCCATCCTGTGTAAGATAAATGATGGAGAAAGGGAACGCTGGCATGAGGAGAGTTGAAGCAAACACTCCGATCAACGATTTCCGTTCACTGTTACTGAAGTGTGTGTGTGTGTGTGTGTGTGTGTGTGCATGTTGCAGCGCCACTCTGCTGGCGTTCCTGGTGGAGCTGTTGAAGAGCTCGGTTGCGATGCAGGAGCAAATGCTGGGAGGGAAGGGCTTTCTAGTGATTGGCTACCTGCTTGAGAAGGTCAGTAATGAAGAGTTTGTGTTGCATGCCATATTTATTTGTTGTTGAGTGAGTGAGGAGAGTAGCTTTGACTTCCACCATGACCCAGGCTGTTCTTTTATACTGAATTGTGTTTTTTATTGCTTGTGTACTCATGTTTATCGTCGTAAACTCAGTTTCTTGTTTATCAGGTGCAGCCAGGTGTTTCTATTATATTTGAACCCAGTTATTGTATATTATCAAGGTCAGGAAAAATAACAGAAACATCAAGCTGACAGCATCTCCTGACACAGCTGTTTAAATAAAACCCATATAGCTCTTATTTTTAGATTTCCACTTATTTGAATTTCAAATGTTGTCGTTTTATACAAATCTGGTTAAAAAAAGGGGTTTTGTCTTTGCTGAATTCTAAATCAGCATGTGTGTCTTGTTGCTATGTCAATCTGTAACCACGGCAACTACGTATCTACTGTAACAGTTAAGTATATATATATATACTTATATACAATATAAGACGTAAAGTACTGAATGAAGACGTTGTTGTTTAAACAACTACGTTATTGACAAAAACAGGGTTTTGCGTGACCATTCAGTCAAACAGTTTATGTTTGCCGTCTTTTATCCAGTCGTCCCGGGTCCACATCACCAGGGCGGTACTTGAACAGTTCCTGTCCTTTGCTAAATATCTGGATGGTTTACCGCACGGAGCACCTCTCCTCAAGCAGCTCTGTGACCATGTCCTCTTCAACGCTGCCATCTGGATACACACCCCTGCCAAGGTCTGTTTACTTGTGTGCATCTACTGAATATGTGTGTGTTTTCGGGACCTTGCTGCAAAAAACGAAGGTCATCGTCTGAATGGCAGAATTAATGGGGTGATAGACACAGACAAATTAGAGAGAAAAAGGCTTAGGAGTTTTTTGTGCAAGGGAAATTGAGACAAGCGAGACCTTAAAAGCAAGATGGACTGATCTTAGTGCCCATTGGCGTTTACAATAATAAACCAATAGAGGGATAAATCACATGTAGGGAGGAGCTGACATAAAACGCAGGCAGAGGACAGAACCGGAGGACAGGCAGAGGACAGGCAGAGGACAGAACCGGAAGAACACAAAAAGAGAAAGTGACATTTGAAAAGACCCCGGGACAGCCGAGAGATGTGTAGTCCCCTTTTTTCCTTTTCACTCTGAACTAGATGCGAGTGTCCCTGGCGTTCCCGCGGGCCGGCCAGCTCCTGCCTCCTATTATTTTCAGAACTTCCTGACTCCTCGTCTTCCTCCCTCTGACCCTGAGACGTGACTGGCTCCTCCTCACAAGCGGCATCACTCTCCAGCGCGCGCGAGTGAAGAGAATATAATGAAAGGGGGTTTGAAAGTCGTAAAACAACACAACGTAAACGTATCAACCTCAGGTGCCCATGTGGATGCCTATTGGTTTCAGGGCCAATGCGGGAAATTCCAATGGGTTGGTAGCAAACGTTACTAACGATATTAACAAGCAACACGCAAACAAATAATTTAATCCTTTAATCTTACGTCCGCTGTAGCATTCTAGTCTTCCGCAGAGCTTTATCCTTTTCCAGCTGTCAGGGCTCCATAATCACGTTAAATATTGGCGAGAACAGCCTCGGTCGTACAGGAAGCACTCGAAGAAATCATATCTCACGACGTCTCCCTCGCTCACACCGCAAATAGAGCGCTTGTTTTCTCTGCCAAGCCCCCCTGGTAAACATTCCCTCCTCCGAGATGGAGAAATGCTCGTTTCAACCTATTTCTGCTGCCCAAGCGCTTGTGTTATGATCGAGGAATTTCATGCCTTTCTGCCGCCGACCCCGCCGCTGTTAATCGTACCAGCAAAACACATCAGCCCGATGCGTGAAATGCAGCGTAATGAAGGCCGCTTAAGCCAGCCGAGCGCGCTCTCCATTCTAGATGAGCTGCGATGCGGCACGGCCGGTCGGCAGGACCCCCCCTAATTTTCATCCGCTTCATCCGGCGCCACCTCGTTAGGGTCGACCCGCGGCGTCGTGGTCACGGTGAAAGAGCTGCGAGATTCGTGAGCGTGTGGCAGACTGGGATCTGCGTTCGGTTGGAGGGGAACCTCAGTTTGAGGTATGTTGGGAGGGGGGAGGGAACGGAAGGAGCGAACACGCTTTCTTAAATGTCAGCGTTGCGTCAGGAGCTCTTCAGGCACACAAAAAAACATCAAAAATAACACAAAGCAGAAAACATTGGCACTTGCTTGAAGCTGGATTGCTTTCATTCCCCCGTGGCTGCCTTTTTCACAATCAAACTGCCTTTTGCTTGAACACCAGAAACCTCACACATAATATTTTTGCATCTCCCCAATGTGTCAAGGTGTCTCGCACAACCTTTTGTGTGCGCCCCTTATGTGCTCCGTCACTGGATGTTTGTGTGTTTCAGGTCCAGCTATCCCTCTACACATACCTGTCGTCCGAGTTCATCGGCACCGCCACCATCTACACCACCATCCGCCGCGTGGGCACCGTCCTGCAACTGATGCACACTCTCAAGTACTACTACTGGGCCATCAACCCGCTGGAGTGCAGTGGAATCACCCCCAAAGGCCTGGGTAGGTGCACGCGTCCAGCCCCCCCTTCTCGTTCTCCGTCTTTATTTGCTAAATATCTCTATATATTGTTACGCCCTCCGCTTACTGCGTCCCATTATAGAGCTGCCACATACAGTGTGGTTACATGGATTCGAATAACTGGCTTAGTCGGACTGAAATCGAATTATCCGTTTCATGTAAACACCTTTGTCCGACTATGTGCGGTCCGACTACGATCCGACTAACACCCCTGGATAACTCGATCCGATCCAGTTGATAGTTCGACTATTGCGGCATGTAACGGTGAATCGGATAAGGAACTGGACTTTGCGTCTTTGCGCATGCTTGAGATCCCGACGGCGTCTTCTCTCCGTTATCAAATCAGCCAATAGCGCCATTCGCATTGGCTGTACTCCTATTAACATGATGCAAACATAGTAGAGGGATGTAGCTTCACCTTGCTCTCCGTTCGCCATCTTTCTCGTAATGTTGATGTTGTTGTTGTTGGTTGTTGTTGGTAGTGGTGAAGAGGTCAAGCGGAAATGGCTGTATCACAACTAGTTGTAATGAAAACAGCGCCACCTATCGTATCGGATATGACCTGCTTTCGGCCAATGATTCGATTTATTCACTGCCATGTGTATTGGGATAACAGCACTTGCCCCAAAAGATAGCATAGTCCGACTACGCAAAGATTCAAATTATACCATCATGTAAACCCACTGATAGAGACACAGCACGTCCACTGCCACATTCACACCTCCGCCCCCCAACTCCTCTCTGACAGTCAGAGTCCAACAAGCACGCGGCTACTTGCCAGGTGTGCAAATTTAAGTAAGTACGAAGGGTTTGAACTCGCAGCACTTTGCAATAATAGTTTGTGAGCTTTTTACACAGTAGCCATAGTTACGTGCAGGAAATAAGAGTAGCTTTTATTTGCATGCGCTTGAGGGAGGGAAGCTCTTTGAAGTGACCCACTTTAATAGAGGTTTTCAGTCTGTGAAATCAGCTTTAGTTTGCAGCGTAAAACAACAACACGAAGACATCAAATCAACTGTCAAAGAGACGTGAAAAGCTAGCTGAGCATATAATCGTTTTTGGAGAAAAAAACATATTTAAATGAGGATTAAGTGAAAAAGAAAGTGGTCATTTAGATGCATGCAATAGGTGAGTATGAGCAGGTCACTTAACAACCGCTGTCTGGTTGCTGATGACTGAGAATCAGCAGCTCCCTTTGGCAAATGTTTATATAATACTCGAGAGTGAATGAGACAATGGCAAAAAAAGAGAATGTATTTTCTTTTTGTTCTGTTAAGGGTAATCCATTTTATTCTTGGTATTTGTGTGCAAATCAAAACAGACATTTTTGAAAAAGTACACAACATATAAATACATAAATACAACTTTAATCAACCTCCTGCTCTGGCCAGGGACCATCCACTGACTTTGATCATGCATCCATGTTGCCATTGGTAACAGACAAATTTGATTGGCAGATCTAATCCAGCTTTTAGAATTTTTAATCAAATGCTGTCTGGCTTCCTTTCTGTATGATGTTGCTGTTTGACTTTCGGGATTGAGCCCCACAAACAACCATCGCCGGCGTGAAAATTACCAAATATTTAACTTTAACATTTTTAATGCCAGTAGCTGATTATTTATAGAGATTTAAAAAACGGGATCAGGATCATTTGATCACTCTACTTGCAGAGTAGAGAGAAATTCTTTGGTTTGTTGATACTAAATGCTGATTGGTTTAGGGGTGTTGTCTCTTTCTTGTCAACTTTTTGCTGTTTTAAAAGAAAGAAAAAATTGATAACTTGCATTGGAACAATATGCTATTTCGCTGATGTTTTGTATGGAAACCTCCAATGAAATGGCCTCAACAGCACCAGAAGTTCACTATATCGTTAAAACAAATAAAGTAATTTGTGCCGTTGTTGCATTTACTCTAATGTCAGCACAAACACGCACACGCATGTAGAGACACACACAAAAAAAAACATGCAGAGGTTTAATACAATAAAACTCTTCTTTCGGTCCTCACAGATTGTCATTACATTGCAGGCCCAAACCGTTTCCTTATTCAAAGTGACTGGGTAGAACTGTTGAGTCAGATTAGGATAAAAGGAGCACCAGAAGAAGAAAATTAATTTCAAAGAGTGAAAGACGATAATTAAAGCCGCCCCTGGGAAGTGGTTTAGATGAGTATAAGCTTTGCTCAAATCCTCTTAAAAGGACCATTTTAAAGGAGGTTCCGCTGCAGCTCGTTCGTCTGGTGCATCCGCGTTCGACACGGAGCTGCCGCGAACCCATGATGGATGGACGGTGTCACCGCTCCCCGCCAACGTGTTCCAGCTCGACAGATAATGACGAGGAATCACAGGGGAGTGCTCCGCTGCCGTGTTCTGGCTTCGACGGGAGCAGGTGAACAGACCTGAAGCCCGCACACGCGTCCGCGTCTCACCACCAAAAAAAACACCCAAGGAGACGTTGCGCGTCCTGCTTCGTTCACTCCTTTCGACCTCTTGCGTTTCTCTCAAATACGGTCAATGCCAAACATTCCTGACACGGCAAAGTGCGCGGTGGCAAATGCACATAAGCCGGGCATTGTCAGTGTTTACTGTTGCCTCATAGATTCAGCTTGCGAGGTGCATCGCTCACGGTTAATGACATCCGTACAAAGAGCGGTTGAGGAAGGTGGAGAAGCAGGAAAGTAGGCGAGAGAAAGTCGACGTCATCTGATTTCATCTGACCGGGATGGTTAAAGGAAAGACGTGGTCTAATTTTTGCTTTGATCGTTTTTCCATGAGTTAGTTATTTGGCAGGCGTTTTTGAAGCGATTCATCGCGGCCCTGTCTGGCTCACACATTAAACACCTCAAAAATGAATGAGTAACAGTTACAACAATGAACATGAAATGCCAACACCTGAGTGGTCAGTTTTCATCTCCTAAAAGGGGCTAATGTGCCCTAGTTTTAAAGGTACGAGGAGGCCTCTTGTTTGCTAAATGCAGCCCAAATTTACGAATGAAAGCCGTTAAAAATCGGGCTGCTCTTTGTGGCTCTTAGAACACTCTAGCACTTAGGATTAATAGCTAAATTTGACTGATTGCTTCAAGAATGGAAGAAGACAGCAGACTTTTAAAAAGAGGCAGTGACATCATAATAGGATGAATTGCATCCAAAGCTTTTTTGTTTTTAGCTTAATTGTGTTTTTGCAGCCCACCATGGCAAACAGCTGGTGGAGTGCCAGAGCTTTCAAATAAATACTGTGGATAACAGGGCTTGTTTGGTTTGGATCATTTGGGCCATCAATCACATTTTGAGTTGTCAGGTCTTTACTGTAATAAGTTAGATTAGTACAACTATCAAATAATTCTAGATTGTGAAATTGCTTTTAATGACAGGGATTTACATGTCAATCGTGGATCGTATGTGTGTGTGTGTGTGTGTATGTGAAGCCCAATAAAACATAATATGAGTACACAGTAGGGCTCACTCAGACTGAGCTACTTATTTCATCATTATCATGCAAGATGTTTCTTATTTGTGTGTGTTTCTTTAGACGGACCACGACCATCCCAAAAGGAGATCATCTCGCTCAGAGCCTTCATGCTTCTCTTCCTCAAACAACTCATACTAAAGGTACAGCGAGAGAAACCATTATGTCCTCTGTTGTCTTTCCTGCTTCTGGGTGCTGCAGGCTTAATCTAAAATGTGTGTGTGTGTGTGTGTGTGTGTGTGTATATGTGTGAATGACATTATAGATCAGCAGCCTGAATGAAACACTGCATCTTTTGTGTTCCTGTTTGCTTGTATTGATTTGTTCCTGCATTTACACATGTGGATGTGTGTGTGTGTGTGTGTGTGTGTGTGTGTGTTGCCGACCAATTTATGAAATCATCTGTGGTTAACAAAATTATTATTTTTTTTGTTGTTGTTGGTTAAAGACGCCATGTTTTTTTGTTTTGTTCCAGGACCGGGGCGTGAAGGAGGATGAGCTGCAGAGCATCCTCAACTACCTTCTGACCATGCATGAGGTAAAAGCTTCTGTCCCAAGGATGCACTGGGAGGGAGGGAAAAAGGGGGAGACAGAGAGCAAAATGTGCATTTTAATTTGTGAGCCGGAGTCATGGTCCACTTAAACGAGCGAGCGTGTGAGTCAGCGTTGGCGCCGTGACAGCATGAAGAATGGCACAACAATGGACTGAACAGAATGTACTCTTCTGTAACAATTACATCTATTCTTGTTCCAGAATACCACCTGCTCCTCTGCAATCCTCACCCCCTCCGAACCCCTCCCTCAACATCGCTCCTTTTGTCCTGCTGACCCTCTTCCTCCTTTTCTCACCTGTTTGATTTTGCCCTCCTTTGTCGGCAGGATGAGAACATCCACGACGTTCTCCAGCTGCTGGTGGCTCTTATGTCCGAACATCCAGCGTCCATGATCCCTGCGTTCGACCAGAGGAATGGAATAAGGTGAATGCTGCCCCCCCGCCTCCTCCCTCCTCCTTGCACACACGCACACACACAAAAAAATACATGACACATTTATTGATGGTTTTAAAATCAGGGAGCGATTTTACATTTTGAATTAATTAAAATGACTTAAAAAGCAACATTTGTTATTGTATAAAATAAAAAATGTATTATGTGATTTGTCTGATGAGCAATATTTTGTGCAGCAACCAGTAACATAACATGCAGTAACATAAGTGCTCTTCTGCGTGGTTAAGCCATTTTTTACATGTTCGGTCACAACTAAATGAAAAGGTAGCTTCAGCCGAGCAGCATGCATTTTCAAAGGCGGAGTCTAGCTGTGCTGCTAATTGCCTTGAAGCACAACTTCACATGGATGTGCTCTAGTTGCTATGGTAAGTCGTCCCTTTCCAAAGACGTAGTGTGAAAAACTGTGTCTTTATCCCTTTTTTTTCACTTTCCTTTCCTCCGAGTACACTCCTTTTGAAGAAAATGCTTCAATCAGCACGCGTGTTGCTAATTCGGAGGCTGTTTACTGAGTGTCAGGCAGCAGGTGTTTACTACGAAGAAGAACTTGTAGCCTGCATCTGACGTACTATGATTTCTCCCTTGTAATCTCGATGGCCGTGTGTTTAAAATGTTTCAGGGTGATCTGCAAGCTACTGGCCTCCAAGAGCGAGAGCATCCGGGTCCAAGCCCTCAAAGTCCTGGGCTACTTCCTCAAGCACCTTGGTCACAAGTCAGTACTACTTTGTCCTTGTCCTTTTTGTCTGGTATACTCCTTTTGTGTCCTCGGGGGAATCGCTGCAGCAAGGGAGCATTTTAATCCGTTTTTTTTCTGTCACAGCTCAAACGGAAATACTGCGTCAGCGTAGTGAGACTGAGAGGCCGTCACTGAGAGTGTGAGAGAAGCAGAGTGTGGTACAAAGTGAAAACCTACAGCAGCGCCGCCTCCAGCGAGCCTTAGAAGCGCTGCATGTTTATGTGTGCGTGTGAGGATAATGTCCCCGTCATCTCATCAGGGCGGAATAATCAGTTTGACAGTGCACACTGGCAGGAAGGTGGAACCTTGATGAGCAGCAGTGAATGCTGGGGGATTTATTCATCCCATGTGACATTCGCGCCTCTTGCTGGGCGACGAGGGGGCAGGCTGCCAAGCGGCACCTGAGCCAATGCCACTTCAGTGCTCCACCTACTGAACATCTGCTCCAACCAAGCATCCTGCAGGGCTGTGGCTCAAAGTCGACACTGCGCTTTAAAAGACATTTGAATGTATTTTATATAATACCATAACATGGTCGAATCCTTCTTAAATCAACGGCACGCAACCCCTTTTTTCATGTGATTTATTGATAATCTGAATCTTTTAGCTTAAAGAATATGATTTTCCGCTCTAATCTTTGGTTTTAGAGTAATTGGCTGTTCGTTTTTAGCTACCTAAAAGATTAAAATAAACCAATTGGCTGTTGGTCTGTATCACGACACGGACAGCAAAAGCGATTTCAGATGATTTCAGCAGTGTTGCTGTTAATATTATGGTTTCTCTGTAACCATGTAAGATTTAGCCCATTGTTCACATCTGATTGCAAGCAACAGCATTGCAGGTGCAGCAGCAGGCCATTACTTAGACAACAAAAGAGCTGTTGTGAGTGACATTGTTTCTGCTCCGTTTCTTTAAACCGGGATGGAGATCCAAGAGCCAACTTGATATTTACTTTACTGACATTTACTGATGGGTGTGCGTTTGATTTTCAACACACTCGTGAGTTAAGCTACATTGACATAATGTATTTATTTTTGTGTGAAGTATGCCAACATTTCCCCCTTGCTTTTTTCATTCAAAATTGCTTGAAAAGCATGATAATGGGAGTTAAATGATTCGCTAGGATTATATAATTAAATAATGTGCGAACATTGCTTTGTTTTCTGTATCTACCGACCCGATTACAGTCAGGAATATACAGGGCATATGCAAGCTCTCAGCATTATTTGCTTGACAGTTATTCAACCGGATTTCAGGACCTCTCGAGTTAAAGGACCCTTGGGGACATTGTTTTTGCCCAATGACAAGGTTAATCTTCAAAGTTAACAGTTTCCAGCCATTCGTTGCCGCAGTGACGCCTACAGTGTTGTCGGTCTGTTGACGTCCCCCGTTAATGTCTCCTGTTGGCGTCCATCTCTCGTCCTGTCTGGTCCCATCATAACTGACGGGGCCATACGGTGCCACAAGCCAATATCACACTGTCTTCAGGCCAGTGACAATCAATGTCAGATTCAATTGTCATAAATCCTGTTATGAATGGCGAACTGTGTGTGTGTCTGTGTGTGTGTGTCTTTGTTTCCCTGCAGAAGGAAGGTGGAGATCATGCACACGCACAGTCTCTTCACACTGCTGGGAGAGAGGCTGATGATGCACACCAACACGGTCTCTGTCACCACCTACAACACTCTGTATGAGGTGGGTGATTGCCGCGTTCACGTCACTATCGCGACGTCCGCTGATCGTGGCATTAATCGCTAATTCAATCCTTTGTGTGTGTGTGTGTGTGTGTGTGTGTGCAGATTCTGACAGAGCAGGTCTGTACTCAGGTGGTTCACAAGCCCCACCCCGAGCCGGACTCCACGGTCAAGATCCAGAATCCCAGTGAGTTCAAACACAGGGTGTCGCCTCTCTCTTTCTCTCTGTTCTTTGGTCTGCGGTTTTGTTCTAACGCCAATAAACAAACGACGAAGCCTCAACTAAGAAGCCGTCAGTGTCTTCCCCAACTTGATTGATCTGCCTCTCACTCCCCTGTCCATCACATTTGCTCCCCCCCATTCAAAATGCCTTTAATATATTTGCTTGTTTAACCCTCTCATCTTGTTTTTGTTCCCTCCGACCCAGTGATTCTAAAAGTAGTAGCCACCCTCCTTAAGAGCTCCTCTCCCAGTGCTGAGCTGATGGAAGTCCGGAGACTATTTCTTTCTGACATGATAAAACTCTTCAGCAACAGCCGCGAAAACCGGCGGTGAGAGCCCCACAGATCACTACGTTGCATTTATTCAGCTGCACGTCTTGTGCTTATTGACGTTGATTGTAATATCTCGATATTAAGCTTGTGCTTCATGCGTTGTTTTTGTTCTGTACCAGCTGCCTGCTGCAGTGCTCCGTGTGGCAGGACTGGATGTTCTCCCTTGGATACATCAACCCCAAGAACCCAGAGGAGCAGAAAATAACCGAGATGGTGTACAACATCTTTAGAATACTGCTCTACCATGCTATCAAATACGAATGGGGAGGGTGGCGGGTCTGGGTTGATACCCTGTCCATCGCACACTCCAAGGTGAGCCTAAGATTTGCACTGAGGAGGACTGAGGAGCAAAGCTTTGTTCGTATACTCACCTTCTTCCAGTTAATGAATATATAGAAAGAACAAATACTCATTCATAGACTAGAATGCATGCAGCCAAATTACATCAAATATTTTTCAGGCAATTATTATTCGTTCTTAAAACCCCCTCCACATTCTCTCGCTGTTGCAATCGCTATTAATGTAAATGCTTAAAGGAGTAATTATATCTATTTTCTGAAATTACTAGTTAATTATTAATAAACATTCAAAAGCTCCGTTAGGCTAATGTCCCAAGTTCTGTCCATGCTGCCTTTGGTACGGATGATCTATGAGCACTTTATGGACCACTTGATGAAGGACGTATCGATGTGAAAGTTAACCCATGTCAGTGCCTGTGTTCTGAACGCATAGCCAACGATATCCTCTGTCACAGGTGACTTACGAAGCCCACAAAGAGTACTTGGCTAAGATGTACGAAGAGTACCAGCGGCAAGAAGAGGAGAACATGAAGAAGGGGAAGAAAGGCTGCGTGTCCACCATCTCTGGGCTTTCCGCTACGCCTGCCGCTGTCGTCAACGGCAACCTGGAGATCGACGACAACTCCCAGACACAGACACCGGAGAGCGAGGCCGAGTACAGCGAGGGCGGCGGCGGAGACTCGCGAAACCTCCTGGCGGAGGGCGTTGTGAAGCGGCCCAACGGAGAAGCCCTGACACCCGGCGAGCAGAGCGCCGTGCCCGGGGTGAGGGTGGAGGTCCATGACCTGCTGGTGGACATTAAGGCAGAGAAGGTGGAGGCCACTGAAGTTAAGTTGGATGACCTGGACTTGTCTCCGGAAGGGCTCAGTGGAGGTGTGGGTGGAGGAGGTGTGGGAGGAATAGAGAACGGACCTCTGGTCGAGGTGGATTCTCTCCTGGACAGTGCCTACTGCGCTGTGGTTCAAAAACTAAATGGAAACCTGGCGCCTAAAGATGACACGCCGGGCTCAGGGGTCGGGATGGGGTCCAGCCTGGCGCTTTCTGGAGTCGGCCTGGAGGACGACGGGAACATGGGTCCGCTCATCACGCTGGCCGACGAGAAGGACAGCGTCCCAAGCAACAACGGATTCCTCTTCCCCAAGGTAGGATGTAAAGACTAAGATATATAACTATCAGTCCACTAACTTCTGTTCATCTTAGTCTCTCTACTTTGAAAAAAGAAAAGAAATACTTTTCCTGATGCAATCTTACATTGCCCCCTTCATCCCTTCTAGGTTGACGAGAAGTTGCTTCCAGCTCTGGCGGCCACAGACCCCCTTGTGCTGCCGAGTGCAGACCAGCCCACTGCGTCCGGCTCAGTCCCGGCTCACTCCTCCACCAGCGCCAGCGATGACCTCAGCCTGCTGGCCCACATGACCAGCTGCGGCTCCAATCTAACGCAGACCCAGAGCCACTCTTCTGGGGACCTTCCGGAGGACGGGCCCTTCGAGATCCAGAGCCCTCTTGCTGACATCAGCTCGATTGCTGAGGCTGAGAGCCGAGCCCAGATCCAGGAAACACTGAGATCCGATTTCCCAGAGGGAGAGGGCACATCCGGCCCAGAAGGAGAGGCCGCGGGGCTTAAGACTGGGGGGGACACAGCCAGCACCACCTCTGATACAGAGAGGTCAGATGACGGGAAAGACAAGGACACGAAGAAGATCCAAACTACTGCGACCACCCAGGTGTGTTTACGTGTGCACATCTGTCTGATCGATGTTGTTCACGCACAAAATAGGTTTCTGGTTTATTTCTAATTGCACTGATTGTGGGCTGCAATTGTGAATCTCTCTAAACTGTAATGCAGCCACAGCCCATACTTTGAAAAGTTTATTTGTCAAACAAAATAAACGTTGGTTTTGATAGTCAAAAATGTGTACAGCATCATTCTGTTCCCTTTCTACTAAAAAAAAACTAACAACAAGCCTTCTCCAACCTTTAGGCCACCGCTGCCACAATGTGATTGCTGTCTGTGTCGATTAACTCAAAAAACAGCAGAAAACCAGAGTGGGCGCCCACATAGAAACTAATACGATAAATGAAGAATGCAGGATAAGAAGTCCCAGAGAGTCATCTGTGGTTTCTCTTGTATGCATGCCAAGTCTTCTTCATGACGTCTACCAATCTTTGACCCCGTGTTGCAGGCCCTCCATGGTCGCACAGCGGCCCAGCTGGAGCGCGACCTACGTGTTGACCTGGGCTTCAGGGGCATGCCCATGACGGAGGAGCAGCGGCGGCAGTTCAGCCCCGGCCCGCGCACGACCATGTTCCGCATCCCAGAATTCAAGTGGTCTCCAATGCACCAGAGGTTACTCACTGACCTGTTATTTGCCCTGGAGACTGACGTGCACGTGTGGAGGAGGTGAGCTTAACGAGCTTATAACTACTAGAACCTATGCCTGGGTTTCAGGGCAAAGGTGGTGATCACACATACTCAATTATTAAATTGGATTGGTCTGAGGATGTCCAGAGAATGACTCAACACTTGAATTTCTAAAACTGTATTTTGGTCATACTTTCGATTCTTTATCTTCTATTTCAGCCACTCCACCAAGTCTGTTATGGATTTTGTGAACAGCAACGAGAACATCATCTTTGTCCACAACACGATCCACCTCATTTCTCAGATGGTGGACAACATCATCATCGCCTGTGGAGGTATCCTGCCTCTCCTGTCTGCTGCCACCTCCCCTTCTGTAAGTGGCTCTACTCTGCACCTCTGTGGTGGGAGGGAAAACTGCAGGTCAACAGCTGCCTCACAGGCCTGTGACTTCAAAAAGAACCTGCTGATTCTTATTCTCCCCCAAGCTCAGGGCAGAACTTATCTTCAATGATTGACTAGGTTGAATATTTTTTTTAAGTACGTAATGTGAAATCTTAATAGATCTTACATTTCTTTTGTGGCATAGATCTAAAGTTGTAATTTTAGATTATAATAAAGTTCTGTTTAATTTGCACTTTAGTCTTTTTCTGGGTTGCTCTCATCTTTATCTCCATTAACTGTGTATTATTCAAGGTTTGATCTAATTACCAATCTATCTAATTTGATAGTTTGATAATCTATTTGCTTTATTCATCTTTTCTTTTCTTTCCTTTTCCTCTCTGTGTTACATGTTTTCTGTGTATTTTCTTGTCTCTGTTTTTGTCTGTTTTTCGCATTTGTGCAGAGTTCTAAGAATAGTGCCAACACTGTAAGTTGCAGTTTCTTTCTCGTTTTTTCTATTCTACTAACACTTTGTTCTGGTCTATTTACCGTTGTGACTGACACTAAACCTTGTTTGTCTGGCATCCATAGTGTTTCTATTTGTTGTGCTTCTTTGCTGCTAATCAATACTCCCCCTTATGCTGTTTGTATCTATTGACCGCTCTGTCTCAGTGTATCTAGCTGTTAAAGTTAGAGGAACTGTATACTGAACTCGATACGCCTTTTATAGAGACATACGCTGTATAATATTCTAAAGTGGTAAGAATATTATACAAATAAGGGGGAATGAAAAATGTAAAAGGCCGAATTGATGATCCAAAATCTTTTTAGAGGTGGAAATAGATGTCTTAGGACAGAAAAAGCATGACGGATTTCCATAAGTCCATGGGGGTTGCAACTGCTAAGCCTGTCCCATTTGTATCAACACTAAAGAAGGCAGGAGGAGCCGTACCCCAGAGGGGGTCAAAGGGAGAGGAGGTGACCCCTGTTCCTGGGGGAGGAGGCGCAGGGGGAGAGGTGCGTAAAGAACCTAAGACTCCCACCATCACCGGAAGAGCTAAGAGCACCAACCCAAGTCCCTCTGTCCTCACCTTAAGTGTCTGTTATTCCCCAAATGTCTGTGCTGACTTGCTCCAGTGAGCCTCAAGATGCTTGCACTTTGTCGACTCTCCACAGGCCTGCACACCCTGCCTACTGAAGCAGAGACAAAGCAAACCACAAACTTGGTTTGCAAGTTTTAACCCCTGCTTTGCCGCCTTCAGATTTACCGTAGATGTACTGAACATTTGATACGTTGGTCGGTGTCAACAAACGGGGGATTTTCTTTAATCTGTCATGAGATGCATTTGAGTTAAGCCTGTACATTGCTAGTGTCACGATCCTGCTGTTATCATTACCTGTGTGTCACGAGGCTGTACTTCCTGCGTGTTATCTAGAACACCTCACGTTGCCAGATTTCATCATATAAGTATGTATTTCACTTCAGCAGCATGATACCCGAGGTTGCGTTACCTGCTTGTCGGTACAACCGGCCATGACGGTTGTGGTCATGCTCACGTAGGACATGAGGAAACTTTGAACCACAACCAGTACTTTTCTGAAAGCAGTGAGAGAGAATCCATCAATTATTAATAACCGGCAAGCGTGTGTGTGTGTGTACTTATCCTTTTCCAGACGGAGCTGGAGAACATCGAGGCGACGCAGGGCATGTCTTCAGAGACAGCGGTCACCTTCCTGTCTCGCCTCATGGCCATGGTGGACGTACTCGTGTTTGCCAGCTCTCTCAACTTCAGCGAGATTGAAGCAGAGAAGAACATGTCGTCGGGGGGGCTGATGAGGCAGTGCCTCCGCCTGGGTGTGTGTCTAGTTTGATGTACTCGCTTCTGAGGAATGTTACTCTGGCGTTAGACTCACACACAGCTCCGTGGCTTTTTTTCAGTAGGGCCGCATCAAAAGTACCTCGGAGGGAGCCAAGAAACAGAAGCCAATAAATCATTTGAAGGAATTACACCCACCGAAATGTTATTATTCATGTAAAAAGCCAGCTCTAGTGTGAAATACTTAAAGGGTTCATCTCTTTTTTTGCTCCATCAGTATGCTGCGTGGCAGTGAGGAACTGTCTGGAGTGCAGGCAGAGACAGAGAGATCGAAGCTGCAAGTCCTCCTTAACCAGCAGCAAGTCTCAGGACAGCCTCCACAGTGCCTCCACCACCGGCAAGGTACCACACACTCAGAGCCAATGCACATATCACTTTGAATCGGACACAGAAACATGCACATGTGCACAGAACGCTCCACATTTGATTTTTTGTCTTCAATATTTAGCAGGATCCAGACAGACTCCTGCAGGATGTGGACATTAATCGTCTTCGAGCTGTGGTTTTCAGAGATGTGGTAAGCGTGTGTTTGTGTATGTTTTTTATGTACACGGTGCGTGCGTGTGGGTAGTGCAAAGGAAAAACATTTTTTATTTTGTTTGTGGGTTGTTTTCACTGAATACGTGTGTGTGTGTGTGTGTCCTTATTCTGCCATAGGATGACAGTAAGCAGGCTCAGTTTCTGGCGCTGGCAGTCGTCTACTTTATCTCAGTTCTCATGGTATCTAAGTACCGGGACATTTTGGAACCCCAGAGAGAGATTGGCAGGTCCACCAGCCTATCAGGGAGAAGCATCCGCCACGAGATAAACTCCCCTACCAGTACAGGTGATTCTTGATTTTCTCTTTGCAATATCCTCTACATTATAGAGTAATATTGGATGGTTTGGTGGTGACTCATCATTGTAGCATTTGTACAGTTATTACAGAAATACCTTTGTCAGGAATATGAGACAATTAGAGGATGAAAAATAGAAGACAGATGAAAGATGGGTGTTACTTGACAAAGAATTACCAGCAAGCAAATAGCTGACTGAATAAAAAAGGCATTTTACAAAGAGAAGCACTATTCTTTTGTGATTGTTGTGTATGTTGTTGCAGAGCACCCATCCACAGCCTTCTCTGACCGTGACAAACAGACCCCCACCCCCGTGGACGACTCCCCGCGGGTTGGCCTCCCCCACACTGACTCGGGCATCGGAGAGGAGGGCCACGTGGCCGGATCCCTGAACGGCTCGGAGATGGGTCTGGGACTGGGCCTCGGCCTGGTGGGGAGAGAGACAGATAGAGACAGAGACATAGGGGGAGGAGGCACAGATCTGCTGTGCAGTCTGTCTGATGTTAGGAGGTCACAGGAGAGCCTGCTGGATTCTCCTCACAACCCCAACTCCAGCCAAGCCCCGCCTTCGTCCATCTCCAGCATCAGCCAAACCAGCAAAGGCATCAATGTCAAGGTCGGTGTGTGCGTGTGTGTGTGTCCCATTCAGACCTGCCTGTCTGTATCCAGAGATAATACATCTGGCCCAAGGGGGTTTAGTCCACAGTATTGATTTTTCATGTAAAAAATCAATGTATCAATGTAATAATTTCAAATATAGTCTCAGTGATCAAGCCACATCTGTATTTTTAGATGTGTAGTTGCGGATCACCTTAAAACAGATTTTAATGCCGGTTCATTGTTTTCTCCTCAAATGCTATTTTACGTGCTGTTGTACAGTCAGTCATGCATCATTAAAACATGCACAAAGTTCTCACTCATGTACAGGGTTTGTACAAAGTCTAGAAAGTTTGGATTAATGCTTAAATTCTAATTGAAAAATACTTGATTTTCATCATAAATCATCTGGTGTTTAATCTACAACATCACTTATGTTAAGAAAATTCTTTTGATATTTGAAATAATATATAAAATATCAACATCATACATCGATGGCTGTGTGTATAAAAGCATTCTGTAAACTACATTTTTTAGGATTGCATTTAAAGTAACCATTTAAAGTAACAAATTATATGTGATGATGGCTTCGAGAGGCTGCAAATTTATGGTTTAGGTACCTTCTATAGTGCTTGACATTCACTACAAAAGCATTACGAACCCGGCAACAGCTAAAAATATATCATTCTGTCGACCTCCTCACAACTTGTGTCCTGTAGTGACCAGACGGCTTGTTCTCTCTGAAATGCAGGAGATCCTGAAGAGCTTGGTGGCGGCTCCAGTTGACGGCGGGGATTCGGGACAGGACTCCGGGCCGACGCCCTACCACCCCGACCCGGCGTTGAAGACGCACCCCATGCTGCCCATGCAGTTCCACTCCTTCGACAGGTCAGTCCCTCTTACTGTTTGACCAACAAGAAGCAGGAAATCAGACAGTGATATCATCAGTGATGTCATTAACAGCCTGACGAATCCACCAACTGACCAATATTTCCGGCCATTACTGATCTTGTTGTGATGCGTTTTTACTGCACTGCTAATTGTCAAATTGCTGTTCATCAGTTTGGGAGCAAAGGATACAGAAATCAATTAATAGATTAGTATACAGAAAAGGACCTCCCCCTTTGGATGGTAACATTTACAAACTTACATAATGCTCTTTATGCGTCAGCAGTCGTATTTATTTCTTTAGTGACAACAAATTAAACAACACACAAGAAACCGTTTAAAGTCAGCACTAAAGCTTATTCATTTCCTGAACTTATGCAGCACTAGATAAAGTTATTTTTACTTGCAGTGATACTGCATTAATAAAACAAAGACATCGTTGATTTCCTTACGAAGAAAGAATCTCTAAAACCTTTATATGGAGAAAGATACTGTTGCTGAAGGGTAGTAACAGGACATGAAAAGACATAAACAAAGTTCAAAAGTTTCTTGTCCAAACTGTTAACATATAGACTCTCCACTGAGTGATTCTCTGTTTTTATCTTCTGTGCATCACTTAGTCTCCTTGATCCTACACTGTGGCAGTCCTTGATAGCTAAGCTATTGATCGAAGACCGTGTGCATAATAGATTGCGAATGGCTCCATATCCATTTCCGCGATGTCTCCCTAATGTATCTGTCTGGCCCGTGCAGACAGGCATGTACATCTGATTCACAGGAATGAATGGCAAATGCATAGTTACTACCTAAATGCTCTGGAATAATGTTTTTAAACAAAAATGTTAGTTCTTATGAACCATAGCTGCTGTGTGGCCACCATCCCTTACAACTAAACCTTAATATAGAAATAAGATGTGGTGAAAATTATTCTGTTGCTGCACAAAGCATAAGCATATTGTGCTTTTCGAAAGGTGTGATATACATTTTGTGATGATAACACTTCAGAGGTTAAAAACTAATTTTCCAAACAAAGGCCAGATTTATTTTATGCAACGTGGAACACCGCGAGTCTCAGTTGCCAGCGACCAACACTCCGATCCAATGTATCGCTGACCGTTTGTCCGACGCCTTTTGCATCCCACCTCCCTACAGGAGTGTGATGGTTCCAGTGAAAAAGCCGCCACCTGGCAGCCTGTCCGTCAACACGGTGGCCACGCCCACCACTAGCGGAGCAGCAGGCGCCGGCAGCACGCCCAACATTTTCGCAGCTGCAACAGCAACACCCAAGAGCATGATCAACACTACAGGTGAGAGATAGATAAACGCGTATGTTGCTCACAACACGTCTAAATCTATCACCCCTTTTTGCACAGTATCTTATTTTATAAGAGGCAGCAGACAGACGCTTTGTTTGTGTGAAAGGCCTCGAGCCATTTGAAGGCTACTCCATGAAGCAGAGTTGTGTTTCCCTCCTAAGAAAACCTTTTGACACACTAGCGTAGACACCGTCTGATCCAATTTCACAACAGATGTTTTCACGATTTGTTCTGGACTATTTCTGGGGCCGGATCCAGATGAATGAAGACCGTAGAGCAAGTGTTAAATATCTTGGGCATTGACGAGACCGCTCATTTTATGAACTCTCCGATGCCCGGACAATGGACCCTTATAAGATTTGATAGTCCACAGAGGAAAAAAGCTGAATAGGAGAAAAGCCTAATTTAGATAATAATAATGAAATACACATCAGTTGACTTGCAGATCGGTGCTGTTTCCATGCAGCATCATACTCAGCAGATTCATTGTATCATACATGCATAATAGAGAAGAAAAGGATTTGTTTCCCGGAGCGGATTCGGTATATTGATCACAAAGCTAATTTCACAAACAGGGGCCATTACCAGGAGACAAGCAGCAGCACGTCCGGTGAAATACTATCCAAATTCAATTTGGTCGCAACCGACCGGGACATTAATACATTTATTTCATTGTTATCCTGCGCGATAATCTTGCTCACGCTGGATTCATGTCCCAATAATGCTCGTCTTACTTTCATCACTCTCAACTTCCCTCTCGTCCTCTCTAGGTGCCACAGACTCTGCCTCCTCTTCCTCCTCTTCTTCTTCGTCCTTTGTAAACGGCGCAACTAGTAAGAACCTGCCGGCGGTGCAGACGGTGGCCCCGATGCCAGACGACACAATGGAGAATATGAGGTCAGAGCTCCCAACACGACAGAGCTCTTTATCCCTTCAACCACTCACTTTCCTGCCGCTTTCTTTTTTTTTTTTTCTACCTTTTTGGCTTTATGTTTTTACGTTGATTTGTCTGTTTTTTCCAGAGCGCCTATCGTTTTTTTTTACCACTTCATTCCTGTCGCTCTTTTACTTCACATTTGGGGCTTCATCA